>NW_024581096.1:4670604-4847064 GCF_017639235.1 Corvus kubaryi | reverse complement strand
TGTTTTCATCACATTGAAGATTAAAAGGGAAAAAATGGGAAAAAAATTATGAGCTCCCCATATTCATTTGTTGCTTCTGCTCATCAGTAAACATGTCTGTGAAATCCAGAGCAGTTAGGTTTAGGAAAATTAATAACGTCTGTTTGAGCTGTGTGCTGTGGGCTGATGCACAGACCCCTGGGAGCCTATATGGAGCCCACTAATAAACAACCCTGGCAAATTATCTTCAAAGCAGCAATCTTTGAGCATGCTTACATGTCAAATGAGCAGACTTTTTTTTCTCATCA
The DNA here is from genome assembly GCF_017639235.1 of Corvus kubaryi. NCBI lineage: Eukaryota > Metazoa > Chordata > Aves > Passeriformes > Corvidae > Corvus > Corvus kubaryi. The sequence continues at coordinate 4,846,777 of NW_024581096.1, read as the reverse complement.
CAGTATAGTAGAAACTATATATTGGAAAAATAACCCCAACCCTCCTTTCTGGAATCTGTTCTCACTTTGATCTTTATTCAAGTCTCCCCTTTGGCTGTCAGTCTGCCTTCTAAGTCACAGTAGCATTTTGTCAGCTGATGGATCATAATTCAGTTATGTCTGCACAATGAAAGAACATGTCCCACAGTTTAATCAAATCAGGGTAGAAAAAATCTCTAGTTTTTATCTAGGATCAAAGAACATGTGGTTTAATGTCTAATAATGCAATTTCCAGTTAATATGCTGGTCGGTGCTATATTCAGTGAACAGATTACTGGGCTTTCTATTCAGGTTGCAGCAAAGGCAGAGTACACATCAAGGAAAAATACAAGTCCACCCAAAAAGATGTCTTTTTGTGTGAAAGAAGCCTGGAGAGGCATTGTTTCGGATTATGTTCTCTGCTGAATACTTAATAGCTGCTCTATCAAGGGATTTATTGATGTGGCTTTTCAAATTAATTTAGTTTAATCTGTATTTGAAAAATCCATTTAATTGGTTATCATTTACATTTAACTTTATGTTTGATTTTCTTTGGTAAATAATATATGAATCCAAAATAATTCCAATGTCTTAGTATGCTTGCAGTTGATTCACACTCCTGAATTTAACTCTCCTGTTAGGTAATTCCTCTCTTTGTTTATAATTAATGAAATGCAAACGTACAAAGGAACAATTATGGATAAGTATATTTCCTTCACCTCATGCTTTGATGAGATCAGTAAGAATTCTGGGACTCTAGGCACAAATTTACGATGTGAAAAATTTGCTTTTTTCTTCCCTAACATAAAGCCATAATACATAGGGCAAGTTTATACACCTCTTTATATAATATATTTATATTTATATTTATATTTATATTTATATTTATATTTAAATAAGAATAGTAGATTATATATGATTTGGTTGTTTTATACATACAGTTCTTACACATGTGGTCATATTATACACATATACACATATGAATTTCTGTATGTACACAGGAATGCACACTTTTGGAACTTTATTTTTAACAAATTAGGGAACCCTACTACTGCTACTACTCTAAAACCACTATTATGTGAGAGTTAAAAGACTGGGAAGGGATGGGATGGAGATGTGGTAAAACATGCTGGCTTTCCTGAAGCTGTCTCTTAGTTTTACTGATTTTTTAAATTACAGAACAAATACCACAGTGTGTAAGTTAAAGCAGAATTGTGGTGATCAAACATCCACTACTTCAATGTAGTCAGTGGTGCACTGTAGGCAGCAAAGCCCTTTGAAAGTTATTTACACTCAATTTGTTTTTAGACTGTTCTTTGACTATATAAAAGACCAGTGTCTGGTTTTGTAGTAGCTAGTGCTTTAATGTAGCTCTGATTATAATTATACTTGCTACAGATTTCACAGCTGGTCATTTTTCTGCTTCCATTAGACAGTGATTTCCTATTCCTTTATGATGCATTAAGACAGAATAACTCTGATTTCTGAAAGAACACCTGTAGTTCAAGAATCACAGCCGAAGAATAACACTAATTATAGTTCATCATATATGGTCTAAATCCTACCTCTAGAAATTATTTATACCAGCACATTTTATTTTATTGAAATATTTGCATTCAAAAATTCAGATGAACTATGGCAGCCATTCTGCCTGATAATAAATGTGAGAATTATAGAATATTTAGGAATGAATTGTGTGTTTCAATAAGGCCTTCTACCCTGACAAATCTAAATCTCTTCATTCTGTCTTGCTTTGGTATTTGATTTGAGCTCTTGTCTTGACATTGCAGTTTCAGGAGGGATAGGATTCTACCCTTTACTTATATCATCATAAATGGTGATATCAGCATAAATGGTTTTGGATCTTTCTAAAAGGTTAATTAATTTACTACTAAGGATTTTTTTTGTCTTTAAATATATATTTTGTTACCAAAAATAAAATTAAGAATGGATATAACTATGACATCTACAAAAGCAAGGAGCCTTTTTTGTCTAATTGTGTTCTGCTTGAAAATTTAATGTTAAATGATCCTGTAATTAACTGTTTCACTTGCTTAAAAAATAAGGCAAAGGAAGATAAAATTAACACTGTAAAAATTAAAACTGTAAGTTCCTCAGAAAACTGAGAAATCTATCTGCTTGCTGTCTAAAACGATCTGTTATTTTTGGGTGACACATTAGAAATGCGTCATCAAAATAATTGCATAAATTCTCAGGTGTAAAGTGACGGGGCATCTCGGGCCTTTGTGGATGTTGTGCTTTATAAGCCTGTGAACACCTAATGGTGACTGAGGGAGCTGTGCTCATTCACAGTTTTGAAGACTAGGTACCTAAAGTACTCAGGAATTCCTGTACATTAGAGAAGTTTGGTTTCATAATTTTGGAGAACATATACTTTCTGTAGCATCCAGTAACTTTGATGGTACCTGGCATCAAAGAAAATGTAATGTGAAACCAGAAGTTTATAGTACAGCCATCTGAGACAAAATTATGTGACACATAGATCATGTTTTCATCACATTGAAGATTAAAAGGGAAAAAATGGGAAAAAAATCATGGGCTAGTCACGTCTTTCATATGCAACAGTGTCTTTCAGGGAATGTTTTTATGTTTCTGCTAGTCCATGGCTCTCTGCAGCCTATGACCTATTACTAGAGGGAGTAATTGTAAGGTTTTGGCCGGTAATTCCTTGATGTACTTTGATCAATTACCTGCTGTAATGAAATTTTTCACACAAACATAAACTTTAGCAAAAGTTGATTTGAGTAGTCCAGTATTTTCCAGTGAAATAACCTAGCATCACAAATCTCAAGTATTATTTCTTCAGTTAATTCAGCAGTAAAATAATGAACCTTTTCTATGATCTTTTACTTTCCATAAGGTCTTATTATTTACTGTTTGTGAGTCACAGCAAACTGTTAATCATATATAAAAGTTAAAAATGTTCATCACTTCTAAATGATAAAGAATTAGAAGCTTCCCATTTTTTTTCTGAAGTTCTAAATACAAAGTATTGGTTTTACAAATTTTGTTAACCCTCACCTCTGTTTCTTTACCTATGTCTAAAAAATTAGTTTTTCTTAGAAGTTGAAGAAGCAATGTTTGTTCATATAATATTTGATTCCAGAATGTGATTACTGTTCTAGTCATCATCCAGGAAAGCGCCTGAAGCTTGAATTCCTTATAAAAATTACTTCTCTTCATCAGGATTTTTGAACATGTCTCTTTCTCAAAGTTCATCAGCCTACCTATGCATTTATGAAGTTTGTGACATACTTTCTTGTTAAGAATCTGTTCTAGATTCTCTTGCCAGGTTCCATGGACACTTCCAAAACTTCAAAGGCTATTCTTTGAAGTGTAGAAGTCTTGCTGATGTTTTGTTTGCCTCATGCTTTTTGAAATATAAATATAGGAGGAAAAATGCCCTGTTAATAACCTTCATCTTTTGATACCTGTTTTTTGCTTCACTTATTATTCTATTTGTTGAAGAAACTCTTGAGTATTTCTTCCTCTCCTAGAGAGGAGGTCCATACCCCCAAACCTGTCAGTGTTTAAGAGGCATTTGGACAATGCCCATAAAAACATGCTGTAGTTTTTGGTTAGCCCCGAAGTGGTCAGACAGTTGGACAGTCTCTTCCAACTGAAATTTTCATGGGACAGTCCCTTCCAAATGAAATTCCCTTTGCCTTTGCCTTTGCCTTTGCCTCTGCCTCTGCCTCTGCCTCTCCTTTTTCTTTTCCCTTTCCATTCTTTCCCCTCCTAGGCTTGGCAGTTACACTTTCTGGTAAGACTGTGTTTTTCTCCAAAGTTTGATTTTAAAATTACAAAGTCATTAGAATTGCTAAATATGCTTATACATATGCTAGGCACAGAGCTCTCAAACAGTCTGACCTAAAAGAAAAAGAGAGACCAGGGGCCAAATTAAACAGCAATTTAGATGATATCTGATCTAATTATGCCACTTTATGCCAGAATTTCCCACAAAGAGAATGCAAACATAAGGGCACTGTGCTTGAAATAATGCAAGATTTGTAGATTAATCACACGTGACATATTTAATTTCTTTTTACAACTCACTCTTTAATAATTTACTGTTTAAAACCATAATCAAATAATGGACATGATTGGTGGGTGTGGATTAAACACTGTCAGCTGCTGATACATTTTCATGGCAAATAAATATTTCCCTGTTTGAATAACTTGTGCTCTCTTCAATTACATGTCTCTCATCAAATACCAGGACATTGGAGAAAATGTTCTAAGCATGACTTTTGATATGCAGCCATGGTTCAGAGGTATTTATTGACAAGCAAGAGAACACAATGGCCTTTAGTTTTGGATGAAAATATTTTCTGTGTCAGTGGAGGGAACAGTGCCAGGAAATGCATGAAGGAGCTGTGTTGTTGGTGGAGAGAGAATGGTGCATTCCCTGCCTTTGATACATCACTAGTGAAGTTCTCCAGAAAATACCAAGTGCTTTTTCAGCTGAACCTTAGAATATAAAATACCTGCCTAAGTTATGATAAACAAAGAGCTTCCAGAATTTCTTTAGGTATTTTTGATGCCTGCCCCAAAAAACAATGGCTGGCACAGACAGAAAAAGCATACAGAAGTTGCCTATAGGTCCTCCTACAAGGAATCTTCCAGGCAGATCTGAAGCAGCATTATGTTACCATGGTAGAAAGAAACTATTGTGGCACTGACTACACTTTAGCCCAGTACTTTTATTCAGCAGGCATTCTAAAGCACAAAGCTCTGCCTATTACCAGCCCTCATCTAAGTTCTGGATGGGATTGGACTTTTGCCATGCCTGAACCCTTCCACAAATATTGAATTTATAGTTTCTTGATTAAAGTAGGTAAAATGTGTCTGCTTCTGTGTTGCAAGTTGTCTTCTTTCCTTTTTATAGGTTTTAAATTAAAAAACGATGGGAAAAGTACAAGTTCATAGTCATTTCAGTGAGCCTTTAAACATGTTTTTTAAACTTAATATTCTGACTAGAAATGCATTCGTTTACTCCTGGGGAGGTTTGGAAGGTTATTAGTATTTAATAGGAATGTGTCTGTAATTTGTTCCAAATGAGAGAAACTTCACCGCAGATTTAAACACAGAGGTTTATCACAGGAAAAAGTAGATGTGGGGAGAGAGTTTCTGGCAAGAGTGCTTGGTTTATAGTTTTAAAATGTCCTTTTTACTATGAGGTTGTTTTTCTCTTAGAGTCGGAGTGTTGTAAGACTGTGCTTCCAAAAAAGACCCAGAACAAAATGTGCTAAGCTTGCTGTTGTCATGAGGAAAGAATTATTTTCATAGCTCTCAATAGCCAAGAGGTACTGTTATCTAATCAGTGGACAAGGATTTGCATAATATTTGAACATGATGACACTATTATGCAAATTTTTTCAGTGAAATGAGCCACTAACATAGAACTATTATCAAAATGGCTGGTCAAACTTTTCCATGGCTATCCGTGGATCCCAATTCTAGTCAATTTATGCTGGACTAGAAAGGGCATTGCTACCCTGCTTTCCTAAATTTTGTGCTTTAGGAAGGCATGATAGCTGAACTGCTGAGAATGGACATTTTATGTGAGTCTTAAAAATAAAGGAGAGAGAAGAAAGAACAGGAAAGGGAAAAAGCAGAAAATTTAAAATTATGTTAATTTCAGGCACAATCAGCAACTCAATAGTTGGAGTGATAGAAAGTTAATCTGGAAGTAAAATACTTTTTCAATGCCAGCCGGGACGTTTCTAATCTCTTAGTGCAGGCTCTGCTGTACTTTTGGCCTGCCAGGACAGCCCCCCACAACCCCCTTTTTTTTGGCCACGTTTGGAATAATGCCTCTCCCCACTGCTCTGACCCCAGATATTTGCAGCTAGCCCTGCCATGTTCCTGCACCCCTCCTGTATGAGGAATTAACTGTCAGCTCTGATTTTGAGGTGAGCTCTAAGGACTAGCACATAGGGTTAGTTGGTATGTATTAGCAAGCCCAGTAGCTGGCTTTTCATGCTCCAAATGCCCATATATATATGTGCGTATATATGTATATTTTTTTCCCTACAAACACACGTATGCATTCACAGATACACTCATATATTTATATATGTATAAATAAGTGTATATATGTATATACATATATACATATGAATATAAAAGAATAAAAGACAGACTTCCAGGGAAACTAAAGCCATGAGAAATTTGGAAAGAGCTGCTGGGAGGAAATAGGTACATAAGCAAAGACTGAGTTGGCAATACACTGTGTTACATCTTTTGTGCATACATTAGCTAAAAAAAGTGTTTTGAACTGTATTTTCTTCTCCTTGTTGTAAGTACTCATCTGTCTGTGTTTCTATGTGCCTAACACTTTCTGTTGAAAGTGCTGTTTGTTGAGAAACAGTGCTCCTGGGATAAACAGCTCCTCCTGCTCCAGCAGCTTTTCTCCCTGTCCTCTTTCTCTGTGCCTTGTCCAGATATAAACCCACAGCTGCTCTTCCCTGAGTGGTTAGCAGCAGGCTTCAGGTAGGTTTACTCCTCATCTCAAGAGGACTTTTGCAGAGGTCATCCCTTGCCTGTGCTTGAATAACTCTTTTGGGTTTTCTTGGGTTTTTGTTAGTTCTGACAGGGGTGAATGTTTGAGTTTTGAGGTGTTTTTTGTGGTGGTTGGTTGGTTGTTTGGTTGGTTTGGGGAGGTTATGGGTTTTCATACTTTTATTTTTATCCTTTTTTTTCCTGAGACCCCAGAGATACCTGAAGAGAAATCAGAAAAAACAGAGTAATACAGAGTCTCTTTGATTGAGTATATAAATAACCTTTGGGTAACAACAACAGGAAAGAAAAACTCATTAAGGAGCTGTGGTTCTTGATTGCTGTGCCAGTTTTGTTTACCTTAACAGAACAATTTGGCCTGCAAAGTGAGGATTCACCCAACTCACATTTCTAATTTTATCTTTCTATTTGCCTTGCCTTCAAATGTTGTGGATGTGAAGCAGAGGTGTAAACACCATCCAAGAAATCCGCCTCTACTCTTGCCAGGTTTATGGAACATAGCACAAGCAGTATTGCAATATGAGTAAAACTTGTAGTGAGGAAGTGGATCTAAAAAAGATGTTGGCATACAGAACAGAAATGCAGAGACACGGAGTCGCTCAAGCATGCTAAAAAATAAATTTGTGTTTTGCAGGCTGAACTCTCTCATGACAGGCTCATTAAAAGTTCTTGCTGCCAAATGCTGTTTGTTTTCACCTTCAGAACTGTCTGTGTTAATAATGAGCAACTCCACTTGCAAGTTATTTGCATAAAGTATTGTTCCTGTCAGTGGTGCAGTGCTAGGCGAGGGTGAGAGGGAGGGCACACAGCAAATGAATTCAAGTGCCTGGTTTAACCCATTACAAAAACACTGGTGTAGTCTAGGCTGGTATGACATATTCTTGATGAAGTCCATCTTAGTAGGACTTGACAGTAGGAGGGGTTTACTAAATAGTATGTCCAGGATTACTATCAGAACCTTGGTTTGTGTATTGAGACTTTCCACCCCTAAACTCTTAACTTCATGTGAAACTCGATTCCTCTTGAGTCAGCTAGCTTCCTATCCTTAAGTGTTTCTACTTTCACAGATGGCTATTACATGATATCTCTCCATTCCTCTGGGAACATTGTTGTCAGCAGCTGGTGCATTCCCCATACACTTAAAGCCTCCAATGATATAGGAGTTCCACAGTAACAATGAGAATCTGTAGGAAATTTTCTGTAACATTATTAAAGGGAGGAACACAAGAAAAACACTGATTCAGGTAGTTACTGTAAAAACAACTAACATATTTTTGCTTTATTGTTTTATTGTATGTCAAATTTCACAGTTATAAATTTAACTCAAATGAAAACCCAAGGTAATCTAGAATTACTTGTCTCTCTACCATTTAATACATATCTGATAAAGGAGAGTTGGCCATTCTTCTTTCCCTGTCTACAGATGTATGTGCCCTATTCAAGATCTTTACTGATGGAAAAACTTTACTGGTCCTTTTAGCTATTGAATTGATCACAAAAAGCAATGAGTTTTTCTAGTATGAAATCCTACATATCAGGATCTGAAGCATGAAAATGCTTGCAGATGACTAATTTCTATTTTACATGAAAAAAATCAACTAAGAAAAGAAGGCCAACAAAGCATACTAGAGGCATCAAAACACAGAAGGGAAATCTGTGCAAGTATCAAGAGTCTTCCAAATACTCAGGAGGGTGGGCTATTAGCCAGTGTGCTGTATGCAATGCTCAGAAAATGAACAATTTCTTTAGTACTGTAACCACTATACCTTATAATAATGTGATTTAATAATTAAAATCTGATGCCTGCTAAAAAAGATTCACAAAGATAAGATCAGCTAACCAGAAGCTAATGGAATAGTGTAGATGTATTAAAAATTGAATTTATGAAAGTGAATGTAATATTTGAAAATATTTCTTGTAGCTGCTGAGATTTTTTTTTGGTGTGTGTGTTTTGTCTAAGATTTGTAAAATACCTCTTTTTGTCTTCTGTGTGTGGTAGTTTTCAAAAAGCATTCCCTCACCTCTGCATTTTCACTCTACTTGTTTAACAATCATCTATTCTTACCAGACATTAACTACATGAATGAAGTCCCCAACGTGATCTATGTGTCTTGTTTTCTGCCCATCAAAGATAAAAATGAACTGCCTTGCTTAAAATGCTAATCAATAACAGGCCAAATTTTATTCTTCCTTGGGCTTATTTTATTTCATTTTCTTATAAATAAACATCAGTTAGTGCAAATACAGATGTTATATATCAGAATTTAAATCTAAGAAGACAGTCATCAGATTAATTCTGTGGTCTTGCAAAATAGACTAAGATAACATAACAGCAGACAGTAGCCCTACCTGAACTGGAAATAGTTTTCTTCAAGTACAAGTATGTAACAGTACTTGAGGATACAATCATAGTGATTTACAACTATAAATATGATAAAATATAGAAATCAGTTTTCTGCTTAGTTCTTCCATAAGAATAAAAGCTAATAAACAAAAAGACCACGTACATAGTTGTATTATCTGTTTCAAATAAATGAAATAATTGTAATAAAATACAATATTTTATTATAGTTGTTGTATTATCTGTTTCAAGTAAATGAAATAATTGTAATAAAATACAATATTTAATATTAAAGCTTGTGATTTTTGTAGTGTGCTATCTCTTCTGTCAAATGGTATTTAAGTTCCTTAATGGTCATATGGAAGGAGCTATCCTTAGGGCACTTACAAATATATTCTTGTCTGAATACAAAAAACATGCTTATGAATGTGTGGAACACAAAGGTTAAGTAACACATTGTTGTTATATATAAGTAACACATTGGTTACTTATATTTGTGTCCATTTGTTACATGATAATAAACACTTTACTACATAAATTTTGCATTAGAACTATTAAAATTTTAATTGCTTCCTCATAGCAAGTGCATATAAACTAATACCAACAGGAATGTGATTATCTATATTTGGAACTAATATACTCCACTTTATTAAAGGCCATCTGTCTATGTCATATATACTGAAATATCCCTTTAGAAAATCTTCTTTTTTTATCATCCTGTTAACATGGCATTAGCTATGAATTTAGAATTATGAATTAGAATTTGAGAACAACCCCAAATACCTGGTTTCTTCCCAGACTGACACAAATCAAATGCTTGCATCCAGACGAGCATCTTCTGTCCCAAAGTCAGTCAGTGTTTGGATCTTTATCTGCAGCTTCGTGCCCCTTTGGGTAAAATCATTTAACAACTTTGATCTTGATTTGTTGTCCTTTAAACTCGTTTTTTATTCTCATTATTTATTTTTATAATCAAGAGTTCCTAAGCCCAGCCTACCTAGCTTTACACTACACAGAAAAGAGTTGGTGTCTTGGATAGAAAGCATCATTGACTAATGGCTTTATTGCTAGGGCTGTTCACTCTTACCTGCAGGCAGGCTTCAGTGGAAACCACCCAGAGCAAAATAAGATTGTCTTCAGTAGCACTGGCCTCCTGCTTGTCATACTATCATACATACTAATCGAACATGTCTCTAACTAAAAAACAAGCAAATAGACATTGATGAAATTTGTTTGAAAATCTCTCTTCTGTACAGAAAGGCTGAATACTTTCTGTAGGCCGTATTTTACTTGTATCCCTCCCAGATGTTTTGTCTAATAACAAATCAAATAAATGAAGCGAGCAACAAAAAATTAAAAACAAGCAGACAAAAAACCCTAAAACAGCAACAAAACCCCCCACAAGCCCAAAACCCAAACCAACAAACAAAAAAAGTGCAAGTAAAGCTTTTTTCATAAATGAAATATGCACAGGCTTAGGGCACATCTTAATACCTTAATATTCAGGAAATCTGGGAGCAGCTATCCAAGCTCCTGACAACAGCTGGTAGAGGCTCAGCCAGTTCAAAGCATAAGCAGAAAAAGTTTATGTCTGTCTGGCCTTTCCCACAAAGACATAACCTAACTTCCTGTGAGATCTGCTAAAGTCTAACTACTGCTTTAGCTTTCCATCTTGAATCACTGAAACTCTATCAAAGCAGCAGCTGCTGTAATCCAGAATGAACAGGAATCATATCTTTTACCTCATATTCTTTAGTTTCAGTAATGACTTTGGATATTTTTTAATCCTGAAGTGTTCTCTGTTGCATGTAGAATCTCATTTTCTTACTAGTTTGTGACATGAGTGATGTATATGCAAAAATGGAGGCCCACTTAATCTATTTTTCTTTTCTTCACAAGGGAATACTTCTAGCCTGGAAACTATTTCAGAAAACATACCAAATATGTTTGTTACTGGTTATTCCTCTTTCTCTGTAGGAAGGTAAATTAAATAGATTTACCTGTTTAGTAAAGTTATCTATTTCCTAGCTATTAAAAAAATGGAAATAATTATATTAATTTTAAAAGTTTGTTGAAATTAAATATGCACAGATGATCTATTAGTTGCAAGATTGCACTGACATATATCTCATCTAAAGCTATTAATATTAATGTCTTAAAAATATTAAATAGTTATGTTGGAACATGAAATAGTTACGCATTTCCTGTATTTCATTTATTGCTGTTGTGTCTCAAATTGTGTGCAGGCATAGGTGGTTGAATAGTTAGGCTTAGAAGGGGTCTCTGGAGATCATCCAGTCCAAACCCCTGCCAAGGCAGGGCCACCCAGAGCAGGTGACACAGGAGCACATCCAGGTGGATGTTAAGTGTCTCAAGGGAGGGGGACTCCACAGCTTCCCTGGGCAGCCTTTTCCAGTGCTGTGCCACCCTCAACATAAAGAAGGTCTTCCTCATGTGAAGGTGAAACTTTTTCAGTTTTAGTTTACGGCCATTGTTCCTTGTCCTGTCACTGGGCACCACAGAAAAGTCTGGCATCATCCTCTTGGCACCTGCCCTTGAAATATTTATATGCATTGATGAGATCCACTTCCAGTCTTCTTTTCTCTAGACTAAACACTATGCTAGATGTTGCATATAAATGTATTAACACATAGTCCCTACCCTGAAAAGTTTTAAATGGAAATAATCAAAGCAAGAAGTGGAGGTAAGACTTAAATTTCTACATTTCATACTTCAAAGGCAGTTGGTTAAGATGAGTGAGGTAACTGGTTTGAGGTAAGGGACAAAAGGCAAATTTCTTCTTTTTTTTTTTTTTTTTTTTTTTCTGGATATCATCCTCATTTTAAGAGCACTGCCATACAATCTTTTCTTTTTTCTTTTTCTTTTTTTTTTTTTTCTTTTTTGTCAGCAAAAAGCTGTAATGGTGCTCATTGACAGGAGAACAAATGGGTTAAAATCACAAGAACAGAACAATTAGACATTGCCTTTTTGGTCAAGATGTTTCCTGGCTTCAGGAACCATCCTGTTCTCATAATGAAGGTCCTAAGGATGCTGTTTTGTTCCAGTATTTTATCCAGATTTTACCTCTGTCACAGTGGGAAGGTACAAGGCAGGAGCACAAGAGAAGGTTCTTACCCAACTCTCAGAATAAAGTAAATCCCTAACAACTCAGGAAATATGGACTGACAGGGGGCCATGCCTTTCTGCTCCTCTCCACTCTCCCCTCATGACAGAATTGATATGTCCCTCCTATTGTGATCCAATGCAGAGTTCTCCTTTTTCTACTTATTCTCAGGATTGCAGAGCTGTACAATAACTCTTGTCAGAGTTTGCTTTCTATAAAAACAAAAACAAAAAAACAGAAAAAAAAAAGTTTTCAATTTATTTGCAGTGTAAAAATTTTTTTTTGTTATTGTTTCAGGACACAGCAGGCCAGGAGAGATACAGAACAATTACCACAGCTTACTACCGGGGTGCAATGGGCTTCATTTTAATGTATGACATCACAAATGAAGACTCTTTCAATGCTGTGCAGGATTGGTAAGTAAAAACTGGAATTAATGTTAAATATCAGAGAATACGTGTGATATCACTTATCTGCTGTGACAGTGCAAATTGTTTTGGAAAACTTATTTCCAAACTCAGTGCTCAAGCATTCCTATACCCAAATATATAGTGGTGGGGTTTTTTTCAGTTGGGAAAGTCAATGAATATTTTAAAATGTTTTGCATATAATTAATTGTAATCATTGTGTTTTCTGTAATTTCAGTTCATGTACCTTATTGATACTACTAAATCCAGCAACATGCTAATGTGGAGACTCACTGCTAAGATATCAGAAACTGTTTCCATACTTTATGGAAAAAAATGAGATACCATGTTTGCGGGTCATTTGTGAATTTAATTTTTCATCATGTTGCTTTTAACCATAGCCCAATATACATTGTTATGTCAGTTCTGTGAATCAAGTGTTAAGATGAGCTAACTTTATTAGAATAGCAGAACCTAGAACGGCTGGAACTTATATTGCCTGGAGTTATGTGAATGTCCAGATGTCTCCATAAAAGTGGAGACATCATTCTAATCACACGTGTCAGTCAGCATCCAGACAATCCAAAGCTTTTTTAAATAAAACTAACCTAAAAGGAAAGCCAGAGTTTCCCTAAGTGACTTTCTTTTTACTTTACAAGTTATTTTGATATCCAAGAGCCTTCCAGCAGTTCTCTAAGTGATATGAACAACATTTGCCATGTGTGCTCCACATCCTCTCTTGCATGCAAGTTCCCACGGGACAGGTGTGTTTGAAAGAGAATTTTGTTCAGAGTTTGTGTGATTTGTTCAGTATATTTATTTGGCTTTTTAAAAATTTATTTTATTATATGCTCTACTAAGTACTTCTTTCAGGACAAACAAGGTCAGAAGCATGTTTCACACTTAAAGAGTAGTAATGCTCTGATGCCTGTTTTTAACAGAAATTGTTGCGTAGCATTAAACCATCCAAGAAAAAGAATTTTCTCTCTTTCACACTCTTTGACTTATTATTGTGGTAGAAAGTGTCACAGAACCCATGGAGCACTTTCCCTCTCAACACCTGGAGTTTTTCTTGCTCTGTATTAGCTGAGATTGGTAATTTATCACTCTGAAAATAATAAATGAAAACCTTAGCTTGACTCTGCTGAAATGAAATGGGATTTTGGGTTGCCTAACATTTCCCATGTAAGCACCAGGGGAAAGAGCCAGCTCCAGCCTGTGTCCCTTCTTTTCTCCATCAAGTTATCTGTATGACTCCACAACAAATTGCTCTTGTGAGCAACTCCTTCCATTTATGAATCAATAAGCTTGCATGACTATTATAGACTGGTAACTATCTTTGGACAATTGAATGTTTCCGAGTGGAGACTCTGCTTGATACTCCAAGAGGAAGGAACCTTTGCTCCCTATGAGTTGTTATGCCAAAGGGATGTTTTGCCAATATTGTACAAGCTGGAAACATCATGTGAGTAGTTGCTGTTACACATTTGTGAGTACTGCTCTATTCAACTGTGTGAGACAGAATCTCCTACCTAACAGGAGGTAGCTGAAAGTGTTAATTCAGAGATGCTGCTGTGAAAGTTTAACAAAAACAGGGAATCAAGGAATACACCAATCTCCCTGCTGAACCTGCAGATATGACTGCCAACAGCACTGCTTCCTGGCCCTGCCAGATGAAGCACTTTCTTGCTTTGCCCTGTTTTTCATTGTCCATGGGCTGATTCTATTCTAGCACTGGGTTAACTGGGTGATAATGTCTTGTCTAGGACCAGCTGTGATCTGAAAATTTCATTGTCCCTTCTCCAGGCAGACCAGATGGCATGCCATGTATTATCTCTCTTCCTCTAACACAAAGACTTCTTTCATAGCAAGTGTAAATATGAGTACTTACTATTAATTTTCCCACCTGTTTGTTTTCCAGTCTCCTAGATCTGTTATGTTTGGCACTCTTTGTCTCCTGGCAAAAAGTAACTAGGCTTCATACTAGTTAAAAAGAAAAAAGTTACTGTAAAATGAAGCAAGAAAATATTTAAAAGCTATGGAGTTCTTAAATAGATTCATTATGAAATATGATTCTTCCGTAATTTTTATCTAGAAGTTTTACAAACCATCGACAGCTCTGATAGAAATTTGGTAGAAAGAAGGGGTTGCAGTATTATGTGTTGAGAGCTACTGAGAAGTCATCTGCATGATGAAAGGAATGATAGATATGCTGAATGTCTCACTTGTCAGGATGAGACATAGATTTTCCTGTTATTTGTATTTTTAATGTCATAAGCCCAGTTGCTGCTCTGCTGTTCCTCCTTTTTTTCATTACTCCCATCTCACAGCTCATAATTAATTTTGATCAGCCCTGGCTTCAATTTTGGTAGTAATTAAAAAACTACAGCTTGCTTCTGAGTGTGAGAAAAGTTAAAGATAACTGGCAATTACCAATGCTGCAAAAAAGCAGGCATGGCTATGTGCAGATATCTGTGTCTTTCTGAAAGTTAGGGCAGGAGAGAGCATGAGCTTTTAAGTCCTTTCGAGGCTTAAAGTGCTCTTCTCTGTGATAAATGTGCCTCTCTAAGCAGTAGTGCCATTTCATATATATGCACACAGGTCATATCTGAGTTCAAATCACATCACAAGACTTGATCTAGAAACTGCACTGCAGTCAGAACAATGAACCTACAAGTATCTTTTAGATTTGGATAAAGGACTTCCGTTTAAAATGTGTGTTGGGATGATTTTTTATATTGAAAGGTATTTTTTCAGCCTAAAATATGACTGACATTTCTCCTTTTTAACTACAGGTACAGATGAATAATAGTTGTATCTCTAGATGACGTATCTAAGTCAGCATAAATCTATTCAGCTGTGAAAAATTCTATAGCCAATGTGACTATTACCATTTTACATTAAAAAGATCAGTATCCATAATTTTATCTAAATCTATTAGCACCTATATATGTAATATGTAGCCAAGAATTCAGAGAGAGTGGATTTGTGCTGAAAGTTGGTCTGCTAGCAAAACCAGCAAATCAAACATGCTTTGACTCAGCAGTTCTCCTATGGAACTCTCCCCAGGGTTTGAAGCTGCTTTTGCTAAGAGGCTTTTTCTTTAAGAAGTGCAGCTAATGCTGCAAGATGTGTGCCTTGAAATAGCTTGATGCGCATTGGTCATGCCACCCTAAAGGATGAAGATTTGGGGAATATTTATTTATTTCCTTTAACTAGGAATCAGTTGTAGGGCATCATTTTCTGCTTGCCTGAGTTCTAAATTAGAAAAAGAGTATAACCAAATAACCAAAACTTTCCATTTAGCTGAATTCTTAAGATAGCATCCACATGTTTCAAGAAACTGGCCTAGTGGGATCTATTTTCTTTAGAAATTCCTTCTAATTAAATCTGAAGGGGAAATAGGTAAATGTTAAGAGTGGCTCGATGCCACTTCAATGTGTATTTTTTAGTTTAGCTGTAATGTCACAGTGCTTGCATTAATTCCTGTTTTATCCTACCACCTGTAGCATCTATATTTGTTAGCATTTTCCTTCTATACATTTCACTAGGACATATTATGCCTTTTCGTCTTTGTGTTTCAGTCCACATAAGTTTCAGCCTTTATGGCAGTGGTCCCTTATAGTAGAAAGGAGAGGGTGTAGGCTTTGTACTGTCTTTGCAAGTGGTATCAACTCAATATGCTGAGTTCTATAGAAGTTCCAGGGAAATTAATGCCTCTGAGTTGAAGTTAAACCTGTTTTTATGAATACTTTTCTGGACATCTAATGACTGAATGGGAACGAATTGAAATATCCTTATATTCAGCATGTTTCTAATGCACTATCTTCACCTAGGTCAGAAACAGCAGGTATCTAAAACATGATCTAGAAGGCTGAAGTTTTGTGTTCCAGGCTGAAATCCTAGTGTGACACTTCTCTGGGTCTGAAGGCTGAATGGGGATAGGGCACATGGTATACAGCTTTTTACACTCACTTTAAGTTGCTCCTCTGCACCTGAAAACGTTGTCCCAACTGCAGATGTTTGTCCAGCAATATCTTTATCACTGTCAGGTGACTGCTGAAGACACTGCTGTGGAAGGCTTCCTTGTGCATGAGTTAAAAATTTGAGAATTCCACATTGCTGAAGTCTCAGATTTAGGGTTGCTTCATCAGGAAACACATAAGGTTGAAGGGGTCTAAGGCTTTTAGCTGTTGAAGTGTTTAGATGATCTGTGTTGTGTAAACCTGTCAAGGGCTAAAAAAGCAGTTCTTCCTGCATTTTTGGCTGAGGTCTACGGGAGCAGGGAGGACAGTATGCTATGAAACACATTGATTACCCTCACCCTTTAAAAAAATAGAGCATTTGTAAAAAATTACATGATGGATGTTTTTTAATGTCCCTGTTGGAATGATTATAGTTACATGTCTTCTTAAAGAATTCAGAGGGTCTTCCATGAAAGACACTTCCTTTCCTTTTCTTTTTTGCTTTTTTCTAAGGTGTCATTTTAACTGCCCTCTTCTCCCCCCACCACAGTCTGCTCAAGATCATCATCTTTGAGAAGAAATCAGCTGTCAGAAGATCCTGTCTATTTCATGAGGTGACAGAGCCTCAGTTCACAGCAGACAGTTTGTGATTTTAAGAACTCTATCACACTCTGTTTACTTCTGTATACAGACAGAAATTATTTGCAGAATTTAGTACCAACCAATATACTCAGAACAGCATGAAAACTATTTTAATTTCAAATTAAAGACTGAATTAAATACTGATTGTACATTCTTCATCTGTGCCTATAACACATGGGAGGTAGTTACTGGGAAGTGGGTTTAGGGAAAGAGAATAGGAATGAAACACCACCCAGCAGATAAGACCAGAGCACATCCTGAGCTGTAACGCAACCGGAGCCCTCGGGCAGAGGGGATGCAGCGTTGCCCTCCACAGCATCCTCGCTGGACGGCTCAGTGGAATCGGCGTGGGATGGGTGCGTGCCTGGCTCCTCCTCAGAGGAAACACATTGTCGGGCAGCCGATGATCAGGCTCGCGTTGGCCCGGAGGCAAAGAAGGCGGGAGGCGCTTCTGGTGTGAGTTCCAAAAGGTTTATTTGCAGGAGGGACCAGGGACCAGCAAAAGCCCCGAGGAGACGCGGGCTAGCCCCCTTTATGGGGGGGTGGAGTAAGTCGGGGAAAGGGAAAACAACCAATGGGGTAAAAGCAGAGGGGAGGATACAATTTTTCAGAACAAATGGGGAAAACAGGGAGGCAGGAGTCATAACTAAATAATAACTAAAAATGGGAGAACTTTCTGGAACAGGGGGAGGTAATTTAGGATTGGGAGCCAACAGGGGGAGGTAACCTAGACCTCAGTGATCTCTTCTGGTGACTGACATTTGATGGTTTCAGCCCGAGAGCAGGCTGAGCCACCCCAACAGAGCTGTGCAATATCACTTTAGACATCACTAAAAATATAGAGAAGAGGTGTTCTTGTGACATACATGTCTTGATTCAATTATTCAGGGTATCATTTTAGATGGTTTTAAAGCAGAACCTTAAAAAGTGTCCATGCTACTATCAATTCAAGATAATACTGAGAATTAAGGCATGAAAAACATTAAATTCTTCAACATGGCGTTTGAGTACTGGATTTACTAGATGTGTCAGTAGTAGTTGTCGTTCTGCAACAACATAGTGGAAAAAATTCTTCCATTTCTTTGAACTTTTTCTGTCCATTCAACACCTTAACTGAACTAAAAGTTGGCAGCTACAGCTACAGTGCACTAGAAACTGGGGGGTTTATGTATTCTGTTATGTCTTATAATGGGAGATACGATGTCATTTTTTAATTGTCATTGAGGGAAAAGAAAAACCCAAACTGGAAATGACATTAGCATGTTATGGGTAAATGTAAGAAGTCCTCAAAGCAACCTAAGCCATTAAGTTAATGTCAGCACTGCTGGACACATTTCTAAAGGACGTATGTTCATACCTTGCTTTCACATCTAAAACTTCAGTCTAATATTCATGCATAACACAAGTTTGATCTATAGACAGGCTATTTTTCTTTTGTCTCTCAATACTGAACCTAGTTCTATCATTTAAGAAAAATCCATTATTTGCTGTATACCAGGGAACAAATCTGGAAAGTGCCCTTGGGCAAATTTAGCCCCCATGTCTCTTTGCCAAGGCACATGACCTGCCATGCAGCGCAGCTGATGGGGTCCTGTGGCACGGAGGACAGACACGTGCCGTGTGTGTCAGCGCCCACGTGCGTCCTTGGGAGCCCTGTCCACAGGGACAGAGCCCGGACACAGCGGCACTGTGCCCACCGCTGACCTATGCGCAAGCTGAGTGTCTGCCATGGGGCTGGCAGCAACCTCAGCACAGACACACAGCTGAGAGACAGCTGGAAAAATACTCCAGTGGACCGGGCTGGTGTTAAATGCACATATAACTTATGCTGTATTATATTATAAACACACGCACACACACACATATATATAAGATAACTTGTGCTAGGTATCAACACATATTTAAGCAGGTTCCCTTGGGTTGCTTTTGACATATTCGTAGTTTTCAGCCACTGAGCAGTGAGGAGTTACATGCCGGTGGATAGTCATTCTCCTACTTAAAGCAAAAGATACACAATTTATATTCTGTGATAAAAAAGAGTGAAATTTATCACAGTATGATATTATGCTTTCATTTCTTTCTAAGTCTTTCATCTGCACCATGGATAAGGGGAAAGAGAAATAGTGTTATTTATGGACTTAAATATAAGAAAAAAATGCATTTTGCAATTTGAAGTATTGATAGGATTTGAAATTACATGAAATTTACCATTTTCTCTTTAATGCTTACTATTGGAAATGTACTTTTTAATGCACAAAATAGCTCTGAAATTCTTTTAACTTTTTATCTTCAGTCTTTATTACTATAAGAAGGACAGAAACCAGTGGCAAAATAGGTATTTTTTCTAAAAAAGAAATCTTTTAATTTAAAAATTTTATGGAAACATTTGTGGAAAATTATTCTTGGTGGAAGAAATATGTTTTAAAACTGTGTATTCGAGGCCAGTTTGCTTAGCCATTTTTCACTCATAGTTTGCTTCATAATTCCTGTTGTAGGAAATTGCACACATGAAACAGTTCTCTGAGGTGATGTCTTATCTTTTCCCTCAAAAATCTGTCATCAAACTTTGTCTCACAAATGCTAAATTGGTGCTAGCTCAAACTGCCTACATGCTTTCCCATGTTAAGACCCACTCCAATGTCTTCCACAATGTTTCTCCCAACATATCCAAAAAAGGTATCCCCATTTAGCCTCCATGTCTCAAATTTCAAATTGAAGGGCAGGGCATAGACCTGGATATTTGAGGAATAGTATATACTGCAATTGAGTTCTCCTAAAAAAGAAAAGAAACCTGTATGTAGTATGGAAAGGAGAGAAAATGTTACAAATAGATCGTTTAGGTTTTTTACAGGTCTATAATTTTCAGAAGATCACACATGATAGACTAACAAAAAATATTCGGTGTTATCCAAAGTATTTCATAAAGTCACAGAATCATAGAATATGTTGAGTTGGAAGAGACCAGTCGGGATTATCAGATCCAACTCCTGGCCCTGTGCAGGACACCCCAAGAGTAACATCCTGTGCCTGAGAGCATTGTCCAAACACTTATTAAATTCTATCAGGATTGGTGCTGTGACCACTTCCCCTGGGAGTCTGTCCCAGTGCCCAACCACCCTCTGGGTGGCTAACCTTTTCCTGATAAAGTAAACTTCCCCTGAGTAAGTTTCATGATTTTTCCTCAGGTCTTGTCACTGGTGACAGCAGTGAAGTGATCAGTGCCTGCCCCTCCACTTCCCCTCACGAGGATGTTGAAGACCACAGTGAGGTCTCTCCTCAGTCTTCTCTAGGCTGAACAGACCAAGTGACCTCAGCTGCTCCTCATATGGCTTCACTTCCAGACTTTCACCATCCTCTTGTCCGTGCTCTGGATGTTTTCTAATAGCTTGATATCTTTCTTATATTGTGGCCCTGAGGACTCGAGGTGAGGCCGCCCCAGTGCAGAGCAGAGGGGACAATCCCCTCCCTTGCCCGGCTGGTGATGCTGCACCTGATGCCCCCAGGACACAGCTGACCCTCCTGGCTGCCTGACTCTAAGTTTTGTACATGCCATAAAATATTACCCTCTCTTATCACTGACGTGGCCAATGCATGGCTTTAGGACAGCTCTTCATGAAAAAAGACAAACATATACCTGTTTTTCTAAAGGCTTTTCTTGATAGCATTTAATGTTAGGATTAACCACCACACTAGCCTGAACTACATTGCTTTGATGAAGATACTTACATTTTTCTTCCTACTAAACCCTAAAGTTAAATATGCACATTACAAATAGGAATTTAGGCAAATCCTTATCAAAGTGGTTTGTGTCTAGAAAATAGTAAACCTTTGACTTAAAAGTACAAACTCCTGAGAAAATGTTTTTTTGTAGGTTTACTGTCCAAAAAATAATTAATTCATTATACAGTTAGTCAGGAAAGACAGATGTTAAGTTTTCATGGCATTTTTCATTCTTGCCTATCTTTATGTCTTTAAACCATAGAAAGAAACATTGTTTGTGGAACAGAAATTTTTTGTATGTGGTTCTTGGTCCTATTATCTCTTACTCACACTTGCTCCTTTCATTCATTTTGTTGGGGGACTAAGGGCTTCTGCAGAAGGTTTTACATCTCTCCTTTGAACTTCCTTCACTGTAGATGTGACATTTTCTTAGATTCTAGGCAGCCACCCAGTATCAAGGTGTCCATTCAGCTGTCCTCAGCTGCATCAAACCTTACTAATGCTGCCAGTGGGAAGTCTAATAAGAAAAAGGAATAAATACTGACAGAGTTCCCTCAGGGTGCTTTGTGTCTTTCTTTTCCCTCTAATCTGAGCTTGGGCAGTATAGTCAGTAAGTCACTGACAGGAATCATGCACCCAGGTCCTACTCAGTCACCAACTGGTAAGTGCAGCTCCTCAGTGGAGGTAGTCTCAGGAACACGATTCAGGATTAAGTCACTTTCAACTTGCACTGGACCTAATTGGCTAAAATAACCTTTTATTTATCTGTATCTGTATGTATCAGCTGACATGCTATTTGATTAGGACAGCTGTTGGCCATTACTAGACATGAGCTATTACCACCACATTGCAGCCTCCCTGTTAGCACCAGCTGCAGACTGGCAGCTACATCATGAGTGTGGCTGCACCTTCTCTACATCTGCCACCCCTGCAGATAAAGGCTGCAGTTCCGGGGATCAATCTCTTCTTGTTATTTCTGGTCTGTGGTAAGGAAGGTTGAATCCCTCCTTTCCTAAGATCTTTTTCCTCAGTCATAAACATGTGTCAGTATGTCTGATATGAAATGACGAGAATCTTTTATCTGGGAAAACATGACAAACTAGCAAATTATGTGTCACTCCTACCTACATCTGGCAAGAGCAGAGCCCTGGCTTAACTATCCCCATAAACTTGTTTTGTTGGACTGGAAATTTCACAGTGGAGATTGATTGTGCACCTGATGAGGCAGGGTAAATACTCGGCCATTCAGAGAACTGGTGTTCAATAAAGGAGGTGTCTTCCAATCTGTACGACATTCTGCTCTTCTTCAGATATTGTCACTGAGGGTTACACTGAGGTAGATAGAAGAAAACAAGATGATCAGATAAGTGTCTAAATGCTGCTGTGCTGAACATCTATCCATTAATTAGATTATGCTAAGGTACTCTTAATGAGATTTTCAGTTTTGTCTGTTTTTTACTATGATAACGCTTTTATTTTTCAAAAGGTTAAAGTGGAAAATACCTCTGACAGGCTAGTGGTGTGCTGCTGGAGTTAATCAGAAAGATAAACAAACTTAGGGATGGTAAAATATAACAGTATGCTAAAGAAGGTATATGAAAGACTGAGTCTAATATTTAGCAAGTCTGTCCATTTTATAGTTGCACATAGTCAATAGTAAAAAAAACCAAACCCTAGTATGTTATAATCAACTCAAAATGTTTATTTTTGTTAGTAATAAAAGTCATACAATCTTGTGGCAATAATAGTTTTTATTGGCTGAGGATACACTCTTCTTATCTCCCTGTAACTGTGTTGACAGAGTTACACTGTCACTCAGCAGTCCCAAATGAGAACTCTGCTGCCAGCCAACAACACGAGTCCAATCAGTGACTTAGTAATGTCCCTGAACAGTTTCCACTCTCAGCTGAACCTGCAGATTATTTACGTTTCTCAGGGCCCTAATATTCTGAATCTGTTACTCTTAACTTCAGAGGAATACTGTGATCCCTGTACCAGAGTCGAAGCTTGAGATTTGCTGATGGAGCTGTTCCTTTGGGGTTTCAATTTTGCAGAGATCTTTTGTTGATTGGGATACCTCAGTAGCATTAAAACTGCAGTTTTTTTCATGCAGCCTGGATGATTTTTGTTCAAAATGTCAAAAAAACCAGACTGTATGAGTTAGTAGCAAAGCAGTGTACAACTTTGTGGGCAATATGAAGTTTGAGTTCCCCTCCCTCATGAATGTTCTCACTTCTGCTCCCCTCTCCCCTCCTTTCCTCTGCACATGATTTCAAGATGTCCTGTTTCGAGTGTTAAGCCTTGGCTGTTGTGCCAGTATATTATCTATGTGAGGTTCAGGCTGCACATGGGCGAGTACAACAAGTTTTATTGAAATTCATCCCTCTGATCAAAAAGTGCCATTAATGTTCTTGAAACATAAACTGCAAAGTGACACAGCAATGTAACCTGCTGGCAGTGGTTATTTTCAGAGCATACTCAGATGCAAATTAGGTCTGACCTGCAAGTAAAGCAACCTTTAGGTTGTCTTTCATCAGAACACTGCACGACCTTGACCATTAAACTAAGGCATTTGTATTGAATGCTTAATAATGAAGGTTTTCAACCTTTAAGTCAATTTTTTTTCCCTATCCCATTTGTTGTACTGTGCTAACTAATCATAGAAATCTGTTAAGAAAATAAAGCTTTAATTGTAACTACAGTTTAGTACCATGATCATTGTGCCAAGGATCCCTAAAAGAACCTGTGTTTCCTCTTAGTGTCAGGCGACAGCATGTTAAAGACAAACATTTCTGATTTGGTAGATTTATGAATATAAAGTCATTATACAATACAGACAAAGAAGTGAAAAGATCTTTTTAATCCTAATTAGTTTCTGCTTCTACCTGCTCCTTGCTCATGTTTCCCACAATACAAGAGGCATTACAGTCTCCTTAAGTAGGACAGAAACACCTGCCTGTTTTTTGGGCCACAATTTTGGATGGTTATTAAATATGCTTTAGCAGAAAACATACTTAACAGCACTGAATTTCTCCAGACATTGTGAGATACACTTGCAGAACTGCCAATAAAAACTGCACTTTGAAGGTCACAGACTGGTGATAAAACTCCCCAGAGGGCCCAGAGGAGGGACTGTCTTTCAGCTTTAATCCTTCTCTGTGCTGACCACCAAGCAACTGAGGACTGCCTCAGTGGCTGAATATGTTGCAGTTGCCTTTGGCAAATAATGCAGCAGCTCGGAAACATGCGAGCAAGCTGAGATGTCCCAGGGAGAGTCTGGGATAACAATGTTTCCAGTGCGTAAATTAAACTTGCTTTACCCATTGGATACCACTGTGCAGTGCTCAGTTCTGCATACAAGTTATTCCTGCAGAGTTATGCAGTTGTCCCAGAGATTAGACTTAGGATACATTGTGTCAGCAGTTTAGGAATGACCATCGCAAGGGGTCAGGCAGTGACAGCTCAGTGGTTACATGTGTCAAGTCTTTAATTGCTTCTTCAGCTGGAGGTAGAGAGAGCTGTGGTTCTATTTAACTTGGGGAGAGGGAAGTAGAAGGTGTTGGTCTGTGTGCAACTCTGGGAAATAGCAAGGAAAGTGTGGGAAAGCAGATGCTGCTGAGTAGCAGGTTAGTTTTAACTCTACCAAGGACAGTAGTGACTTTATCCTTTCTTCTTTCTTGATACCATTGGGATTTTAAAAAAATCGAACTAGAAGTTGATCCCCACATGAGAACATGAGAAACGTTGTAGCTGTCCAATGTTCACAGCAGGGAAGGCTTTCCTAAGCTCTTCACTTCCCTCTGCTTGTAGCAAATATGCTCTGCCATAGGTTCACATCATGAGGAACTCCAAGGGGAAGAATAAATCAATGTGTTTTATCTTCAATTGCCTTCTCCCACTCATACAATACAACTCTATTTACACTGCTTTGTTCACAGCAAGTGCAAAGAAAGTGTTATATCAATTAAAAGGCAGTTTATAGGGAATGGCTCCCTTGAAAAACCATAATACTGGCAAAATTTATTTCAGGCCCAGTTTGCAGACTAATCTGTATGACATCTTCAGTTTTTCTATATCTGCATGACATCGCTAGTCTTGTTTTTTAAAATGGGCCTTTTAGAGGTACACTAAGCAAGAAAACTAGCATCTGTCACATGAGGTGCTTGTTTTTTCCTATTGTTCCTGGAAGGAAAAACTCTGTAGCAAATCCATATTAACTGAACACATAAAATTCTTACTTAGATATGTGTGTACAGTAGCACAGGCAAAGTGTACTAAAGAAAGTAAAAGCAGAGAAAAAACAACAAGTAAATTCTGTTTCAAAACAATTCTGAAGAAAGAACAAGACTCCAGCAGTTTCTTTTACTGGTCAGTGAGAGGAGCCTGTGTATTACAGCTCACTTGCTACAAGCAAGGAAGTAACTGAACTGACTGTTACAGCCTGTGGGAGAAAAGGAGAGAACAAAATATGAGCCAGGCAGAATGGACGGGAATGCAAACCCTCCTTTGATGTAATATTTAGCATTAGTCCTTTCAGTATAACAGAGCTGAGTGTTACAGCCTCTGGGAGAAAGGGAGAGAACAAAATATGAGCCAGCCAGAATGGACGCAGTGCAAACCTTCCTTTGATGTAATATTTAGTATCAGTCCTTTTGGTTTTGCTTGCTTGGAGAGATCAGCAAATACACCATTAAGACTCAATGATAAGAAACCTGGACCTGCAAAAAAAAAAAAAAAAGAAAAGAAAAGAAAAAGAAAAAGAAATTCATAGATTAAAATTGTATATTTAAGCTGTGGTAAAGTTGAGAGAAATAACAAGTGTCACCTCTGTATTATATTTTCAGACTCACAAATTGAAGTTAGCCATTTTAGCCTCTCTCCGTATTTAGTACAGCCTTTTTAATCTACGTTTTTCTGAGCTTTCAAACTACAAATGCTCAATTCTTTGCATAGAAGTTAAAGTCATAATTCTAAGCAGATTTAAAGACATTTTCTTCATACATCAAGGAAAATCAACATTGGTAGTTCAGCTAAAATACAAATGCTTATCCAGTTTTTATAATCTCAGAGTTGTGTTGTCTATGCATATTTGAGTGAGTAGATTACGAAATATAGAGAAGTAACTAAGAATGATTAGGAAATGTTGCCTCTAGCAACTCATACAATATCTGTTAAGAGAGATTTATATTCTGAAAGTCATGGGTGTTTAAAATGACTTTCCAGTCTCCATGGAAACTCTTTACTGAGTTAGTTACTGCAGTCACAGCTTAGATATAGAAACAAAAGCAAGGGTACAATGGCTAGAGGGAAAGTCTGGGTTTATCTGAGGTTGTTAAAGGGCTTTTCATAGTGTCTACCATAGTAAACCAGTCTTCCAATCTGGTTGGCTATCAAAAAACCAAGAACTAATCTTTTTCTCACATTTAAGTTAAGGTTTTAAAGTTTAAATAGTTAATTAGGTGTCTTCAATTTTGCTTTCCCATAAGAGAGAACTCTCAGGGCTCATATTTTCAAAAAAGTTTGGGATACATTATAAGATGTTTTATGAGACTATCTAAAGTGTAAACTTTGAGCTAAAGCCGAATTTGTTTTATCTTCCCTGGTAAAGTCATACAAGGAAAATCTATTCAGAGCTTACAGCTGTCAGCTTTATTTGAAATGTCTCAGGAAGAAGAAGGGAACTGTGGAAGAAAGGGACAAAACTGTGGTTCTTGTTAAGATTACAAAAAGCGATGCTGATCTACTCAGCAAAGAGGGAGTGCAGACAGAGAAAGTGAATGGTCTGAGGCCCTGTTTCCTTTTTGGAGAAGATGGCAAAATCCCAAATGAACAGAAAGGAAGTTTTTAAAGAAGGCGTCTGAAAAAAGAAATCGGTTCTCTAAGTCAGCCAAGGAAAAGCAAAGATGTCTGTCCGGAGCGGTAGCTATGTTGAAGAGTAGATACATTTTTTGGTAGAGAAGAACTGGAATGCAATCAGACATCCTTCAGAGTTTTCCTCAAGCTATCTTCTGCAGCTGAAGGGCAGAAACTCTTGCCGAGGACCACAGCACTGGCAGTGGAGTGGGGAGCATAGATCTGTGGGAGATATTGCAGGGACCTGTGGGAAACAGAAAATGCCATTAATCAGAGGGGGTTGAGTGAGAGCTGTGGAATCAGGCAGTTTGAGCACCCACTGTGACTGGGAAGAAGCAGGAGATCTCACATACTAAAATCACTGGGGAATGGTTGCTGGAAGCTTGTCTTTGTTTGTTATTTCTGTTATTGATCTTTATTTAACTCCCCTCATGCTGATTTCCCTCGTAAGTCTCTACTGCATCACCTTAAAAATAATTTTTCACTGCTTTCTTAGTTCTTAGTTTTTCTCCTGAGTCTGGAACACCAGCATCTTCTTGAGATTCAACTTCCAAAAATGGGAATCAACTTCATAAAGTAGAAGTATGTTTGTAAAATATATTTAAGCAAATCTTGAAATTGTTCTGTTTTCACTTAGGGTCTGCCAGAGTCCACTCATGAAGACATATATTGCTGGAAAATTTCTGACACAGATTTTTTTCATTTCAATCTTATTTTTTACAATAAATCGCTGAAGTTGACTTTTCTGACTGCAAAGGTTATCTGGAAAACAATGCAACAAAAGACCAAACTCAGATGTTTCAATATTGATCTGGTGTATTCACACCACAAAGCAGAAGCTGATAATACAGTCATTTCTCCACAAAATCTTTTCTTGAGCACTAACAGCTAGTAGGCACTTTCAAAGTGCACTCGGCTCCAAAAAGCAGAGAACTGTGTTATCCCAGAAGTGCAGGGATGGCTTGGAAAAGCGCAGCTATCTCCACTTGTATAGGCAGCTCCCTGCTGTAAGAACATTTTCAGCTCTTCTCCCTGGGCAATAATAACCCACACTGCTCTAAAGGAAGAGTTTCAAGTACTACTGTTCATCCTATGAGTTACTGAAAGGTGATGAACACACAGGCTTGTGTTAAATAGTGTGTAGTTTAGTGTCGTTTATATTTCCATGAGGTGAGCAAAGTAAAGACATCTGGACTCTGTCTTCTCTGGCCCATTGTCCTATACAGAGGAAGTGTTTTAAGTTTGCTTTTATGGCTTCCAGACTAAAGCTTCCTTATCTGGAACTACCTTATTCCCCAGGCACAGACAGACTTCTAGCTAGTTTCTGTCAGCCAGGAAGAAATGAGGTGGTGTTTTGAAGTGTAAAGTTGCACTATAGGTACATGTTGGGTGAAGATGTTACTGTAGCACCCCACAGATAGCGTGGGTCCCTGTCACAGCTTTATTTCCTGCAGGTGATTTTTGCTTTTGTAAAGGCAAAAGTCTTCTGGTGCACAGAATTCTCACCAATATACAATATGTTGAAAGCAGTTCATAGATTTCTTTAGTAAAGATGTTGGAGAAAATGAATGAAAATTAAGCTTTACAAGCTGCAAGACCTGTCAAAGCAAATTAAAATGTAGACTCATTCTTGTTTAGTAAAGTACTCAAATGATTACCTTATTCCATGATTTATACACATGTATAGTCTGTTTCTATGTTTACTATGTTTATTCACCTTTTTATTAGTCTAGCAAAGTCAACACTGGTCTCTTCTAGACTTGAACTGATTTGGAATAAAATCTTGATTTCAATTTTGCAAAAAAAGAATAATTTTCCAGCAGTAAAAGCCATAAGGAGGATTGGCATGAAAAAGTAACTGTTTTGATATTTGAATATATCTAAGTTTTTTTATTAGTGATTACTGATATTACTATTAACTAAAAACTCCCAAAAAATTGGCACTGCTTTCTTATGTGGTAATATTTCAACAGAAGAACAAACTCAGAACATTCTGCATGAGAATCCTGGGAAGGAAAGTGCTTAATAACAGAAGTGTTTGGATTCACTTTTCAGCATTATTAAGCCAATCATTCAACACAGATTTCATAACCTTCATTTTTTATTGTATTGTTTTTTGGAGTTTTTTGTTTACGCTGAAGGCATCATTGCACTTTACTAGGTTGACTTAATTGAAAACTATTGATTCATTACTCTGGTTGCTCTTCTTTTTATATTTTTTCTTTTTCACAGTCATGGCCAGTTCCACACGTGTAAAAACCTGGTGTAGAAAGAGTTGAAGTCCTCCACACTGTTAAAAATCAGGTCT
This sequence comes from Corvus kubaryi, assembly GCF_017639235.1. Taxonomy (NCBI): domain Eukaryota; kingdom Metazoa; phylum Chordata; class Aves; order Passeriformes; family Corvidae; genus Corvus; species Corvus kubaryi. Next base: position 4,817,856 of record NW_024581096.1, on the reverse strand, counting down.
TAAATATGTTCTGCGTTTTCTTTTTCAGTTGTGTCTAAGGCCATCAAGGGTGGAATCAGCCAATCCTTCTTAATTGAGTGCCTGAAAAATATTAAATGCTTGGAGTATTACTTATTTAATAATTACCATTTAATCAGCATTTTTAGGATTTCCTTTGATTGCCATTTCATGATTTATTATTTTTAGTTGAATTTTGCATTCATTAATAAATCTCAGGAAACTAAGGAAATGAGAGAACTTCTGTGGATGCTGAAAAGCTTGATGGAGAGAAATTTTCCAGCTTTCTGCCAGCATTGTGTGAAAGTCTTGCTCTCACACACATACTAGCTGAAAACAGTTTGAGGTTTTTGTAAACAAGTTCTTCATCTTGCAGGTGCAAGATAGTTATGCAGTATTGTTACGATACTGACCGGAGAAATATTTTGAAATGGGTGTCGTAGGGTTTAACCAATCATTCTAAGAGGTGGATGATCAAAGGACGAATAACCTTATGCCATTCAAGCGAGCCAGGTTATATAAATGAGTTTGGAAATTAATAAGTAATTCCATTCCTTCCTGGACTGAGGTCTATGTTGCTTTTTCTCGCTGTCCCCGGTACAACAGCAACAAACTTCTGTAAAGAATGTGTAGATACCTTACCATGAAATATGACATTTTCTTCTTAACCTTAGCAATGAAGTCTGCTGGGAATGTCTTCTGGTTTTGCTTAGGATTTAAAGCAGGGGGGAAATGGAGGTGGGGTGAGGGGAAGCAAAAGACATGAAAAAAATGAGATGGAATGTTTGCTGTTATACCAGGTGACTATTTTGTTCTGTTTTTTTCTGATTAATTTCTGTTCACATAAAGGTGTAAATCAGGATATTTGATGGATATAGATTGTCTGGTTGGGCTTTGGCTTTTAGTAAGATGACTATATAATAAAGAAAAAAAAAGCATGACTGCAAAATAAGAATTAAATGTCTAAAGAATGAGGGTGGGGGGTGGCATGTGAATTAAGAGTGTGAATAGTCAGAACTATACTTAAGAAGGATAGGAAACAATTGTAAGAATCACTCTTTTGGAGAAAGAGAATTAAGAAATAAATTTGTTCTAGTGGGCTTTCATCAGGGCACCAGCACTGCCTGTTCTCATTCCAGCCACTTCCCATTTTGTGAAACTCCCATGTCCCCATGGATGGCTGACAAGCAGTTCACATTTTGTGCATTTATGCACGTCTTGCTCACCATGATGCAAAAGGGCAGCTCAGCCTGCAGGCCAGGGGCAATTTAAATCCAAGACAAGATGTTGTATTTAGAAGCCGCAAGAATTTTTCTGCTCAACCAGGACAATGCCAGGACTGGCCAAGCTTCCTGGACCAGTGGCATCCTTGATGCCACCACCAGAACTTTAGACCTCCGTAGGATGAGGCTCAAGAATACATCAAGGTTTAGACAAATTCCAGGAAATTTATAAAGAAAAATGTAATATTCAGAGGAAAAAAAAAGGCAAAATATATGCCTCCCAACATATCAAACTGTGGAGATTAAAAAGAAAAATAAAATACAGTGGAGCTGAGTTTTTTTCTTTCTCCAGACCTTTATTCCTTTGCTTCATGTATTAATTCATTGCAGCAGCAGTGAATATTTATTTAACCACAATGTGTAATCATGTATCTGTAATTTAGTGAACAGCTAGCAAATGTATTATAAGCTAGCAACATGACAAACACTGGAGAGTGTGTTGAGCAAAGCACATACCAACATTTGGTGTCTTACACACATTAAAGAGAGAGACACTGAGTTTTAAAACATCTAGAAAACTACAGCCAGCATGTGGATGTGGCCACATTCTTTCCACAGGCTTAAGACTTAGGTCATTTGTAGATCAGCATTATTACTGTTTAATTTTTTTGGCTATCCTCACTGTTGCAAATGAGTGTGATGCGAATGGTGCAAGGAAGGCATCCAGAGTGCTTTATTGTTATTGTCAATTACGTATGACTGTTAAAGCAGTACTTAGAAGATTAGAAGTGGAACACCATTTTTCATTATCTAGAATTGAAGAAATATCTGAGTTTCATCTCTTCAGCTTAAACAACACTGCTTTTGATGTGCAGTCTGTCCAGTATCATTTTTCCCTCATACATTTCAACATGATTTTTGATGTTGCTGATCTATACTGAGCTATGAGGAAAAAAAAAAAAAAGAAAGAAAGAAAAATCATCTAGGGCAGAATGGGTTTGGAAGCATGAAAAAAAATTCTGTTTTACGTAAAATGCATACACCAGTGACGGATGTCCTAGGAAAGAAGGTGTTATCTTCAGTGAGACAGATTTAATTAGAGTAATAGAAGGATATGAGAATGAGGGCTCTAAAATATTGTACTTATGCTTGTATGTCAATATATAACAGGAAAAGCAGACAATTGGACTTCGGGACATTATGAACTGCAAAGAGAATATGATAAAGTTGACACTTTATCTATATGAATGATTTTTATGATGGATTTTTAAACTCTTTTGTAAGAGTGTCAATAATCATCTGGTCTGAACCACACTGAAGAAGAAGAAATAAATGCTCTGATAATAACTTTAAGCTGTGCTCTGCCTGATACGTGCCCAGTGTTTTAAAGGCAGGCAGGTTCCTGTACACAGGGAGCACATCCAATCAGACCAGCAGCTGGATATATAATTGGGCTGGGCAAATTCTAATTCTGTGGCCAAACTGAAAAAAAAAAAAAAATTTAGTCTTTCTGAGAATCTTTATACCTTCAAAAGAATATTATTGCGTAAGTCAGATCTGAAGGGGGCAAGGGGGAGGGGCTGGTGTGAAATATCAGAGTGAAGTAAATATTTTTTTTCTCTCTTAAAACTGGAAGAACTTTGGTGAAAGGGATTGTGTGGCTTGCAAAGGGCTCCATTTTGTTTTGTTTCCATAGGCTGAGGTTCAGACATACCTTTTTTTTTGCATTTTAAATGTTTCCAGACCTTTACCTTGATGGCGAAAAATATTCTTTTTTTTAAAAAAAATGCATGTATTGTTGCAATCTCAAGAGCAAGTATTTAGAAGGAAATGCAGAGGTTTATGATAATTTTAAAGAGAATGTGCGAACACATAACTTTTAATATATTTCCTAGCAAGAAACATACCCTAGCACAAAAAAACCCCAAATATCTGTTCTCCCTGGACATTACTAAAAAATGTATGGCTTCAGAAAATACAATGACTTTAAGAATGGCTCTTAAGATTACATTATCATTAGATAAGATGATATGAAATAACTTTATGCAGTTTGCAATTATTTCCCACTATCAAGAGGTCCAAGTGAATTTCATTTGGTGAGTTCTTTTGCTTTGCTTTCTTTCTGCTCCTTCCCTTTCTTGGAAAGCTTGGGCTTTCCTTGGTGCCAAGGAATAGAGAATAAATGTACCCAAAATAGGTTGGACCAGGTGAATTGGTATACACACCAGGCAGGCAATCTGACTGCTTCTGGGATTTGATGTCATGTCCCTGTGTGAAGCTGCTTTGCATTGTATTATTTAGACACCCAGACTATCTAGGAGGTTCCCTAAATTAGGATGCTGTGTACATGCTCTCCATTTTTGTTTGTGTGTTTATCAACCCTACATTAATGATCCTTTCTTTTTTCATTTTCCTGTATCCTGAAGTTTAATAGAATATGATGAGAAAGGTAGATTGATTTAGTTACATGTTGCTTCCGCAGTTACAGTTACCCTTCTGCTGTTAATGCACTGCATTCAAAGTCTTCACAGATCTGACTGCCAGTTGTGTTAGGCTTTATGAAAAAATGCCATGTAAAATGTCAGTTCTCATGAAAATAAAACAAACCTTTGCAGCTGAGATGGTGAAAGACAAAATAATGCTAAACATCTTCACTTATCTCAGGAACTCTATCTGTAGTTTGAAGTTTTGTAATGGGATAGGGAGTGGCTGTTTCCATAAACAATTTTTTACCTATATTAATTAAGTAGTTATTTTAAAGAAGATAATATATTGACCGAAATGTTTTTAAGTGTCCACAAGTGCTTCATACACATTGGAAACAAATTCTTGTTGAGGAGATGATGACATCCTTCTTCACTTTTGCTTTTCTGTTCTTAACTATTTGTCTCACTTCAAAGGCTTAGAAGTATAGAGGAAACAAAGTAATGCATTTAAGCAGTAAATAAATATTCAGTGTTGATAGGAAGACCTTTTTCTATAAACTTTCCATATATAGTTCCACCTTAAATCCATACAGCAGCTGGAAATAGGTCAACACTGAGCATCTTGTTGTTTGATGAAAGAATTCAAACCTGTTTCCAAGGTAACCAATCCCATCCTCTATAAATCTCTGCCGTGCTTTTACCTGTTTTGTGAAGCTGAATGCTTTTTTCATTTCCTGAGGTATAGTTTGAACTTTAACACACACATGTACGCACAGACCACATGCTGCTTTGTTTCCACTGTGATAAAGGAGACAACAAAAGTAAATAGGAGTTGGTTAATATTTAAACTGTTAATGCAGGTGTCTCAGTAGCACATTCATAGAGCTTTTGTACATGTACCAAGCAGCCCTTGAACAAACAGCTTTTACAGGAACAGCAGATTAATTTTGGATGAATTTCTGGATATCTGGGCGTCAGGTCATTATCGTCTCCTTTGTTCTCTGCTCTCTACACAGACTAGGAGGGATACTCTGTTCTATGAAGAGTAATGAGGATATGTCAATAGAGGCAAATGATATTCAGTAATACCATTTAGTGCATAAACTGCCATGTCTCTATTGCATTAGCTAGTTGCTCCACACATCTGCATGTAAAAACAGAACACTTATTTTAGCAAGTTTTCTTTGAACATTCCAAATGCATCTGCACACATGAAAATATTTTCTACAAATGTTCAGAAAGATCATCCTTTTTGTCTTAAAGTTATGTTTTCTTCTGAGACAGTAAATCTTTGGGAGGGTTGGAACACAAAACACATGCCAGTAGAACATAGAAGAGTACAGAGTAAAGGAGATGTGGCAGGCACTAAAAAACCTATTGAAAAAATATCTTCTTCTATCTGAAAAAAACTGTGAGCATGATACCTCATTGAGGACATTCTGAATGTTCCCACTATTTTACAGAAAACATATTCAACTATATTTTTCTTTTGCCTTATTTGTTTACATATTGACCACACAGGCAATTTAGAGTTTCCTAAATGGATGACAGAGTAAAGTAAAACAAAGTAATTGCTGCTAGATGAAAACTGCTACTGCTCTGATCAATAGGAGATGTATCAAATCTACAGCTGATTTTTAATGGAGGACTTAATAATGATATAAAACACTGTTGGTCTACTAATCTATTAATCATATCATATACTAGTATTAATCAAAGAATGTCTATCTCTCTTCAGTTACTGCTAATACACTTCCCTCAAATGTGATACACACTTTTGGTTTAGCTTTTGGAAATTTAATTTGTCATCTGAAATGTGACCAATTGTATCACCTAGATAAATCAGCTTACACTCCCCGTGACAGAGAGTGTCTCAAATGAAGGAAGAAGGCAATTCACTAAATTCAATTCTACAGCTATATGTGTGAATACACTGTTCTTCCATGCCTTGCGTTTAATTTGTAACACCAAGGATGATCTTAAGCTTCAGTTTGAGAGTGTCCTGGTTCCAGCCATGACAAGGGTAATTTTTTTTGCAGTAGCCGGGAGGGGCATGGCTGAGACATGGGGTTTATTCTGTATGAGCTCAGGTCATTGCTGGGGAGTCTCTCTCTTCTGGGGAGACAGGACTCCCTCTGGTTAAGAAAACACAGTGGAGGAAGACAACCAGCATTGTTTATTATCAGGGGTTTTATTCCATGGATTTGTTTCTATTTTTATACCCTCTGTCATTAGCATTTTTGTTACTATTCATTTTCTCATGTCTTTTCTGTTTCCAGTGAATTACTCTTACCTCACCCTGTAAACTTTTCCTTTTGTATCTCCAGTTCCCAACTCCATCCCACTGCAGCAGAAAGCAGGAGGTGAAGGGGAAGTAAGAGAAAGTGGTGTGTGGTTTTGGAGAGTCTCAGTGAGGACACTGAACCTAAACCACAACAGAGAGGAAGTTGTGATTAGTTTTCTATTGACAGAATTAGGAGCAGAAAGCCACTGCCATAAGTAAACATCAAGGCTTGATATTGCTCTGAGTAACTCTAATGAAGGTGACTTTCAGAAGTATTTATATCTGTAATGGAAGGTTTGCAGAGTTTCAGTGCAAGGTGCACAGTTCAAGGAAAAGCAGTGAAATGAATTCATGTTCCTTTTATGAAAATCACATTTTTCTGCCTTTTCTGTAAAATATCTTTTACCAATCAGCATAAAACACATCCGCCTATATCATCAGGAATGCAAAATCCAACCTTTTACAAAGGCACATTTATTTTAAAATTATTTATTTTGAAATTTTATTTAATTAAAGCTGTTGATATACCCATATCCTCTTTAGGTCTTGGATAATAGCCTTACACATTTTGGCCACAGGACACATTAATTGTGTTATTTTAAAAACTGTTTATTATCCTGGTCATACAGAAAAATGCACTTTATGTTCAGTAAATTCCTCCTTTAGAGAAGTTTTGCTGCTTACCAGTAACTATTTCTGTTGGGAAGTACTCTGGTTACTAATGGATTTTTTTTTTTTCACTTTTGATCTCTGTTTATATTTCTAGTCCAAAGTTAATTTTTTCTCTGCTCATGTCTAGCATCCTCGAACTCTTAAAGGTCTATTTGCTTTCTGAATGTGTTGCATATTAATCAACATTCATTTGTCTTTGACCCTTCATATCTGTGTAAATTTAGATGATTAAGAATATAATACGCTGGTTTTTTATAATAGAATCAATTTCTCTTAACTTTGAATCTCTCTTAACTTAGGTTTTCGTCGAAGCCTGTCACCAAGTCTCTATTTATAATCAAATAAGAGAAATAAGAATTTGGGAGGATTTATAGTGATTATACAGTGGATTTAAATGCTGTCTTTGCTTTGATTGAGGATTGAACTGTGCATTTGCTTCGACTGAGGTAGGATTCAAAGTATCTGGATTAGACTGGATGCCTAGGCTTTCAGTTGCTGAAGTTAAAAGTGTTGAATTCTAGCCTTGCTGTATTTTTTTTTTTTGGATTTAAGATAGCTCACAATTCCATGTAAAACACTGTAGACATCCAGGATGAAAATATCCATCTGAGGCTACTTAATTTTCTTTGTATCTGATTGGGGTTTTTTAAATGTCTTAGAGTATTCTCTACTGTTGCTTCTACCATCATTTCTATATTCAGATTATAATCTAAGATTATAATCCATTATTTTTTCCCAAGGTTTTAATCCTTTGTTCTGTCTTGTTTCTGTCCTCTATTGTCTCCTAATTTGTCTCAAAAACAGTGGAATGAAAATGTAGCAAATGCTGAGTAGAATGAATAATCCTTGTTCTTTATAATACCTCTTAACTCTGTCAGGCATCAGATTTGTTTTTTCACTTTGTAACCTGCACTCAGTATTTGATCACCAGTTTTGAGCCCCAGTCTCCTTTTCTTTAGAAACATCATCTGGTCAGTTATCTCAAAGCTCCTATTTATGCATTTTCTCTCTTCTTCCAGAAGGTAGCACCTTGGACTCACCTGTATTAAATTCCATTTCATTAATTCCAGATTACTCCATCAGTCTAACAAACCCACGTAGAAATCTGATCCTGTTCACTAAAATTCTTGCAGATACTTCCCTCCAGCATGGCATCTACAGAATTAATCAGTGTATTTCCTATTTTGTCATCCAGATCATTAATACAGCAACAAATGGAATTGATACCCAATGTTCAGAGTGCCTTTCTAGCTTCAGTGAATCATTCCTAGCTAACCTCAGAGCAAATTTTAAATTTAATTTAAATTTTTTAAATTTTAAATTTTTTTTCAGAATCTTCTCTGCATGTTTACTCTGCTGCTATATAGAAAATTCCTTTTACATGTTGATCTTACTAAAATCAAGAGGAATCTCAGTCATTTTCTCCCCTGTGCCTGCCAGGTTTTTTAGCTATCAATGAAGGCAATGAAATTGGCCTGGACAGTCTTTGTTTTTGATGTAGCAATGTCAGTAGCACTCTTCAGTTGTTATACATTTCCAGGCATTAAGTGGAATTGTTTGCCTGTAATTCCTCAGCTTCTGCTTTTAACTTTTTTTTTTTAATGTATTCTATGCATTCCTGTGTTTAAGTTCTTGGGTGCATACTCTGTGAGTGCTCAAAGGTAATCGCTAATAATTTAGAGATTACTTTAACAAGTTCCTTAATGCCTTAAAAAGAATCAGGCTCTGCTGACTTAAGTATATCTGTAAATTTCCTGGACGTTCATTAACATTTTTGCTATTTTGACATGCATTTCTCTCCTGTCATTACTCTTGTATTATGCGAAATTATGTGAAAACTAGTCTTTATTTTAAAGAATAAATAAAGTATCAAGTACAATATAGTGAACACTTGGACTTTGTCAGGCCATGAGTACAGATGAGTTTCAGCTAATTTCTAATACATATAGAGAATTTTTATTTTGTGTTTTTTTTTTTTTTTTTAATCCCCACCTTCCCACCCAAAGCTACTCATAGCTTTCTCCCATGGAAAACACCTTTCTACTTATCACCACTCACTTGAGGATAGTTATTGTGTAAATATATCCTACTTTTTGGCTCTTCTGGAAGACAAACTGGGGAGCTAAGCACTTTCATTAAGGTACACCAGAATCCCCTTGATGCACTACCTAAATTAGTGACAAATTTGTGTCCTTAGAGACACAAATGACAACTCTGTGCTGTACCTAATTGCCCATCTAACAACTGTTTGCCTGAGTGACTGAGAATCACCTCATCTGCTACTTTGTGAAAAAGTATGCAGTTTTTACTGTATAAAGATCCTATATACTAAATCTTAGACTCGTAGGATGGTTTGGGTTGGAAGGAACCTTCAAGATCATCTAGTTCACACACTCCTCAGTGGACAGGAACACCTTCCATTAGATCAGGTTACTCAGAGCCCCATCCAGCTCAGAACCTCATCCAGCCTGGCCATCCATTTCCACACATGCAGCATCCACGACTTCTCTGGGTGCCTCACCACCCTCACAGTAAAGAATTTCTTCCTAATATCTGATTTATCTGGCTTTCTTTCAGTTTGAAGCCGTTCCCCTGTGTCCTGTCACTACATACTTTTGTAAAAAGGCCCTCTCCATCTTCCTTGTAAGCTCCTTTCAGGTGTTGGAAGGCCAGAATTAGGACATCCTGAAGCCTTTTCTTTTCCAGTCTGTACAAACTCATCTCTCTCAGTCCTTCCTAGTAGGAGAGGTGCTCCATCCCTCTAAATCAATTTGGTGGCCTCCCCTGGATTTACTCCAGCATTTCCATGTCATTTCCGCACAGCTGGTGCAGTGCTCCAGGCGGGGTCCCAGCAGAGCAGAGCAGAGGGGCAGAATCCCCTCCCTGGCCCTGCTGCCCACACTGCTCTGGATGCAGCCCAGGACACGTTTGGCTCTCTGGGCTGTGAGTGCCCATGGCTGGGTCATGTCCAGCCTCTCACCCACCAGCATCCCCAAGTCCTTCTCAGCAGGGCTGCTCTTGATCTGTTCATCTCCAGTCTGTGTTGATACCAGGGTTTGCCCTGACCCTGGTGCAGTACTTTGTGCTTGGTCTATTTAAAATACATGGGCCCAGTTTCTCCAGCTTGTCCAGGCCTCTCTGGATGACATCCCCTATTAGCGCAGTAAATATTACCCTATCCCGCAGCTGTAGGGAGGAGGAGAGAAATCCAGCAGGCAGGAATTGTGCAGCAATATTTATTTATTTAATTAACTCTTTTATAGACTTTTTTCTTCATAGTCTAACTGGACAAAGGATCAGCCTCCCCTTGGGAGTGATTGGCTAAAATCCTAAAAGATCCATTGCCAAAATACTTTCCGACTGTACTATAAACAAGGCTCAGCAAGGTCACAGGTGTTCGTGGTTTATAAACTCTGCGAATATCTTCTGTGAGAGAGAACAGTATCCCATGGTTTAGAAAGAAGAAGGAAAATTCCTTGCTCACAGCATTTTTGTATCCACAATCCCATCCTTCAGGTGTGTCAACAGCACCACTCAGCTTGGGGTCACCTGCAAATTTGCTGAGGGTGCACTTGATCCCTTTGTCTGTGTCACTGATGAAGACATTAAATAACACTGGTCCCAGTACAGACCCCTGAGGGCACCACTTGTCACTGGTGTCCACTGGGACACTGAGTCTTTGACCACGACCCTCTGGATGTGACCATCCAACCAATTTCTTATCCATCTGACAGTCCACTCCTCAAATCCATCCAATTTACAGAGACATATTTTTTATTAGCAGGTATTCTTCACAGAAAGATACAAATGGGTTAAATGCATTGATCAAAATGAGTTTTGACTGAGACTGGACAAAAAGATCATACTTTGTACATAAATTCTTGTCACCATGTTAAACCTTTGAGATGACTGACTTCAAAGGCTCTTGCCAAGGGATATCATAAAGCAATGATGTGTGATGGGTGTGGGCAGAATAACAATGCCTGGACTAGTGTGTATTGCTCACATTTCTAAGTAATACTCTGTAGGTCTACATAACTTTATGATTAAACAAAGATAATTCAGCCAAAATGCTGGACAACTTTTACATAGCAATTATGACAGACTTGACAGTGGTGCTACATCTCTCATCATCCTACTACCAGTTTTGCCTCCACAAGTTCCTCTGTGTAGCAATGCTATAACTTAAAAAAAGAATTTTAGAAAAAGTCTACATATGTTATATCAAAATATGTAGGTTGTGGATGTCCCATACCTGAAAGCATTCGATGAGGTTTTGAGCAACCTGATGTAGGGAAGGATGTCCCTGCCTATGGCAGAGTGGTTGGAAATAGAAGATTGGGTCCCTTCCAACCCAAACCATTCTATGATTCCATGATTCTTTGCATAATTAGTAGAATCATTTGTGTTATCCAAACTGAAATACATGGAGATCTTACCAAATCCTTCACTTTTATATGAAAATCAAATGCCAAAATTTCCAGCATGCGCAGGGGATGGTACAAATGGTATTGTAACTGTGATGATCTAAAGACATAAGTAGAGAGACATCAATATGCAAAGATGTTAATTTTATTGGGTCACTCAGTGTATTTAAAAATACAGAGAAGACTTTGGATGACTGAGCATCTTGTTCCAAGCAAGCTTCGGCAAAAAAGTTTATGTATTGGAATAACTGGGCTTTTACATGGTAAATATCTCAGTTTAGGTAAGATGGAGCCTATTCTATGTATTTAAAGACCGAAGACAGAGAAACAACCAAAACAAACACCCCCCCTGCCTCCAAATATGAAGTGTGCTCCTCCAAGAAAATGCAGAGTTCTTTATGTAAGGATTTCTTTTGGGAATAGGTTGGGTTTATGACATTTGGGAACTGTGAGAAAAGTTAATGTAGCCTATTTAATTTATGTTGTGACCTCAGCTTTGAGCACATTTTCTGTATGTAAAGAAACTGCATCAAAAATACATGAGGTGCTCTCCTACAAAAATGAAAAAATAAATAAACCAACAGAAACACCCGAAAGAACCCTGCCCACAAACCCATGAAATTGGCTAATGACCTTGGGCAAGAGGATTTTTTTAGTATTCTCAACTGTGTTATGCATGTACGCAGCATCTTGCTTGGTTATTTAACTGTTGCAGCATATTCAACACTGGTTTTTGTTAAGCACCTTGCAATGACACTTGTGGTTTTTCCTGAGTGATTGTAGTTCATTTAGACTTCATTAGAGGAGATGATTAGTACAGATTGTCCCTTCTAATGTGGATGTTTTAAATTTATAAACACTAAATTTTAGTAACCATTACTCTGTCCATTCATTTTGATTCCTTTACTCATGCAGAAATGTTTCAGTCATTTTCCATCCTGACTATTTAACAGGGATTTTTCATGTGTTCTCAATTTAAGCTGTTTTTTACAATGTTATTTTTACTGTTTCACAGTAAAAGTGGAGACATTGCTGCTCTTTTTTCACCAAATTAAATGTTCCTTTTCTTTTCCTCTTTGTCTTGTGTCTCCTATTGAGCTCTTAATCAATAATGACATTTTAGGGCCTGTACTTTACTGATCTACTTGGGTTTACTACACAAACGTCTGCAGTAGCCTGAGATGTTACTTCCCTGCATCATCTGCCTTTAGCTGCTCTTCTTTTATATTGTTACTATACAGAATTCAGCAGGACTACACAGCAGCTCAACCAGCTCGTAACCCAGATCCATAGTTCATCCTCCGTTAAGCTTATATATTGCTGTGGATGTAAATACCTGAGAGACATTATGTTTAGTCTCTTACACTAAACCTCCAGCAGAAAAAGTAGCTAGGTGAGTGGGATTTCATGTGTCCAGATCCTTGAACTTCTTTTAAAAGTTTCAAAATTTTAACAGTCCAAATAAACTGTGTCAACCAAGTGGCTCACATCTAGTAGGAAAGCAATTACTGAACTTTATATATTTCTTTAGAGTACTTCAGCTGAATATAAAATTTCGTTCATCATTTTCATGCAAAAGAAATCTTTTTCTATTTGTAGAATAGGACATAGCATCCTTGAAAGTACAATAAACATCAAGAGTTTACATGCTGCTTTTATTTTATTACCAACACTTCAGATTGCTATTAATTGGATGTGTATGTGTATTTTATGATGCCTACATAGCTTATATTCAGCCTTTAGCACAGCTGTGTCTCTGTGACGCAGAGCTTTGTTCCCTATTCGGGTGGAATAACTATTTCATTTACAAATACTCATGAAGTGTCCTGTTTCTCTGAACACAATAGAAGCAAACAAGAGCCAGAGTTCTTCATGTGCGTTAGTACATTAAATTCCCCCATCTTCCTCCTGCATCTTTCTTCCATTTGTTTTCTTTTGTACTTAAAGATTGAGCCAGATCATGTGAAGATCATTTCAAGGTCAAATACGTGGGTGTTTGATGTCCAGATATCACACACTATGTTGAAGACCCTCAGGAAGCTCAGAAAATGAGAGGCTTGCAGTTCTTCTCATGGCTTGTGGGCACGATTAAAAAGAGGGATGATTTAGTGTTTGAATCCATTTAATGTATGTGTGAGACGTCAAGCAGAGCGTAGCTCTAACCATTATATGATATTTGAATTGACAGTCCAAAGATAGACTCGTAAATCCATATAGAGGCACTTGAAGAACCAAGGTAGTTTAGCACAACTCAACACCTGAATTCACAGCTCAGGACAGCATGACTCCAAATTCTAGATGTCCATTTTCTAAAAAAATATCATCAACTTCGAAGTACTGCAGCACAATATACATTTCAACCAAGCCAAACCAAACCAAACCCTGGTAGGACACTACAGTTAACATCTGTCAGTGGTTTATCTAGTAAAACTTTGGATTACAAATAAAAATACTTCTCTTACTCTTGTCCTAAGTCTGAGAATGAAGAGTTATGATGTGTTTGCTTTTTCTTTGACACCTCTGATCAAAGGTGTTGGACCTCCTGCTCCTCACAATGAGACCTAGGGACTACTTGTGCCACCTTACTCCCTGCTGTGAATTTGCAGGAAGCAGTAAGACTCTGTTGCAAACAGGATTAGAGCCCAGCTGTCCTGACGCTTGCAGACTTACACTTAACAGGACAAGCAACACTGAGTGTTTTACCATTAATCCTTTAACTAAAGATCTGCACACAAGGAATGAGTATGCAGCATGCCTGGGTTTAATTTGGGGGAAAAGGTGTACCATCTTTCAGGGTTGGGTTAGAGGGCACTGTCCTCAGTTTCCTTTTGCACTGGTGTAGTGGAGGGTTTCTCTTCTCTCAGCCTTTAAGCCTTTATACCTGCATTAAAAATATGACATATTCTTTTAAAAACCCTGAACAAAGGTAAGGGCTAGAGGCCTGTGGGGATCAATTTTGCATTACCTATTGTTTCTCTGTATGAGGGTTTTATAATATAAGTCATTTATTTGATTGCTAGGTATGCTTAAAGTGGTTGGCTAGAAAGCTTTGAACTTCAGTGAAGTAAAAGAAGCAAGCTGTTCATTTAATCAGCACATTTAATTCATCCTGCTTTGCATGCTGTGCCACACTGTCTTCTTTCCATATAAGGATTCTGTGGTATCTTCCTGCAGCACCCCTGCCTCTCTTCTGCAAGCAGCCAAAGATGGCTTTGTGCATATTGCTTATATATATGCTATAGGCCCAACTCCTTTTTGGTGTGCAATGTAGCAGATACCTCCTTCTTGTATATCTCTTCTTTTCAGGTGAGTTGTTTATATTCAAGGTTCCTTCATTTTTTTTTCCACACTGACTGAGAGCATGTTCTTAATTTATCTTGCTTTTAAATATTTATCTTTGCACTGTGTGACTAAGTGGGAAGTGAATCAGCAAACGGAGTTTTGGTTATGTTAAGATTTTTTATCATTTTTAGGTGTCTTCTGCCTTTAGATATTTCATTTTGTTTATTACCGGTAATTCATCAGATTTCTCTTTAAGCAGCCATTGTTTAGAATGCAATGAGGATTTTCTGAAGCTATGCAAAAATTTTAGAAAAACCTTCAAAGAAAAATTGATGGAAGGGGAGGAAAGATTTTCTAATTTAGCAATCATATTATATTAAGAAATAAATGTAGCACATTTATTCCATGATTTAGTAAGATTAAGACTATTTATTTTTTCTCTCAGACTCACTCACTCACGCATGATACATAAATATGTAACATATAATTTTCAAAAAATTAATAGGACCTTTTCTGTCACTTTCAATAGTCTCTATTTTTTTTTAACCTGGTTTACCTTCATATTCTAAATTGTTTAAGTACAGTGAGGCGCTTCAGAGCCTTCAGAGATTATCTACCACAAATGTTAGAACAGGTACTTGATTATCACTTAGCATCTCTTCATGCACACCCCTTTTTACTCAACTGGATGGCTTTCAGATAACTCATAATTTGCTTCAGTCACATCCTCTATTCCATTCTATGTCCTTCCCCTGCCAGATGTCCAGAGAAAGAAGTTGGAATTTGTTTATGGAATGATAGATCTTTTCAGCACTGCTGTGACAAATGGGAAAGGAAGATTTAGATTTAAATCTTGTTATTCAAATTATCTTCTCTTTTTCCAAGTGGAAGACTGAAGCTATCAATGCTCACGTGGAGGTCAGGGGGCTGCCATGTGAAGCACTAGGTCCGTGAGATGAGCCCTGTTTCTCTGAATGTACTCTGTATGTCGTGGCTCTCCAGAAAAGAGAGTAGTTCAATTGCATCGCAATTGGAGTAGTAGTTCAGTTGCATTCTGCTTCCCCTCCCAAACCTCCCACATCTGTGCTTCAGGTTGGCCTTGGATTGCATTAATTCATTCATATGGACTGTCTGTCTGAGAGACATAGTCATCATTTTTGTCATTGAACACAAGCCTTGAGACTGTATGCTTGAAATTTCTTCTCTTTTTTGATTGGGTTTTTGTGTTAAAAGAGCACCATTTATCTTCTTTTCACCTCTCGATGTGTCCCACTGGCATTTCCCCAGTCTGTAAATCCACAATCCATCATACAAAGGCCTACTCACGGAGGGCACCTTGTGTCTGTGAGCAGAGTTATTCAATAAAGTCCTTGTTTTAGAGGACAATCTGGAGGTGACTTTTTAGCTGTCTTGGTTAAATCTTGAAATCTACCATCATACTGCAGTAAAATTTGGCAGAGCCAGGAACTAACTAGTTCAACTTCAGTCAGTGTCTGTGATCTGCAGCCCCCATGCTTACAGGGTTAAATGAGCTCAGAGCAGCTCACATTGCTAGGGAGATGAGGGCTAGCTAAAGTTTCTGAGGTGTAAAGGTTTTATACCCAATGATTTCTTACTCTAATCCCAAGAGATGCTGTTTATACATACAAAGGCACATGCAAATGAAGCCAGGTCTGCTCCCATTCATCTGTGAACAACAGGCTCCTCACTTTCAAATGTTGCTATACAGATTTTAGCTTCACTGAAATCCAGGAATTTTTCTAGATTAAATCAGCCAAAGCCTCTCTTTGTTGTGGGACCTGGTGGTTAATACCATCAGGCCTTTCAGATATGTTGCTCTTCCCTTTTAATCTTTCTATCTCTTCCGGTCATTGTAGGAAAATACAGGGTTATCCCCCCCAGACACACTCACTGAAATTGAGGCACCATTTCAGGCAAAGGGATCAGGTGATGAAAGGAGGCTGGATGGCAGGAGGCAGTAACCCTTTCACAGTTCTGCCATGCACACAGAGGTGTGCTCAGCTGAGTCTGCCACAAACCAAGCCCTGCATTTTTTCTTCTTCCTCTACTCCACGCCTTATAAAGACCTGGTGACCAACTCATTCATTCACAATTACCTGTTTGAAATTGTAGACTTTCATTTCTGGCCATGCATAGGAAATGTTTTATTCTTTAGATCTTTCAGTACATTACTTCACAATCTTTATTATTTTGATCTTTCAGTACTCTACTCCACAATATAGAGCAATTCTACTGATGAACTTCTGATTTTATGATGCTTGTCCTTATAATCTTTCCATGCAAAGATTACTGTCTACCCAAGCACCTGTTTAACGAATGTGGTTTTGTCCTCTGAGAGGGGTGTTTACCCACTGAAGTCAGTGACTAAGTCCCAATAAAACAATGTTAAACTGTTCTTTCTTCTTTTTTTTTAGCCAGAAAGAAGCTGTAACCTTAGAAATATGTTAGTGAACGTGGTTCAAACAGTATGCTTTAAAGACCTCACAGGCTGCGTGAGATAAACTGTAACTTTTGAAAGTTCAATATGAGCCCTAGGAGAGGGCTCTAGCTTATTGAAACACCACTGTGTTCAGTTTTCAAAAGCAGTAAAAAGTTTTACATCTAATCTCCAAATGTTTCACTAGAATGTTATATTCATGGCTGTGTGTGTTGCAGTCAACTTCTGCAATACTCAGGATTTCCTTTTAAATCTGGCTTTTGGGGTCAGGGGAAAACACTATATTTTTGTTTGCGGAACTGTGATGGAGAACAAAATTCAAATATATACTAGCTAGGGCTTGGGAGGCAAAGACATACATATGTATGTACCTGTATGTATCTATAAACCCAGTCTTTTGATTTGTGAATCATGTAGCAGCACTACTGGCATTCTGAATGGATACACAACCCCTTTTTTGCCCTTAAAAAAAAAAATCTGACTTCATTTTTAATCCTAGAAATAAAATCTGAAGTCTAATGGCTCCCTCCGTCTTCTGTGAGTCAGCAGGAATAAACCTGCAGTTTACTTGCTTGCAGTGTGAGTCAGCAAGACAATCCTGCCACCCTGTGCCAGACAGGATGTAGACAGGGAAATGGTTTTTACTCTTGTCTTTGTCCACTGGCAGCCCTCAGAGAATGGATTTTGATTAGCAGTACCCCAAAAGCAGTGTGATCAGGCTAATTAAAAACTTACCCTCATGACCTCAAAGGAAAGAAAAAGCAACCAACTCCCTTCACAAAACCCCAGTATAATTATGTAGCTCATACTTGACTAGTTACCCAGCATCAGTTAACTGTGAGATTAAGATAGCCGCTATTTTGTCAATCCAGTTCCAGATATATGTGAAAAAAGGCAGAAGTTCACATGTTCAACTGAAAACTAGGCCACATGTATTACAACTCAAAATTTCAGACCTCAAATCTCTTCTTGCTTGCAAGTGTATAGCCACACAGGGAAATTACTTCCAAAGAGGTGTGGGTGCAAGGACACAGTGGGAGAATCAAAATGTAATGCCTAGAGTTCCAGTATAGCTCTGAATGTTTCCATTGCTCTGCTTCCAGAGGATAACAGGCTAAACGACTTTGAAGACAAAATGCTTCTTGATTCATATCAATTTTGGTGTAAAACAAAATTAACAGAAGAAACATACCATTCATGGTTTAGTAAAACAATGTTGTCTGTCTTACCAAGAAGGAGTAAAATAATTCACAATTACCCTGATACTTGCATGCTGCTTGAATCCTTAACAAGGATAGGTCATGATAATTTATGACAGGTGGCTTCAATGACCTGGGAAGCTTTTTCAGTGACTAAAATTAGGCATGGTTTGTTTCAACTCCATCTCTAATACTTAAACACAGATGGGCATTTCAGGACTCAATTTACATGCATATAAGACTGAGTTGTTTATGAAGTAGTTCATGCAAAATACCAAATGAGAAAAATAATTCAAAATTATCTAAGACAACTGGACATAAGAGAAGTAAAAGCAGAGTTCATTTAAACTTGAAAAAAGTGAAAGCTAAAACAATAAAAGAAATGAAATCCAAAGCAGTGAATTTTATAAGTGAGAGAAACTTGGAAGTAATTCCTTGTGAAACAGGTAGAAAGGGATTAAGAGTGACAAATGTCAAATTATTTTCATAATGAGATTTGACAGTAAAAAGTCAGGATCAGCTTGGAGTTCCTGAGAATTTTTTAATCAGAAGTTCCTTAAAGTAGGATGACCTGTTGGCAGATACTTGACATACATATTGTCTATATGAATCTGGATTTGGTATTTAAAAGAAAAGACAAAAAAATAAATAACCCTGTGTGATCCAGGTCAATGATTGCTATAGAACTCTCAGTATTGTTACAAAACAAAAAAACTTGACTGTGCCTTTAAAAACTTCGCTACTCCCAAAATGCCACTGTTGGGAAGGTGCTCTTTGGGGCTGGAGATGAGAGGCCACTCAGTAATCCCAGGTGCAAGAGCCTCTTTGGTAGGCAGTGCAGGGGTTAGGGGACTGTTGCAGGTGCAGTGAAGAGGAAAGTATTAGATATGAAAATCTAGGACCAAATGAACTTGTTCAGCATCAGTATTGCTTGCTTAACTCTTTTTTTTTTTTTTAAATTATCAAAAGGCCATCATTGTAAGAAAGAAAAAACAGAAAATGAGGACACATACATATTTGTCTGTATCTGTTTCTTTATAAACATATATTCTTATATATAAGAATACAAAATGGCAAGCAAAAAAAAAATTTAAGTGACAGGAAATTGCTTATTTACTTGAAAGTGTAGTACACTCAAGCAGATGCTGTAGTTGTTTTAGTAAATTTCTCCATAACTCCCTTGGTTTATATCTCTGTTTTTCAAATACCAGAGTTAGGAGCAGCTGGATTGATTAGGGTCATTACTCGGAATTCCAGCAACAGTCTGGGCAATCAGCATAAACTGGTGATAAACAGAATCATTTATTTGGAAGCATCTGGAACATGTAAACAAGGGAATAATCAAAAGATGTGCAAGCGCAGTCTGTATTTTGCCTTTATTGTTTCCATGAATATTATTTTCCTATAAATACTTTTTCCCATCTCCTTTCAAACTCTATTTTTTTTTGGATTGTTTTCACTGTGCATGTGTGGTAGCAGCTTTGAAGGATGATAATTTAATGGTGGGTTTCTCAGGGGGGAGAAAATTAAAATGTACAGCCTTTTGTCTGTGTGGTGAGTTGTTAAATCACTTCCCACAGTACGACACAGCTTGTGGCATTATACATGACATAAAAACTCTTCATTAACATGTGTCCTACTGTGAAAAATGTGCTATATTAGTTGTCTGCCCGTAAGTAAACCTTATTGTGAGAGAGGATTTTGTACTCCTGTGAATAAGAATTAAATATTGAGATTTATTTTATATTGTTTTATCTTGACAAAAAATACAAGGAAGTTGCTTGGAAGATCTCTTTGCCTTTAGTGTCTAACCCACTATTTATTATGTCTTTTTTACTGTTTTTGTAAATATCCATTCAACTTTTCTAAACAAAGAGCCTGGAAAACCAGTATATACAACACACCAGAAAAGGAAGAAATGCAGTTGACTGACAGGCAATTTACTCTCTTTTATGAATTCTTCATACCTTCAGCCAAAGCCCCCCCTGCCTAGGATGAAAGATGAAATGTAACTCAATAAAGTACTCAGCAGAGAACTCTGGATGGGAAGGCACTTCAATGTGCAGAGTAGGAACAGCTAGAAATTGTTGACTAGATAGACAATTCTGATTGATGAACATCTGTAATACCTCTCATCTTAATTACCACACAGAATTGTGTACTTATTAATGCTATGCCAGTTCTTATTGCATTGTACTAAATGCAGACCCAGAGTGGACATCACTGAGTAAGTATATATTTCCTCATTACCATTATAGTAATGGACTATCACCAAGAAAAAGAAGAATAAATGTCATAAGCACACAGAGAACATCAGCTCTTACATCTTCAGCTGTTATCTCTGCTTTCTATCTTCTTCTTTGTTTTTAGGTAACAATGTGAAATGTCGTATTTTCTTGCATAAGGTTATAAAAATGCACATATTAAAGATCAGCTCAGTTTTATCTCTTAAAGAATGGGATTAATTTTGAATATCTTTACAGCCCGTCATAACTGAAATGTAACACGTGGTTTTCTAAAATGAAGTTATGGCCTCAGAATCTTGTAGTGGAAGGTTTTTTTCATTAAAGTAGGTTAAATTCCTACCAGAACAGTGAAAACCTGTGATATTCTGGGTAATGTGGATTTTGACTAGCTTTCTGGCTGATAATGACCCAGAAATTTGTTATTGTCACACCTGTCATGCTGCTTCTGGATCATCAGTATATCTTCCTCCAAGGAAAGGTTAAATGTGTAGCCTTTCATTGCATGGTATGCGCTCTTTGCTTCTGCACAAGGAAGATAAGGCCTGTCAGAAGAAGTGGTGAATCATTGGTATTCTTCTGTTTTCTTCAATATCAGTGTTTTTTTCACAAACATAAGACATTTTTCTTCATTTTCCCTTCAATCCAGACAGAAAACACAGTATTGTATAAACAACAACTGACACAGCAAATACAGTCATATTCATATATCCTGCTCTGTTGCAAGCATGGAGAGCTTGCTATTTCCCATTTTTGCTAATATATGTGTACAGGAAACTTTCCTGTCTGACCATCCAGGAGCCACACCTGTATCACCTGGGCTGGGACCAAAGCTTTTTCACAGCGGATGGCTCCAATGACCCCACAGGTGCCCTGTTTGACTCCCTACACACCCCACACTCACACAGTCAGACCAGATTTCCTCATTGGCTCTCCTGCCTTTTCCATAGCAGAGTCTCAGATGTCTGGATCCTTAAAATCATTTAATCGTGGTGCAGTAACAAATCAACAGCTCAAGCTGGTGCCTTTGAGGAGGGTCTCCTAGTAAAGATGCTCTAGGCTTTTGTACCCTCAAAGTGTAAGCTCTCAAAAGTCTGGGGTCATCGGTTCCTGCTGTGTCTGAGTGTCCAGTTGCTGGGCTGACACTACAGATTCCCAGGCTCACTGTTATGAAAGGGGTAGCTCAGGTTTACTTTTCCTGGAGCTCCTACCACCCAGAGTTCAATCTGCCGCTTGCAGTGCCCTGCTCACCAAGCTACCCACACTGAACGTATCCTTAGCATACCCACTTCTCCCCAGATCCTTTTCCCCTTGCTGTTTTGTGATACTAAGGACAGAGTAAATTTATTTTTCTCATTTTTGTCCCCCTTTCATTGCCCTTCTCCATCAATTTTCAGTACTTCTGTGTTGCTGGGACATCTTTGACTATTCTCTGTCATATGTTAGTAAGGCCTTGCAGTCAGTAGGTGCCAGTACCATCAGTGAAAATAAGCATCATAAATTCAATACACATCATGCATTCTGGATACAAGTGAAGATGCTGGAATGTCCACTAGATTTTAAACCCTCCTTGAGAATGATTGAGGTGCAATTTCCCCATTCTGCTCGCATGTTCATCTACATCAGCTATTTATTTTGATAATTATTTCCTTTATCCATTGCTTTTCATGGTTTTCACTAATGGCTTCAATAATTATTTAGAGGTTCGTAAATGCAAGGGATAGAACAATTATTGTGGTATTAACCACAATCATTGAGCTTTTATGGCCTGCACCTGGAGAACACAAGAAGGATGAAACAAGCAGAAAAATTTCAAAAGTTGCAAATATGCAGATTTTCCTTGTCAGTAGAGGAGGGAAGATCCTGAGCTGTTTCTTAAAGAAAGTTCTATTTCTGTGTATGGCTCCAACTATTCACCAGTTCAATTAAAATCTAGCAAATGTTAACATCTTCTTTTTATTATTACTGACATTATTACTAATTATTTCCATTATGTTCCTGCTGTGTCAATAATTGTGGCCACAAAAAGTTTAGTATTCAAGTACACCAGGACCCTTTGTCTTGTTTTTGCTAAGACTGCTTCAAATTTTTAACCTTAGTACTCTCTTCAAAGTCCCAATTAGAGAGATGATTTGGGGTTTTAGTTGGTAGGTTTATGTTTTTAATGGTTTGTCTCCCACTAATGCTAGATTATTTACTGGAAAACAGATGAAAAGCCTGAGGTCACCTCTCTCCCTGCCCTGCCTGCAGCAAGGTCTAAGCACCCAGTGCAGAGCAGCTGGTACAGAGCCAGATTCCAAATGGCCATCAAGACTGAGCATTGCAGTCATTTAACATGCCATAGAGAATAATCCTACATATGCCCTATTTTCATCATATCCAAAAGGTAAGCATGAGAGAGAAAGAGAGGAGATGGGTAAACTCTAAGATGCTGGGGCATTCTTAAAGCACATACCAAGTAAGCATTGCTGGGAATAATAAAGAGTTTAGGAGACATAAAGGAGGGCATGGGAAAAAGAATGGAGCCTATGGTGTACAGTGAAGTGTAGAAAACACTTGGTTGTATGAGGGAGACTTCAGACTCACTCTGTGGAAAATCTGGCTTGAATGGTAAGTGTGCCAGAGCTCCTCACAGACAAGCAGGGTGGGAAAGGACTCGTGGCATGATCCCATCTCCTGAAAAGATGGGAATGACAGAGCTTACCATCCTTACATCCTTACACCCTTACACCCTTACCATCCCTGTCTCTGTAAGGGGTTGGAGAGGGCAGTGGTGTGTCTTCCCACTTTAAGGGATGGAGACTGTGGGAAAGGGGAAAGAGACCCTTCATTGCTCCAATTACAGAAGGAAAATTATGTCCCCTGAAAAAACTGGAGAGCAACCCTTCCTGCTCAGAGGGGGATGGACACTTGGCACACTCATTAGAAAATAAAAGCAGGAAGTTCAGTTGGAAACACTGGACACTTTGGAAACACCTCCAAACTCACAGTGGCTTCTCTTATACTCCCTCTCACTAAATAAAGAAATTGAGAAATAATAGATAACTTGGACTCTGCCCCAGATCCCACCACTATGTGACCTCTAATAATTCAGCTAACGGGCTTAGCAGTCAGCATGCTTGTAGTGGTTTGGTCCAAAATACTCATTACTGTATATCTGCTGTGAGATAAGAATTAGGAGAAATGCAAAACAGGCACCAAACTTGAAAGAATATAAAGAAGTTTATTAACAGACCTAAAAGAAGAAAAAAAAAATTATATCACCTTCAGAACTCTCCTCCTCCCCCCACCTTCCTCCCTTCTCCCACTGACAATGTGAAAAGACAACCCTTAAGATGTTCAGTCTGTTTACCATTTCCATAATAACCTTGTTCAGTCCATTTAGAAAGAGAAGGTTCTTCTTGCTCATGCTATGAAAACATTATCACAACGAGACAGCCGCCCACTTCCAAATATTGTTCAGTCCATTTAGGAAGAGGAGTCTCTCTGCCTGCGTGTGAGTCCTTTCCCCCGACTTGCAGCTTTTCCCGCAACTGCTTTCGAGGGTCCACTCTTGAAGTTTTTTGGGGTACAATTTTAAGGTTGAGCCGTTCAGAAACAAAAACAGAGGCCCTTCTCCTTCCCTGGGAGCAAAGGGTCTTCCTCATCTTCATCGTTAGGACTATCTCTGGGAGCATCTCTAGGAACTGAGGTTTTCTCCTTTCCCATTTGGAGCAAAAGTCCTCATCTGGTTCATCTCTCCCTGTCCAAACTTCTCATGAAATTACAGCTGCGTCAGCATCTGCCTATCTCAGCGCAGGTGCTTTTGCTCACGAGTTGAACACTCCACCCCCCATATCTTCATGGAATTACAACAGGATACTCTGATATATCATAGCTTTACAACAGAATTTCAGCTTAAAGCATCTCCTCTCTCTCCCCCCTCAGGTTTTCAGCTCTTCACAGCAATAAAAGGGTTAATCTCACCTCTGCCTTGCAGCTTTGCAGCTGGAATGTTGAATTTTTCTTATTGCAGTGGAGAGGGGGGAGAGCCGAGCCGCTCCGGCTGCCCATGGCAAGGCAGTGGGGGGGGTTCCACAGGTGGAACAGGTCCATCGGCTCCAGGATGGCCGTGGCCCGGCCCGGCCTGGCCCAAGCAGGGCATGGCTGGGCCCGCTGGCCCCCACTTGGGGCCCGCAGCCACCTGTGCCAGCGCCGGAAACGAGAGAGAGCTTGGAGGGGGAGTTTGCCTATTCTTAAATGTGGATCACAGAGGTGGTCACAACTTTAAGTGGCTTAGAGAATTGTCCATATTCAAACTGGCCAGCTGATAGGTTCTTTCAGTTCCCAGAGGAAACTGTAAGCACCCCTTAGCAAGGACGTCCCTTCCGGGACTATGCTTGCTAACCTATGTCAATGCTGTAGATGAAAATAGGAGAATTTTAAGGATTAATCAGTGAACTCAAGAAACCAGTAACTTTAAAAAAAATCCCAGTTTTTGTAGAGGTTTTTTTAATTTTCTTTTGGGTTGGTTGAAGTTTTTTGCTAAGGTTTGGGGGTTTTTTTATTTTTTTCCTGGAAAGATGATGCACCCCAGTTCGTTGAGTTCTCCTTTCAGAAATCAAAACATCAGAAGTACAACCTGTTTCCTGAATTTGCTGGAATAAACACTATACACAGCCCCCTTTGGAGCATTTTCTTTAGGGTATTTGTCTTGCTGTCTGTGCACGTGACTTACTACATAATAAATCTAAAAAGCCTGTAGAAACCAGTCTCTCTGTGGTAGGCAAGAATCCTTGGAGGACTTGATCCAAAGAGTGATGAATACATTAAGGCTGTCTCTAAAAGTTCATATTCCTGGTATATTTACTCTATGGACATGTCTTTATATTTGCTTGCCTTCCGTGCAATCTGTGGGTGAAAATATACTAGAGACTATTCCAGGTTATATGAATATTTGTCCTGGACATAGATGAACTATTAAAAAGTGATTGTCTGAAATGATACTCAACGTCAACCCAAGGTATGTCAGCACTGAGTGCAGCCTGAAATATATTGAGTGCAGCAAACAGCAGGTTTGCCTTCTGTAGCAGCTTCTCCAAGAAGCAATGCGGTGTTACCCAGGCACAGCCATGTTAAGTCTGAACTCAGGGGAAAATATATCCTGCTGGATCTGACTAAGAGAGGAGCTGTTGCTGCAGCTCCATATCCCAGGTCCAACTAGTAGTGACGCTGAAGACCTATTCCCAGCGGGCCACGTGCACACAACTCACAAAGGGAACAACACATGTATGTGCATATGCACATGACCATATACACACACACACTGGAGACAAAAACACCCAGGAGTGCTCCCACAAACACCAAGAGCATCATCATCCTCACACTGCTCCCCTCCACAACAGCACAGCATTGAGGTCCACTCATGAGAATATATATCTGTGGAGACATACACATTGTGGCTCCCTCCATCAGCTGGGCTCATAGTACCTGCCCCTGAACCCCTGTCTCCTCAGTTTCTGGCACCTGGACATTAGCCTCCAGTGTTGACTTGCAGTGATGGGTTTCACTTTGGACAGTGGGACTGGGACTTTCCTGGAACAACCCTGGAAGGGACCTGGATGTGGTGTCCTGAGGGAGGTATCTTTTCAGCTTTTTACCGGCTAGCGCTTGTATTTCAATGCCTTAGAAAGCCTCGAGCAACCCAGAGAGGTAGCACAGGCAATCTGGCACTTTAGTAGCTCTAGAATCGGTACCTGTATCAGCTGCAAAGCAAATACCACCAGCAGAAGCAAAGAGGGAGAAATACAGCTCCCTGCTCACTCAATTTCCCGCAGTTAGGAGCTTTCAAATGAGACAGACAACAACATGTTCGCAGAAAGGGTAGCAGAGCCAAGAGAGGGCGGAGCCTCCCTCGATCGTCTCTTGTATCCGGAGAAGGGGAAAGGGGAGGACTGGGGGCGGACCCGGGGTGACCGGACAGTGAGACACTGCTGAAGAGTCTGAGTTACATTTGGTTTTGCCCAGGCTTAGAACAAAGGAGCTCAGAGCACATGGCAGAGGCAAGTGTCTTTGGGAGGGGGAAGGGGAGCTCAGAACAGGCAGCAAGTGTCCAGGTCTTTTTCTGAGTCTTAATTTGGTAACCTGCCTTAGTGCACTCCTGCTCCTCCAGGCTAGTGGACATAGGCTTTGGATAGTCTGATGTTTCTTGCAATAGGCCTGAGAGCAGCCAGGGCCATGATATTATTGGGGCTCTCCCCTGTGCCATAATCTCTCCGTGCTTCTTTTGGATGTACAGATAAGCTTTTATCACCTAATCTAATGTGAACAGTCTGGTTTCCACAGCAGTAATATCAGAGCAGCTCTCCCACATTGCTCTGTGCTATCTACCTTGGCTTCCAGCTTCTCAGCTGCCTCAGCCAGCTTGGGGCTGGGTGTTCCTGAACCCCACTCTGTCACACTGTGCAGCATTCCTTGTAAGCTGCCCAAGAGCACACACACAGGCACCCTGCCTTTGATGCCTGGGCAGTTATTTGATCTCACCGTTTTAAGATAAGCCAATAGCATTGCTTTTATTTGCATTCAGCAAGTGCTCTTTTCTGACAAGGGATGTGGTAGAATTGCAGTACAGGGAGAACAAGCCCGGTGCTGATCATGGAAAGTAATGGATCATTGCACTCCTCCGTTAATCTGCCCCTCTGGAGTCTATACGTTATAAAAATTCAAGCATGATGCATATTCCCTGCCTACCATACAACAAGAAAGGGAAAGATTTACAGGGTAAATTACTATTGACATACACCAGGTCACTGAGAGTGAACAAGAACTGTCATTTCAGCTTACTGCAAACATCATCTTTGCCTTTTCATGTATTCAATCTTCCTGAGGCTGAAGTTCTTTACAAGGACAACTGTTCATGCTTTGGATTAATCAGGAGCC
Organism: Corvus kubaryi; assembly: GCF_017639235.1. Classification (NCBI taxonomy): domain Eukaryota; kingdom Metazoa; phylum Chordata; class Aves; order Passeriformes; family Corvidae; genus Corvus; species Corvus kubaryi. Next base: position 4,790,727 of record NW_024581096.1, on the reverse strand, counting down.
TCAGTCATTTGAAAGGTCATGTATGCAAGGAACAGCATTTTTTTTTTTTTTCAAGTGACCTATATGCTGACTTTGGTGGGGAGTTGTGGGAATCAAAACCTATAGAAGCCAATAGTGGAAATGTACATCTAAAAGAAAACATAACAATGATAAGCCTATTATGTCCTTTGAATTAAGCTTCTTCTGATGTGGTGTTGGGTGTGGATACATTTGACTGATTTTCAGTCAGTTATATTTTTGCACTACAGCGTCTTTGCAAAATGTAAGTCTTTGGATTTGTTTGCAAGGACAAGACCTCTTCTTGTTACATAAAAATAAATTAACTAGAAGATGAGACATAAGCAAGTCAGATTAAATAACGTCTATGAATAAAATAAGTTGCTTTAGTAATAAGCATTTGAGTGCACAGATTCACAGTTGTAGAATAAAAAAATCACATCTGGCTACAGTAAAATGAAGGGAGCTTACATTCTTAATGAAAGAAACTCATGTAAAGCTCTGGAGCCAAAGTCTGCAAAACATGGCTGAATGAATGTTCTTTACACTTGTGTGGTGATATTTCTTCAGTATTTCTTCATATTCTAAATTTTTTTAATATCTTCAGTATTTCTTCATCAATTTATTCTATTTCAACTTTGCAGATTATGTAAGTAATTCCTTCTGTAAAGCTTAATATCTTTACTGTATATTTTTCTTTTGAAACATATTTGATTTCCTGCTGGCATAAAGGGAATAAATTGGGTCCCAACTAATAATTGTTCAGAGCTAAGCTCTTTTAGAGTCCTTAATGGACTAACACACTGACATTTGAGGTACTACTATTTGCAAAGTTGCTGTGGTGACAAATGTAGTTCTGGATATAAACACAATAATAATTCTACTTTGCTTAACCACTCAGCATGATTCCAAAAGGACGTTTCTCCCAAACTGAATGTATGTTGTCCTTTTTTCTGAGAAATGGTATCTTTAATAAAATATAAGTGTACAGGGAAGTCTGACTTCTCTTTGATCACAGTACTTTATGAACACCTACTCAAATTGCCATTAAAACAGATTTTAAAGTAGCACAGTGTCACTTCTTGAAGAAAAGATCAGGTCAGGCCCAAGGGAACAATCTGTAGCACAAAATGTCTAGAATTTGCCTCAGCTTCTTTTTGGTCATTGTGAAAAAGTGAAACATTCCTAAAGGCAGTGTGATCCTTCCTCTTAAATTTCTCTGCCTGGCACTGCAAACCCATCAGACATGGCCTAGAGGTTCTTTGACTCATGCAGGGAACCTGTAGGCGATGTCATTGGACCCAGGGTCACAAAGATAGCTATAGCAGCTTTTGCCCATGGCCATCCCTCTGGTTTTGCAGTAAGCAAAGCCAGCTGGAGAGATTTGATCCACTTGCTGTCTTTCACTAAAATCAGTTTTCAGACTACATCATGATCTTTTTCCTGAATTTTACAGTTTGTAGACAGGGGTCTGAATATGTAGAGATGATGGCTGTTTTATGAGAAGGGGTCACTAGTGAACGTAGTACCCACGCAGACCAGCTTCCAAGACTTTTAGGTGACAGATTTTTGAAGCTATTTCATCTTTTTTCAAAGAAACTGAGAAAACAGGTCCCTGATATGCCACAGGATCCCTTTCCAGGGTGTCCTCTCTTCGTGTGTAGTTAGAGGTTAGTTTCTATTCTATTGAAGTTTTCCTAAGCACCCTGTAATGTCTAAGGAGGGAGGGAGGGGTGGAGAAAGTAGTGTGAGACGGGCTGGGGGAAAGAGAAATGTTCTCTGTCTTTTTCTCTCTCCATTGATCATATGGAGACAGAAGAGATATTAATGTCCCACCAAACACTTAAAACCTAAAGCCAGACAGTCACAAGCCAGATAGTCACAAGTCCAAGACAAAGGGTAAGTGCTTGGAGTAAGTTTCCTGCATCCTGCATTACCTTGAAGGGCAGGTACTGCTGCCAGTCAGAACGTGGTAACCAGCAGCATCACTCTTGGCTGAGCCTGGAGCCAGCTGTGAAGCTTTCCGTCCTACAGAGCAGGTCTGGGTGCCAGCAGAAAGGTGGCAGGCAGCAACTGAGAGGTACCATGAGTATGCCCCTAAGTCATCCATTATCTGTATCACGTTCAAAGAGTGCATTGTAAGCTGTTTCACCACCAGTATTCATGGTGTTTCAAGGCCTCAGATACTCCCATTCAGCTGCAGTCATGGTTAAGGCTTGTATAATTTAAATGGAAGATAAATCAGAGTTCAGATTCAGCCCCTGCCCATGGCTTGATGCACAGTGTAAATGTTGCTGCCCTTCTGGTAGATCAAAGACATGTAGAGGAATGTGCTGGAGACAAACAACAGAAGGAAGACAGACTGGCTCTGAAATTTTGAGGTTTTGCTGCTAAAGTTACATCCCGATCTTAAAAGTAAAAGATAAGAAATGAATAAGTTGTTGGTTTTCTTTCAGAGCTCTGTTTTTAGATTATAAGGTTTGCATTAAAATGTGAAAATGGAGAAAGTGTCACCACTTCTTTCTAAAATATAGGAAGAATGTTGATGGCAGGAGAAAATACTATTTTTAGCAAGGAAAAGTAAAACCTGTGTTGATACTCTGCCCATAATATCCTAACAGATAATCCTTAGTTTATTTGAAATTTGTAACTAAACAGAATCATGCTACCCTAGTTGTCAAAATCAATATTGTTTCTTTATTCTTGTTGCAACTCTGCTTGAAATTGACTTAAGGGGAATTTGCTTTGCTTTGACTCCTCTCTCTCTCTTTCTCTTTTAAGGTCAACTCAAATCAAAACATACTCTTGGGATAATGCCCAGGTTATTTTGGTTGGGAACAAATGTGACATGGAGGATGAACGGGTAATCTTCACTGAGAGGGGAAAACATTTAGCAGAGCAACTTGGTAAGAAAAGAAACAACTAAAGCTTTGTGATTGCTTGTGAGAATGCACAAACTAATCTCATTAATTGCTGCAGTACTTGTAAATACATGTTCATGACACATTCATTGTAAAAGAATAGTCACACATTGCCTCTCTTTTATTTCTACAGCCTTTTTGATACAGAGCAAGATTAGCATGTGTCTGTATATATACAATATCTTTAGATCATTAGTGCTACAGGCAGATAAATCCTAGAAAAGAAACAAGTAAATCAAAAAAACCCAAGCACTATCCCCTCAAAAAAAAAAAAAAGGAAAAAAAAAAGAAAAGACAAAACAAGGAAAAGGAAAAGAAAGTGAAAAAAAGAGAGAGGAAAGGAGAAATTTCAGAAACAGCTTGCTAGACCTTTTTGCAAGTTAAATGGGTTTGGGTTATGATTACCAATACCAATAACCCAAAACAGAAAGATGCTGCTGTCCAACTCCCACTGCTGACACTTCATCCACTGATCTACTCTATATTTACAGAGGTGTAGATATGAACTTGTTTCATAAAGTCTCTCTCTGGGAAGCAAATTTTGTACACACAGAAAGTTGCCAAGCTGTGAACATCTTTGTTGTTCCTGTTTCTACACAACAGTGTTATCCTTTCATACTATGAAATGTTTTTGAAGTGACACTGGCCAAACTTTAATGGAAAATCTCCAGAGCATCACTGTAATACTACTACCCAGCCCCTTTTTTCCTTCAAGTTTCCCTATCTCTGGAGAGTAAGCTCAGCAGGTGTGCAAATCAAACTCTGGCATTGTTAGAGGTCAGTTTATGTGCAGGGAATCATAAATTATGAGCATGGATTTGTTGTTGTTTTTAAAACTGAGTGTGGTAAAAGTTCAGTGTGGTCAAAATATATGTAACCAAGATCTCCTTGTCACTATTCCTATATAGGTAGTTTGATGAAAGGATGTTTTAAGAAGGGATCTAATCTCATGGTGGTGGTTCTTAAGTTGTGTATATGCATAAGTCAATGACCTTATTTTTTAAAAAATAATTTTTTCTAGTTGTACAATTGCTTTTCCTGGTAAACAATTTCATCAGAATAACATACCTTCCTATTGCACCTGTCTTAATAAATGTTGCATACATGTAAAAGAACTCCTTGAAAGTACACATTAAAGATTACTATAAATTAGTCCTTGAAAGGTGACAGGAAATATTTAACAGAAGATTATATCCAGAAAAGTTTCCAATATTTGTGAAGAACTGAGTTTCTCAAACTGCTTGCAAAAAAACTGTGATAGTTACCCTTGCACTTGCTTTAACAGAGGATATTTATCTTTGAAGAAATACCTGTCATATTTTTATATTTTTTTTTATCTGTTCTTCCCATTTCTAATATTTATTCATTGTAGTAGGAGATAAGAAAGTGTATTCATTGGACAAATAGATCTCAAAAATCTAACAGTCTATTTTACCACAGATTTTGATGAGGTGCTAAAATGTTTTGCAACAATCATAAATTTTCACTATAGAGTTTGAAGATTTTTTAAAGTCACAACAAATCCAAATTTCTATTCCTTGAACCATATTCCTATAAAAAAAAAAATGCAGTGAATTGACAAGGAATTCCCAAGGTCATGAATTTATCAAGACAAAAAGGAACTTTGCATGTTGTACAGTCAAGAATCCTCAGATGTAATAACTAATGTTTGAAAAAAAGAAAAAAAGAGTAATGAGATAGATATCAAAACTCATGTTTCAGGCTTTAAAGCAAATTCTAGCTCCTGGGATTTAAAATTCAATCTTTATGGAAGAAGATTATTCTCTATTTCCATATTTATCTACTCAGGGGTGCTCTCTTCTCAGATATATATCCCGTGGCTATCTCAAGGGCAGATTATTGTATTAGATAACTTGTGTCTCTGATCCAGTCATTAACTGTAGTCAGACTGCACACACAAATGTTTACATGTTTCCTGTACAGCTGCAATAATTTCTTAAATCTGCCCAGAGACTGTGTGAGGTGGTGTGGGGAACAGCAGAAGAAAGACTTTCCGTTAACTGCACCAAGTGCACTGGCCTTGCTGGCTGGTTTGGAGGACACCCATTGTGTTATACTCATGTGACTCTCTTTTGTTTCTCTGGCAGTAAGTTGATAACATTTCTTACAGACAAGTTTTAAAAATAACATTATAGATTTTTCTGTCCAGCCAGGCATTTTAAAACTGTGGGCCCTTTGAATGCAATGTTGATCGCAGACACAATTGCAAGCAAATACTATTCATGAGTGCTGTACAAACGCTACACTGTGACATCCTGTTCTCAAGTGTGGTTTTATTTTCAGCCCTTGTTTTTTTGAAGTCACTGAGAAAATGAATACATGCACCTTCTGGGGTGAATTTTCAGAAGGTCAAAAAGAGCACTGGGCATTTAAGCCTCTAGGAAACGTGGTGTTCTGTTGAGAACAGTGTTACTGGAAAATGGGGCCTCCTTGTGGCTCCTGACCTCTCTGAAAAGTGTGGCCCTAAAGTTTATTAAGGAGGTGTAATCATTCATTTCTGTAAATCTCTGTGCTGGCTTATTTTTCAAGTGTAACCCAAACAAGTGGTTTAAATCAACCAGCAATAGGTCTCATTACTGTTGGAGGAGGTGTGGCTGAACTAGTCAAGTATCCTGTGGTACCTCTGAGTACCTTTCTCATGGTACAAATCAAAGTTCACAGAAGAAAGAAGGAAGTTAGGAATGCAGACCTGACCATGAAGGAAAATCACAGAATGTTTATAAGGTCAGAATATGTCTTGTTTGCTTTGAAGATGTGTATTTAAATTTATTGTTAATGACATGACATGGGCAATACCATGTCATTGATCATATGGATCATAGCTACAAGCAGTCTAGTAGGTGTTTTGTGAAAAGTGTGAACTGGCAAACATGCAGTGATACTTTCTCTGATCATAGCAAATTATATTTGTGGGTCTTATGACAAATGCAATTCATTTATATTCAATAGGCCTTTTGCAATTTTTTCCATGGATTTGTACAGTGATGTTTTTAAGGCCATATAGAATCATGCCACTCACAATGTCCTTTAAATATGCACAGTTTCTCTGTTATCTACTTCTCCTTTGAATTGGCCCCTTGATAGTTTTATTTTATGTTTCTTCACTGTTATATTCTTACAAACAGTGTACAATTGTTACCTGGTCTGTACCTCTCTGGGTTTCAGAGAACTCTGTCACACTCCTTTTTCTCCATACATTAATTCCCAGAATATTTAATTGTTCCAGGCATAAAGACACAAAGACACACATTAGTCATTCCTTATCAGCCTATTCAGTATTTTTTAAGTGTTTTTTCAGAAATCAGTTCATAGTCGTTTAACACAATAGCATCATTAAAAGACTAAGGTTAGAATGAGATGAAAAGGGATCAAATTAAGTCATGTAACTTTTTCTCATATAAGTATCATTCCAAGAAAGTGTAGAAATGTGACAAACCAGCCAATAGAGATCAGTACTTAACACAATGTTAATATTGATATGGTAATCACAGCAAACACATTTAAAGAAGTTTATTCTCTAATCATTACCAAAAAAGGGAATGGAATATAATTCTTAAGATATTTTGTATCTTCATGAATGTTTGCTCTGAGCAGTACATGGATTGGCTATAGAGTGAAACCCCAATATAGTCAGCACTTACATGCGTTAAAGCATTTTAGTTAAACAGGGTTGGAACTTCATGCAAGCGAAATGCATGCACACTTGCCAGCTGAATTACTCGCACAGTTTTCTGAGATATTACTCTCATGCCTTTCAGCAAAATTCATACATTCATAAAAGTTTGGTGTCAATTGTCAAAAGAGAAATAAAAAGAGTGACTCACAGGTGGCTTGATGTCTTGGTTCTTCTATTCCCAATCCATATGATATACTGATATTGTTATCTACATTCCAGCTAAGGATTAGCAGGCAGAGGTGTGCACGGACCTTTGAATAGAGTCTGAATAACTGCACAGGCAATTGGATAGTTGCATATGCAGTTTGACATACAGTTTCTCCATTTATTTGGGACATTCTGCCGTGCATGCTAATTAGACACATCATTTTTTATGTGTTCTTTAGTTTCTCAGGTTCTTCTTATGCTTTGCCATCCAGGATCATCCATGGCTGGGGGCATTCCTCATGTCCAAGCATGCCCTAGGTTGCACTCGCCTGTTTTCTAAATTTATCTGGCATGCTGTCTCTCCTAGAGGCCAACAACCAATGTCAGTAAACAAAATTAAACAGGCCCTTTCTGGGGGAGCTCTCACATTCTCTTCTGCAAGGGGCAGCAGAAACCAGCCCTCACACTGGATTCAGGGCACCTGCAAAGGCCTCTGAATATTATGTGCCCCATGGCCAGCAGTGCATGTGACTTCATTGCACCTCCACAGCTTGCCACTCAGAGAGATAGTCATTTGACACCTCAGATGTAACTATATACCTTATCGCCATCTTTTTTCTTCTCATTTGGGCTGTTCCTTCCTTTAAGTTTTTATTTCCACTTCCTTCCTTCCTTCCTTCCTTCCTTCCTTCCTTCCTTCCTTCCTTCCTTCCTTCCTTCCTTCCTTCCTTCCTTCCTTCCTCTCTTTTTCTTCTTTTTTCTTCTTTTTTCTTCTTTTTTCCTCTTTTTTCCTCTTTTTTCTTCTTTTTTCCTCTTTTTCCTCTTTTTCTTCTTTTTTTCTCTCTCCTTCTCTTGATTCCCAGTGCTTTGAAAATAAATTCCACCAAAAACAAGAAAAAAAAATCTTAACTTCAAACAGAATCATCCTTCCCTGCCTATTTTGTTTTCATTTTTGTCTTGGCTCATATATTTATGTAGGTGATGGTCGTGCCAGGGAGATGACAGAGACACAATTGAGCTGTGATTACATTTCCTCAAATTAAACCATTTAGCATGCCAGTAAGCGTGAAAGTGGGGCATTTGTCAGTGTTGTGGGCTTACACAGGGTGCAACTGTTTGTGGTCTAACCCAGCCTGCAAGAGCAGACCTGCTGCTGCGGTGGCACAGGAACATGACTGGTTTCTGAATCCTTCCTGGGCTGGGGCACAAGGCAGCAGCTCCCCAGCATCAGGATTGGAGTGCACCTTCCCTTGCCTTGGGGTATGAGCCTGGGGGGTAGCGCTTACAGTAGGCATCTGTGGGCACACTGGGGCTACCAGGCAGATGTGAGTTTAGGCACTGAACTGAAGAGGCATTTTTAGTGCTGTAATTTTGGCATGTAAATCAGGAACCAAGAGGGAGCTGACACCTCAGCACACAGTTTGCTATAACAGCAAGTTCTGTTTTGCCTCTGTGGCTGACTGGAGGCTGTGGTGCCCAAGGCAGGGTCACCCGCAGCTTAGAGAGCATGGACATATGGCTGCATCTAACTTTGCATTAAAAATGAAAATAATTGGGTAGTGCAGCAATATGCCTGTTCAAACTTCCATCCTTCACTGTTTTTTAGGTCTTTTTAATGGGCAAATGTTTGTTCCAGGGAAAAGAGACAGACTGACAGTGCTGAAAAATACCAGTCTTTTGTTTAGTTACAACACAGACAGGGTATTGGCAGAGCAATTAAAGGTTCCTGTCCCCAGGATGTTCTTTTACTGGGGGAAATGCCAGCCTGCCACTGCTTTCACATACTGGGAGTTGCATTACAGCAAAGTTATTTAATAACAATGAGAAGCAAGGGTTTTCTCAACCAATGTCTCCTGTAAACACACAAAAAATATATTTGCCAGAAATCTAATTTATTGCCCAAATGCACTCATTTAAAAAGTATCTGGAAACCACAGTCAAATTCAATACAACTTTTTTTTCAATTTTATATGAAACCTTCTGTTCTGAAAGACTGGAAGATGAGGTGTTAGCTAGAGCACGACCAATAACTGCCCCTTGAGTCTGTCCATTCTGCCACAGCTGACAGTCCCCCTTTAGCTTTTTTTTTGTTAATAAATTTGGCCATCCTAAAGATTGAATAAATACCTTAACATTTCGGTTAATAATCTTTATCTCCCTTTTAATTCTCTACCTTGAATGGTGATAAAACACTGCTCTTCACTGAGATAATATTAGCAGAGTCCTGTTCTGAGGCTTAATGTTGTTTTAATACTTTTCTTAACATAGTCCAGCACTTGGGCTTGTTAGGACAGCAGGGATCCCATCCTACTGACCTAGAGAGCAAAGCACAGCATAATCAGATCTGCTGCCAGGACCAGATAGTTGCTGATGTAGGAGATACTTTGAAGAACAGCAGTGGTCTGTAGCTACTTTCGGCCCACTTTCCTAGGAGAGATGACCTTTGCAGTCATAGCATACGTGTCTTGTCTCTCTTTAACTAAAACATATTGACAGTTCTAAGGAAGTGGACATCTGAGCAGAGGAGAAAGGTCTTTCAGTGCCTTGACTGACAGGCAACTTGTGCCCTGAATGAAAAACTTATTAGATACTATTCATAGCAGGCAAAAAGGCCAGTGCCCCCTCAGAACTGCCCAGGATGCATTTCCAAGAAAATAAGGCCTTATTAACTCCTCTCCTTTACATACAATGCTATTGTTAAATTATTCATCCCCATGACTTCCTATATTTTGCCTTTTACATACCACTCTTACAAAGGGAGCAGCTTCCTGCAGCCATTTCTTGCCCTGATGTTACAATCTCCTACTACTCCTCACAATACTGGATTGAACAAGGCACTGAGAAAAGCAGCACTAAGGACCACAGTTCAAGCTTGTCTTCATGAAAGCTTAGAAGGATAGTTATTGAGGGAACACACCCGTGTGGACATCTGCAAAACATAACATCGGGGTGATAAATAAAATTGTCTTGGTTGTAGACAAACACTCTGAAACCAAAATGCCTTCCTGATCAACTGGTGAAACATTAGCATAGGTCTTGTGTGTATTGTCTGTGGAACTGTGCTTAAAATTTGTGCTCTTGATGTCACATTTTCTCAGGAAGATGAGAGGGTGCAGAATGTTCTTTTTGCATATGACACTGCTTTCTGGGCTTTTTTCTTCTACATGTTTTGAAAGCAGACATAAACAAGTGTTAATGAGCAGTCATGAAGGCGCCTCTACAGAGCCAGCACATGTGTGAGGCAGAGAGGGTACAAAGTCAGTAATTCTGGCTGTGTATGATTCAGGAAAGCCATCTAACTGCTCTGTGTGCATTTTAGATCAGCAGGTGAGCAACAGCACCACGTCAGTGCCCTGTCTAGCCCTGCTGCTGTAGACTGACAGCCTGTAATGTGAATGAAAAACTTATTAGATACTATTCATAGCAGGCAAAAAGGTAAGTGACTGCCAGTTCCCCCTCAGAACTGCCCAGGATGCATTTCCAAGAAAATAAGGCCTTATTAACTCCTCTCCTTTATATACAATGACCCTTGCCAGCTGCTAAGAGCTTGCCAGCTTTCTTTGAGTCATTAGCAGGGAAAGAGGTAGATAAGGGAAAGAATCAGCAAGGGAAAACTGAACTAAACACAAAACAGGCACTTAAATTAAAATATCCTGTTGCACGTTCCACACACTTTGTACAAATGTTCAGGCAACACTTTGACGTTCTGGATTTTCTGAGTTTCAGCTCTGTTCTGCCTTACCTACCCACTTGCTCTTGGGCTTGTCATGTCTTTGCAATAATCTCCTCTGCCCGGCCTCATCCACATCAGCAGTACAGATCATCACAGGTGGTGGGAACAGGGTGTTCTTTGAGCTCTGCTTCCCTGGGCATCACTAGATAGCTGCCTCACTTCACACTTATATCCCCATGGAAAATCTGTTCTCTCCATTAATAATGAGCAGTGGAAAAAAATCCTGAAGAAAGTATTAAAAGTCATAGAACTGAGGCTGTCATGCACAGGGATTTTAGAAGCTTAGGGTGTCTAAGAGCCATTAGTAAAATAATTGCAAGATGAGTCAGGAGAGAAGGAGGTGTCATGGGGAAAAAAGATCTGCAAAATATTCCATAACAGAATGAAAACAACAAGAATTCAAGTGCTGATTCCAGGCACACTCTGCTAGGAAAAATGCTGTATATCTCTTTGAAACTGTTCCACAGGAAAGGTTTTGATTAAACAAACGAACAAGCCAAAAGAACCAATCTAATTTATTGGGATCTCTTCCATAAGGTAACATTCACATGAGAAATTGAATCCCTTGCCCAGGACAGCCAGTTGCTGTCCAGGTGGTTACAGGAGCCTCTCTTGCAAGGCTCTTTGTAAGGGTGCCTTTGGCTGCATCAGATGAGACTCTGAACTCCTGTTCTGTTGAATTCTTGTAATCCAGATGGTTCTACTTGCTCAGTACATACCATGATGCTGTGACGGTGATTACCAGAAACTGCACAAAGCTTTTAACTGTCTTAACTGGCTTCAAAAAGCTCTTCTGTGTGACCATTTCTGCACCTGCAAGAACAGTTTCCATGGACCATCTACAAGTGTCTTACCTTTGCTGAATCTCTTACAGCAGGAACTGCCTGGGAGGAGCTCACAAGTATGCCCCATCCTCTTCTTGGGATGTTTGTTTACCCATTCAAGCATATAAATAGTACCTATCATAGGCCTATACACAGCAGGAGCTGTTTGGGATAATTTCCAAGACTGTCCAAAATTCCCACCTGTACAGTTTTGGTAAAGAATAAAGCATTAGTTTTGTTGTGGAGGCTGTTGGGTGCTCAGCCACTTTCTCACAGGTCTGTCCATTGTGTCATCTATGCAGCAAAGCCTAGCCTAGAAGGTCCAGGCAATTAATGTCTAGGGTGATAGAATACCATCACAGTCTGATACCCAACTACACCACTGCTATGACTGCAATTATTGTCTTATATCAAAATCATATCTGAAATTCCTTAGAAATCACCACAGCTGTATTTTATTTGAATCAATTATTTTGTGCTTGACACTTTGTAACCCTCCACTTGACCTGGAGAATGGGTGCCTTTAAGTTTTTCATGATGTTCTTATGCAAAACATCCTCACGGTGATAGTGGGCCTGTTTTCTTGATCTTATCCCTGTTATAGTATTTCTTGACATGGGTCTCCTCTCTTCTTTGTGACTGTTTTCCTTTCTGCTGTCCAGATGTCTTACCTAGATATCATATCTGCTATTTCATGATCATCTGATGTGCTCATTATTGCATCTTTATAACTGTAAAATCTGTTCCACTCCTAAATGTCCTTAAGATTCATTGTTCTTCCTATCATCTCCAAAGCTTTGGTGTACCATTCCCTCATTGTCACTCAACCCTTCTGCCCTGTGGTTCTGCTTGTTCCTCTATGGAACAGCTTTTCCTCCTCCTTCCTGTGGAGAAGACACTAACAGTTGTGGAAGATTCTTGACTGTGTTGCTGGGCTAGAGTTGCAGCTGCGTTTCAACAGAGCATACTGAAATTGTGGAGGATCTTCCTTCCCCCAAGCATCTCCCAAGTAGTCTAAACAGCTTTCCTCCATGGAGCTCTGCAGAAGGGCCAAAGCCACCAGCAAGCGATGCTACACTGGCTTTCCTCATTTTCCATCTAGTTTAGAACAAAGGACATGTGTGAGCAAAGCTAAACTAAAGCAATACTGTGTAGATTCAAACTATATGCCAGTATATAACTTTTGTAGATGGTCTTTTATTGACAGTTTTCCTGCTTTCTAGAGAAATGTGGAATGGAAAAGTTTCTGTGGCAATGTGTTCTCATACTGGTGAGCTTACCCTTACACTCCTTCCTGATACCAACAGAAGTCATATGGCCAACCAAATCCCTGTAGAATATTTATAGCTCTTATTATCTAAACTCCCTGTAAACACTAGCTTTGGCTGGTGGTTAGTTCCTATACATTTAAACATTTTAGTACTTTGTGATACTTCAGTCCAAAGCACCTTATGTAAATTAAAAATACGAAAAAAAAAATCAGAGCAGAGTTGAGTTTCTACATTTCTTATTGCTTCTTGCTGGGTATCATGCCAAGCTAAATATAATTATCTGCAGTAATTCCAGGATAGAATTCAAATATGCAAAAGCTGCATGGAAAACAGTTGTAGGACTGAATGTGCACATTACATTCTGTTTAGATGGCATACTGAATACATAATACTAATGTGACCAAAGTAGTTGCATTTAAATTTCTTTCAAAACAGAATAAAACAAACCATTAAAAAAACCCAAACCACCAGACCCACAAAGATCTGTTTTCTGTCCTTCTGCCAGGAGTTTCAAGTGACTGAAATTTTCTGACCAGGATTTTTCTCATAATTAAAGACAGTGGTAATTGCACATTAATTTTCAGATTTAATCAGAAAGAATCAAAATAGTTAATGCAAAGGCTAAGCCAGACTATGCAAAGGCTTCTGTAAAAACTACCAGTGAATCAGATGTTTTGTAAACTGTTTCAATGTTGCACCCATAGGTAGTGGAAAGATAGGAGTGGAAGAAAGTTTTGAATTATCAGGCAACAGGTGAGCAATGTTGTAATTTATAGGGGAAGAAGGTAGAGCATGTGGGAAAAGTCCTTGCAAACAATAAATTAAAGAAGACAAATGCTTTGCAAATGAAACAAGGACAGGGAAGACCCAGAACTGGCAGAAGCCTTCTAGGTACAGTCTGACCACCACGCTGCAAACCGGGCCTAGATGAGTGAGACACATGGGAGGTGAGATGTGCTACAAGTGGGGGCAGAGGAGAGAACTTAGGCACACTGTCTCCAGAGAGCTTAGAACAGCTGTCTCTGCTCCATAAAAACTTCCAGTGTCCCTTGTGGCCTAAGGATAGCTCTGGTTTTTGCCTTTGGCGTAATCACTGGGAATGAACACATAAAAAATCCTTCTGTATAAATTAATTGTTTTCTTCCTTATGTGCATTTCTGTATCTTTTTATTAGTTTGGTGTGGAGCTGGGAATCCCTTTGGTCCCGTGGATTCACATTTAACTTTAGTAAATATCAAACTGCAAAAATCTCTACTTATTTTTCTTGGTTTTTTACCTGTATTTCCCAAGCATTATTTTGTATTTTGGCACCACCTTAATAACACAATGGAAATGGTGGTTTCCAAATGAATAATGCTCAGAGGAATGTAATACTTAGAGATGGAGCAGCAGATTACTCATTCCCAATGGCTATATATATAGGGCATTTCTAAAATAATACAGACAGGTAACAATTTTTAGATTAAACTGTTTTAAAGTAGACTATTTCTAAGGGAATACATTTGGAGCAGTCCTGACTTCATCTGGCTTTGTATAAAGCCAGTAGCACTAGTGTACTTACTCTGATTGTATTGTAATTTTAACTGCTCTTCTTTCATTTGTGTGCTCTCACATGTTTCGTTTCTGAGTGTCTCTTGGTCAAGAGAAGTTTGTATATTTATTGGAGATGCCGAAATACGCATAGAGCATAAACATGTTTTTTATTTTCTTAGGATTTGAATTTTTTGAAACAAGTGCCAAGGAAAACATTAATGTCAAGCAGACGTTTGAGCGACTTGTGGATATCATCTGTGACAAAATGTCAGAAAGTCTGGAGACGAATCCCACCATTGCTGCCAGCAACCAGAACACACAGCTAAAGGACACCCCTCCTCCACAGCAGCCCAACTGCAGCTGCTAATGCAGCTATCAGCAAAGGCAGCTCCAGTGTGTTCTGTTGCCAACAGAGTATTTATGAATGGTCTATATGCCTTTATTTATACTGTCTTATTAATTTATTTGGGAGAACAGTCTTGTTTTACATCATCAGATGTTTGAATATGCATATGGGGATGGAGCAGTTTTCAGTCTGAAAGGATGATGCATATTTTAGAATCTGGCTTTTGCATGCAGGCTGTATATTAATTTCTCTTTTCTTTTTACTGTTCTACATCACACTTCAGCTGGTGCCATGTCCTCAAACCACATTGGCCTAGAATTGTCTCTCACTACATCAGTTAAAAGTTAGGTAGTTCAATCTTCAGGGTGATGGTCAGGGTGTTTTGAGTAAGCTTTCTGATGCTACCTGTACATTTTCCTGACTGAAAATGAATTTAGAAGTATTCCTGTAGTGAACCAATCCCTTATTCTGTCCAGATCACTTGTACAAGGGACACCTCCTGGAGCACATTGCCTTGGCAAATCTACACTCATTATGTTACACATCCTGGCTGACTAAAATCTGCAGAAATTAGAAAGAAGTTAGATCCTGGGCCCCAAACCACCAAAATTCCCTGTGAATTTCCAGCTGAATATCCAGGATGTGGATATTCAGTCCAGACTCTCAGAGATATTAGGTACTTCATCCTGTTTGGATAGCTAGTGTATTTACTTTTACATAGGAGCTGCATGTCTATCTAATAATTTTCTGAAACTGGACTTAATTTCTCATTCCATCATTATGGAGATCCCAGTCTTACCTACCCCTGTAGTAGAAGGCTGATTAGCTCTTTCCATTTCTGCCTGCATGAGACATTAACCACACAGTTTTATATTATGTCTGACAGAGCCAAATCCATTGTGCTTGGTTGTTCATAGCCAAAAACTGCCTTGTCACATTGCTGTCAAACCTGCACACTTCAGTTTTCAGGAATTTCATCTCCCATTCAGTCACTGAGAAAGCTACCACCACACTGGCTACAAATGTCTGTATTTTACTCAGACCTATTGCAGAAGTGCTGATGGTGTCAGTGAACTAAAGTTTGATCTCATTTTTTTCCGTTTATTTTGGCAAGAGAATTGGGATTTTTAAATCTTTAAGAGTAATAAAAAATTGCCAGCCTTTCTAATAATAGGCTGAATACATTAAAAAGATCTGCAAAAGGCTGTGAATTTAGCAGAATAAAGTACACAAGTTCTTTTATGATAAAGTGTTAAAATAGTTTTATTTCACAGTTTTTACTCCTCTAGTAATTGGTGGAAATTTCTTAAATCTCTGCCCTGAAGTACTTAGTACAACTGCTTTACTTGCGTCACAGTGACCTTTTTTAACTAAACAGCATAACTGAACAAGCAATGATTATTTTATTTTTCCAATTAGACAGAACTTAAGACAAGGCTGACATTTTTTAAACTGTCAGCAGTGGTAAAATTATCTGAAAAATGAAAAAAAGGAAGTAACACATAGTATACCGAATTACTCACAATGGCCAAGAAATCCTTCTGTACAGTTTATGTTTTTTTGATATAACTCCTGATACACACTAAGAGAAAATGGCCACTTTTAAAACTGATTAAATAATCTACCTACACTTTGACACAGTAGAAATTACTTCCAAGCAAGGCATATAGACGCATGTAAAATGGATATGCCAGGAGGGTTCTACCTGGGTTGCCTAACTTAAATGAGTAAGTGTTCTTTCTTCAGTCTGGGTTTTTAAACCATGTCTGTCCTGTTAGCTAGCTTATTTAAGCACTTCTTTCCCTAGTTGGCATGGAGACTGATTTGCCTCCATAAAGAGAAAGCACCCTCCTGTTTAGAGCAGATGAGCAGCCGGGTGGAAGAGGTACATGCTGTCCAAACCATGATCCTGTCTCTCCCCCGGGTACTGCTTTCCCCTCCCCAGTTTAAGACAGCATGTTACTAACTGTGCTGAGAGACTTTCACTAGTACCTTTTCACCCACCAGGTACCAGCTGATTTGAAAAAACAGAAGCAATACAAAGCAAGCTTTATTTGAGATGGTAGATGGTTGGTGCGCAGTTTTCCATGTTTTTCTGGTTATGTCAGTGATTCCTGCTCAAGAAAAAGGAGCAGGAAAGCCTTGAGACAGAATTCAGCTTCAGCTCTCAAGTTCTTTAGACAAACTTTAGGTTGTATTATTAGTCTGAACCATCTCAGGTGAGGAGAGACATAATCATGTTGTCAATGATCTTATGCATATCCTGAATCATGCAGCTTGGCTAGAAATGCAGATATTCTTCCAGCTTTGCTCTGAGATGCTTGATGTGAAATGGTCATCTGCTGTGCATAATGCAACAAGGAGAAAATACTTCAAGATGTCCCTTGCTGCAGCCACTCTTTGCTTGTATTCCATTGCAATGAATTTAAGACCCTCCTTGCCTGGTTATGACCATTTAGACTTCAGTCAGTGGTAGAAATATATTATTAGTATATATCTTTTTAAACAAATTGTGTGGTAGACACAGTTCTTTACATAAATGGGATTAATTAATTGCTTTTCATTTTGCATCAAGAGTCTTGGCAGAAGAGTAACAGCAAAATCTAAGAAGGAGAACCCCTGCTTTATGTTTCTGAGGCAACTAACCTGCCAGGCCTCCACACATATTTGGCCTTCTGCATGAGATGGGGTGCTGGAGGAAGCAGCTGTCAGAGTAATGTTGTTCCTTAGAATTCCAAAAATGTGTTAAAAGGAAAAATCTCATGTGAAGTACAGCAACAGAGCAAGTCAGTATTTAAAATCTCCTAGAAACTTTGCACTAACACCCAGACATTGTCATGGAGTTCAGAATTAGATTAATTTTTAAAATGTTCAAATAAAATACTTGGAGTTTTTCAAGATCAGACTGTCTAAAACCCTGGGAAAACCACTCAGCCCTCTCAGTTGACACTGTTTTGAATAGAAGGTTGGAAAGGATGACCTGCTGTGGTCCCATCAAACCTAGTTTATCCTATCATGACTTTCTCTGAAATTGAAAATATGTGGAAATTCAATCAGACCTTTTCAATCTGGGTTATCTACTGTTGGAAAAGTAGGCTTTGATTTTCAATCACAGGTTGGCTTTTGCAGCCACATGCTTCACAGCAATATTGAGTTTTCTGCTATAAAATTTGGTCACATTTAGATCATGAGCATCATGATCTCAGTACCCTCTCAACTAGTACTTGCCTTTTTGGAGAAACAGTACAGACAGAAAAGCTTTTGAGAAGTAATTTACTATGCCTTCCCTAAATATTCCAAGAATTCTGAGGGGATTAGCAGTATTAGAATTTTCATTCTATCTAAAATTATGCCTTGGGCTCCTATGGGGTAGAATATCCAAAAGCAGCCTGTGTCAATCTGGTTCAGCTCCTTTTGACTTACATGATAGAACTACAGTTTTCTTAAATTCAAGTAGGCCGAACATATTTGAAGAACCCGTCACAACTTGATCAAGGGCCTAATTTTAAACAATCAATGCCTTGTTCTTCACATATATGCAGTAGTCACTGATTATTAATTACTGGAGGACACAAGCACGGTTTGGTTATCCCTGATCTATCCAGTGGTGTGGCACAATTCCATCTGGAGCAAGTACCAGGCTACAAGGCACCAAATTTTGTGATGAAAGAAGGGAGGGCTCAGATGAAAACTCAGATAACAGAAATGAAACTACTTTCAGCCTCATCTCAAATCTTGGTTAAAAAGTTCTTGCACACCTTGCACTAATTTGTTGTCACTTTCAGCATAGAAATAGGATTGAGTATCACAGGAAATCATTGGTCCAGCCATAGATACCCCATTCAGCTGAGGTTTATCCACTTGGTGAGATAAAGCAGTTGATACACAGAGCATGTTAAGTTTCTGAGAGATGAGATGAGATGAGATGAGATGAGATGAGATGAGATGAGATAAGATATGATGAGATGCCTTTGGGCAGAGGGTCCTGAGTTCCATAGTGCCAGCTGAAGCTGAGTTAATATACTACACAATCCATTTTCCAAGTTATGATCTAGACTAAAGCTTATAGCAGCAGGCTAATCCTGTGCATGAGCAATGCACCAGCCTTATCATGCTCTGACAATGTGTTGCTTCCTGCACCTTCAAGCTACTGATCAGAAAATACCTTGGGAGCACCCAGGAGCATGGGATTGACTGGTTCCTGTGGTGTCTCTGGCACCAACCTGCTGAACAGCTAGCCAGCCCTGCTGGGTTGAACCTTCAGATGCATGTTTTTGATTCTTTTAAGAGTTCATGTTCACAAGTTACAAGTGCAACTGACTTAATACTGTATCTGTTATTTTTGGTGGTGGTGGTTAGTTTATTTAGATTTGTTCATTTGGTGTTTTAAATACATGTGAACTAGCCTAATTTTCTGTCAAAAAATACTCTTTCTCTCTGAACAGCTGTGTAAGTGACTGTTACCTGGAACTGTTTGTTCCTTTGTGCTTATACTTAATGTAATGCCTAGAGAAATCACCTGAGCAACTACATCTATGTGGCCTTTTCCAGAGCACCAGTCTAAAAGATTAAGTTTTCTTGCCTGTCTTCTCAGCTCTTTATATTCAGCTGTACCACCTGCCCCTTTTTTTTTTTTTAGAAATGAAGTGCTATTTCAGGATGCACAAAATTTGCTGGAGTTTGATCCTAACTTTGAGAATGCTTTGAGTTTGCCATTTTTAGGAAAAAAAAGTCACAAAAATTCTACATTTGGTGGTTATGCATTTGTTTCTTCAGAGCAGACAAATGATGTTGCAATTGCATTCCTAGAGAAGCCCCCTTCCAAACTTCACCCCTCCCAGCTATTTTTTTCTTCATTCGTTTTTTTAGAAGTAAGTTTTTTTATTTACATTTTTACAGGCATCAACTAAATTTCAGTTCTGATGACAGAATGATTCCTCCTTGGCCTGTTTCATACAGACTCACAATGTATAAGCCTAATTCTTCTTTAGCTTGAGAGATTTAGCAATGTGAGACCATGAGTTTGAAGCCTTTTAGATAAACCGTCAGGGGGTGTAAAGCAACATATCTTAATGCAACTTAACGCAATGAGGAATAAGTTGTGTTAATTTGCACCATTAATCCATACATTCTGACTCCGGATTCTCCAAGGTTGATCACTTGTCAAGTCTCATTTAAAAATGCAACTCATTTCAATTATTTGAAAGAACTCTACCAGTTTTATTCAGGGGTAAATGTAGTTCACCTTTGCAAATTAACCTTTGTTTTTTTTTTTCCTTTTGTTTATCCATGGATGTTCAGTGAAGCAGAATTTGTGATTACAGACATATTATATACACATATACACAGTAGTACATCTTTGATACTCATTCATTTCCCAATGTAACATGTTCATATTCAGTGCCACCTTTCCCAAATTTATCCTTAAATTGTCATTACCACTGGAAATCAAATGCATTACATTTGAAGATCATAGTTTATTTTCCATCGTTCCAGCAGAGGTAGATGGCTTGTCATTTGTACAATAAGGTACTTGAAGGTACTTGGTATCTGATCCATGGGGGAAGCAAAACTCCTAATTTTCCTATAACTTCATGTTCACCCATAACAGACAAAAATGAAAGTTAGAGATTGTTTACCACTTCTGGTGATAGATTTCCTCGAGTAATTCTGACATGTACATGCAACTAGTGATATATGAAATGTTTGTGCTGTAAGTCCTGTTTGGTATTTTGTCAGTAGTGTCAGATGTGTTGTGACTCGGTTGGACTGTCACAATGTGTAACCTATATACTAGTGTTCGTGGATTTCAAATGTCTTACATGTTGCATGAAAAAAATGTTATAAAATAGGTATTTTTTCTATTTTTTAATACCTCAAGACTGAGGAATCATGGGCCAATAAGTGCAATATTCAATTATTTACTCAGTGTATATAAACTTGTGTGAAAGGGAGAAGCATCATGTATGTGTGATAAGCTGTTGATGATGCCTGTGTGGCTTAAGATTTCTGGTATATGTACACGTCTTGTAGAAAAATTATATAGTAAACACTTTACCAGTGTAGTGTAAGAATATTCTAAGTAACTTAAACTATATTTCACATATGAGATTATGGTTAAAGATATTTGTATGTTTACTGCAAGTGCATGTCAATTTTACTTTTAGAGTTCTGAGTGTCCTTTTTTGGAAATTGTCATGTTACACCAAACACTAGTGGGACAGCACCTTCAGTCAGAAAAACCATTTCTAAACTGTCTGCCTATATTTTTTAAAGCATGTTCTGTAAAAGCATTAAAAGAACCTCTTAGAGCTCAGCATTTATGGTGAGTTAGTTATTTATTCTTAAAGAGTCAGTTACATGCTCTGTCTGCCTGTATTGCATAATATCATGTGGGCATGTTTTCTTTAATCTGATACAGTTAACTCATAATACTTACCTGAGATATTATATAGGGGTACCCAAAATGCTTGCAGATGACTTGCCAAACTTCAGTTGGTGCCCTGGTTTGATATGTTTGGGAACAGCTTGAAGGTCACAGTCAGCAGCACAGCAGAGTGGAAGGTGATCTTAATTAGTTGCTTTTGACAATTAAGTTTCTTAACTTCTCTAGATCCTGAAGATGGAAGATACATCCTTAAAGATACTGACCCACATTCTTCACTCTGCTTTTACATGGCCTTCAAAGTTGAACAATTCCACCATTAGGAGTAAAGCTGAGGTACAAATGGAAACAAAATGCAGGCCTGAATCTAACCATGAAATTAAAAGGAGACCAATAATTTATTTTTTCCTGCTTCCTTGCATAATTCTAATGGTTCTCTAAGAACATGAGCAAGGCCATCAGTACTTAGCAACACCTTTGGGTACATCTGGGACCTTAAATCCTGAATCACTGATCTGCCATGGGTTCCCAGCTGTGCCCACAGAGTCTGCAGACAAGCTCATTCTGTTAATTCTTGCTGCATCTCTGGTTTCAAAGGCATGTGTCATCTGCATTGGGGATTTGCTAGAGACAGGCCACTGAGTCTGGGCCATGGGGAGGAATTGGTTTTGCCAGACAATTTTCCTAAAAGTGTTTATCCATAAGTACCACACTAAAAGGTACATAACTAGATTCTTAGTTTTATCTGATGCATTTTTGTGACAATGTACAAGGTTGATTTAGGTATGGTTGTTTGTTGCTTTGTGTTTTTTTAATTTGCTTGATCTGGAAAAGAATGAAATTATAAGGTCTACTGGAAACCAGTATCATGGGTTTTCTCTCCAATGTCATCTAATACATTCTCTAAGAAAGCAAAGTAGCCAAATTGCATTAAGTAGCACAGGACAGTACTTGCAATTACCTGAAAAGTCCTTAAAAACCCCTTTTTTTTGTACCTAATGCCATTAAAACGTCTGCAAAATTATACAGACCACAGTGAAATAAAATGTATGCAGATAAAAATTGGGGATTGCTTAATATAAAAAGGAAATTCTTGGCATCATTGTTGCTGAGCAACAAAGTAAGAGTCATAATATGAGGTACCACTAAAACGGAGATACACAGCCCTGACAGTTCAAGGGCTGGCAGATAATTTTATGTAGCTTTTTTATAATTCCTCATAGATGTATGATTACATGCACAAAGATAAATGCTTACCTTGATAATATGTAGCTGGTTCCCTCAAACTAACTTGTTTGCTAAACTGTTCTTGAAGAAAAATTGAAGTACGTGTTTAGGATACCTTTGTGAGGGGGTGAGACTCAATCTGTGCCTTATCCCCTGACTCTTACTGTGATATAGCTACTGTGGTTTTAAAAATATGTTAGCTAAAATGCTGCTGGGTGATAAATTTTGTGAATCTTCTCCATACATCCATGGAAGCTCTTGTCTGAATGTTCAGTACAAGTGTTATCCACATAGAGAGTTTTAATTCTGTGCAGATGTAGAGACCATGTGTATTCCATTGGATATTCTGTTTGTATGTGACTTCTGTATACCAAGTGGATTTTGTTTGTTTAATTTTTTTGCTGAAAGTTTTTTGTTAGTTTTTTTTTTCCTTTTGCAATTACAATAAATATTCAAGAGACTATATTCACGAATATCTCAGTTGTGGTGACATTGTCTTACACCCCACCCCTCTCCCCTCACTTATTTCCTTTTACTAACTAAAACTGGAAAAAAATACATTTTTTACTAAATGATGGACAAAGATGCCACATATACAATAATTCATTTCACTAATATCCTCTCAGTAGCACTGGTGACTGTAGTTCTGTACAAATTCCACAGAATTCACTGGAGACTTTGCCCTAATAGTCTGAAGGAGAAAGATTTTTTTGACACTTCCCTAGCAAAAGCACGCTGCCTACAGGCTGACCCTTTAAAATAGGGCAAAGTTTTTTCTTTTGATTTTTCACTGTCTACACTACTAAACAGTATATGTGCTTTTTGGATGCTGTTATTAGTTGATCATGTAATCTTAGTCCAAATGCGCGATCTCAGTTGTGGTGGGTGGTTATTTCACACAAATTATGATGTATCACTGTCCAGTTATTGCTTTTTTCTAATACGAGCACACACACACACACATGCACACATGCATACACATGCACACTCTTGTGCTAGTTTGAACCCTGCTGTGACTTCTGAATTTATTTTCCCTCCACATAAATCCTAATCTTCAATCAATCTGTTGAACAGATTGCACCATCCCCTGTCCTCCCTAAGTCCTGTGAGCAAGGCATCCACCGACAAACTCCTTTAGCACATGTCCCTTCTCACTGTTCTGCTGTGTTCCGGCCAAGTTCCCCAATTTTTTCTAGTATATTTACATCTCATCTGCAAAATATCTCCTGGTAGTTGCTTAATTTTCTCTTAACACTGAGTGCTTCCTAGCCTACTGTTTGTGATCCTGTATCTCTACATAGGTTTTTGCAGAATGGTCTGTCTGTGCAGCTCACTGCCCTCACTCATAGAGCTTCTCTTTGTAGCATGGACTCTTGTCATCAAACCACTTCTGAGAATGAAACTCCTTCATTCCTTTCAGATATTGGCAAATGTAGTGTCTTTTCCACCTACCTCCCTATGCCATTGCTGTCTGAGACTGGCCCTAATGTACTTACTGTGTGTATTAGGGAGAGTGGAAGACAAGAAAATGAGGTGTGAGAGAGGAAGGATAGCAGGGGAAAAATAGGTGTCTTCTGATGGGTACCTTTGAATGAGAAAGTTTTTGAATTGCTTTTATTTTGAACATGCTGAAACTTAAAAAGAACTAAACTAGAGAAAATCACAGATGGGTAGCTGAGAACAGTGATCTACCAGGGTAAGCAACAGGTGTTTCTTGCTCAAGGAAACCCTTTTTATCCTATTTCCAGTCAGAAGGCTGAAGACAAAATGTTTCTAACCACAAAAAAAAAAAAAAAAAAAAAAAAAAAAAAAAAAAAAAAAAAAAAAAGACATAGGAAAAGTTACTGGAAAGTGGAAATGTAGAGTGACACAGAAAAGAATTCCCAGCTTTGAGTAAAAAGGTCAAACAGACAGAATATCCCAGTGAAGTAAGGGTGCATGACTTAGCAATATGATCCACCAAAATTGAGAAAGACAAGCTCTGGGCTTACACCTAACTGAGGGGACTCAGCAAGGCAATGGAAAACTGAGGGTTAGCTGTTTTTTGTATAGATCTGTGCAACTCTTGAGCTGCAAAGTGAAAAACAGGTGCCTTCAAAAATCTGAAGTGCCTTTCTAAATCTGTGTATCTCTTGGCACTAACGCAAGATCCTGAAGAATTGAACTGTAGGCCAGAAGATTTACAGCTTAACTGTCTCATGTAAGAAAGGAATGTGCTTTATACCATGGGGAACACCGGTCACCAGCGGCAGGCACAGGCCGTGGGAAGCTGGTGTGAGGTCCTGTTCTCCATGATAGCCCAGCCAGAGGGTCTGACATGTAGTCTGGTCCTAAATCTCCACTGGGGTTGGAGAAGCTGGAGGTGCTGAAGGAGCAGGAGGCTGAAGAGACACTCCAGCCCTGGCTAAGCCTAAGAGTGAGCCCAGGCAGTTCTGCAACCCACTGCAGTGTGATGGAAAATGAGACCAGAGACCATTACACCTGTGTAAAAATGGTGTGGAAGGTCCAAAGTCAATCCAAACTCACAGTTGTTAGGAAGATAAAAAACACTGTCTTGGGGAGTTAGAAACTCTGGTATTACACTCTTCACTTCCCAACAGCTGCACCAGGGGAGGATATCTGGGGCCTCCACAAGCAGGATCATGGTTTCCTGAGGAGATGCAGCCTGAGGAGATACAGGAACATGTGAAGAGTGACCCTGGACTGCCAAATTATCACCCCTATTGAGGCAGAGCAGCTAACCCAAAACCACTTGGCCAGGTGCAGACAATCAGCACACTCCCAGCAGAGCAGTCTCACTCAGGGGCTCCTGCAGGGTGTTCTGAGGCCCCAGGAAGTGCATACTCTCTTGTTTCAAATCAATGCCTGTGGTTAGAAAATAAGCCTATGAATAGCTATAGAACATCTGGGGATGTCACACAGGAGATCTGCCTCTTACCAGACTCCAGAGGTTTTAAAGTTTAGATAGGGTTTTAGGAACATGAGATCAGGCAGCCATTTTTTAAAAACTCTGCCCTGCTTTTCTTTCGAGAAGATTTACCCTAAGAAATATATTATGTCTTCATTTTTACTGTTTTCTTTAACACTTATCCAAGCAGGAGAAGGCTTAGTCCCTGACCCCAGCAGCACCAGCCCCTGTGCCAGCCAGCAGCACAATGCACACAGCCCAGCCACCCATGCCCTGCAGCGGTGAGCCAGCCATCGTCTCAGGCAGCATCTGCTCAATGTCTCAGGTGGAGCCTGCCTTTGGGCCATCTCCTTTACTTCTGTTGAGGAACAACACCAGAAATTGTGTGGAAAATAAAGCCCACTTCAAATTGCAGTTACTCTCTTCGGTAATTAACAATAGAGAGATGAGTTTTCTGACGTCTTTGCTTCATGAGGGCACATAACCATCCACATGCCACCTGGCATAGCAGAAAAAAACCAAGGTTTTACTCTGTAACTGTCAACGTGGAACAAATGTTGCTTTGTGTCTACGCAGGATAAAAATATCTTCACTAGCATTACAGACAAGCTGGTTAAATAGCTCCTTTTTATCTCACAGGGAATGGAGGCTGTCTACCAGGATGGAGGTACTTGGTGTTCATGTCAAGTCTACAGGAGGTCATTTAGCCTTGAGCACACACGGGATTTCAGACACAGCCATTCATTTCAGGAGTCCTATGCCTTTGGTCAGTAGTCTGGCTGCTGTCTGCTTTTATTATATGTGTGCTTTCTGTACCATGGTATTAGCAAACATAACTATCTGGTCCTGGGATGAACATTTCTATCTGGAAATTGTCTTGTTCTTCTTCTGCATGTGACTCCCAGTTTTCTACCACTAATTATTTTCCTGAAATATGATAATAGAGATTCCAAGCACATAAGAAGAGGGATTTCTTCCTATTTCCTTAGCAGATAATATCTTCACCATTACATTTCAGAGGAAGCCAGAAAGACAATTTATAAATCTGCTAAGCCTTCCCTCTTGCCTTACCAAATTTGGCTCAAGATAATCCATGTCTGCACAGTCCCACAGTGCACAAATCACCAACTCAGAGTGGAAGCTGCCTGGCAACTGCTAACAAAGAAAAAGGGAGAAATCACAGAACTACATATTGGAGATGTGCTGACAGCAGACATCCGTCTTACACTGGGCTCATTGGCGGGTTAGGTAAGAAGCCTTAGTGCCTCAGTGCTAAGCCAACAGACTCTTTCTCCTCCATTCACCACTTATATTCCAAGGAGAAACTGACCTTTTAGTGCTGGGATTCTGGAAAGTGAGTCTTCTTTTTTGTTTTCTTTTTTTTTTTTTTTTTTTTTAATGAAATCACATAACCAGAAGAACGATTCATTGTACCAGGAGAGCAATGGATAAATGTTGCATTCAAATAATATGCCATAGCATACGTGCATGATGATGATGATGATGATGATGACAGACAAGCCACAGAGAAAACAAGCTGGGCCTGGATGGTTTTGGTGACCACAGATACCATCTTAAGCTACTTTCAAGTATGAGCAATGGAAACTGTCATTTTGTGGGCAGCCACATTTCTGGCTGTCTGTTTGCCTTCAGCCACCTTTCATGATGCAGCCATGAGGTTTCTGAGTACTGCATTTGCTCAAAGGTGCTACTTCAGTGCAACAGTGGGAATCACACAGCTAATGGTCTCATAGTGCTAAAAGAAGGTATAGGGAAAGGAAAAAAGGAGGGTGTGTCTATAAGAGTTGCACAAAGTCTTGGTGTAAAGGCCTTACTCCAAGAATAGGAGTAAAGTTAGTAAATCAGCAATGACCTAGGCCCTTTGTCCATTTTAGCGGTCCAAAGGTTTTTGGCAAGTCAGAGCCCTGATACAAGCACTTTGTGAAGCTTGCTGCGGGTCTTACACTCTGGGCTATGCATACCTAGGTACAGAGATCCCAGGGGTCATCAGTAGAACTTACCGCTGCATCCTCACTCTGCTATGATCCAGTCCAGTGATCCACTGCTGTGATCCATGGACAGTCCTCAGACTAGCTGTGTTATTTCAGCATAGCACTGAACTGCCTGGTAATGACAGGCTCATCTAAAAACCTTGCTTTTCTTCCTTCTTTTTCCTTTTCTTTGCATTGAAATGAAAATTAGATGCCAGAAATATCTTTTAACTCACCATCTTTTCTGGTCTCACAGCAAGAACCTTCCTTTGTGTTATTCCAACACCCCACACAGATGCTACAGGCTAAAATCTCCCCCAGCTGCCTTCCAGACCACTTTCCCGCTACCCCTTGGGAAGGAGCAGTGGGTGCCTCTCTGTGCAGCTCATGATTGCATCAGATAGCCCTCTAACGTGTGTGCTGCAACCACACCGCGCTGTGCACTGCAGCTGCTCCCCGCTGCCTGGCAGGGACCCGTCCTGTCACCTGTCACCTGCCACACAGCAGAGCTTTTGGCCTTGGGAACAGTCTTTTGTCATTTCAGTTTCATGGGAAGAAGTTTCAGATTTTAACCCACTTACTCAACCCCAGGCTGCTGCTCAGCCTGCTCAATAGATTGAGCTACCCCATCTTGTGAAATATGCTTTTACCATTACCTTTATCTCTGCAGTTGAATGTCGGGCCTGAGAACTAAGCCTGGCTGCATTTTCTGGCTGTGCACTACCCCATTCATTCACTGCAAGACACAGGTCAAACAGGCATGCAACACAGTCTGTTGGTATAGGAGGGGTTTATCCCTAAGAGCTGCTCTCCTAATCAGGGCAAGAGCTAAAGTGAGGGCTCAGTGAGCTTGCAATGCACACTGCTGCACCAGTGACTGCATACAGTCACTTTGACTGTCTTCCTGACCCCTGGTTGACAGTGGCTGAACATGAGCCAGGGTGTGCCCTGGTGGCCAAGAAAGCCAATGGCATCCTGGCCTGGATCAGCAATAGTGTGGCCAGCAGGACCAGGGCAGGGATTGTCCCCCTGTACTGGGCACTGGTGAGGCCACACCTCGAGTGCTGTGTCCAGTTCTGGGCCCCTCACTGCAAGAAAGACATTGAGGTGCTGGAGGGAGTCCAGAGAAGGGTAATGGAGCTGGGGAAGGGTCTGGAGCACAAGTCCTGTGAGGAGCAGCTGAGGGAGCTGGGGAAAAAAGGAGGTGACCTTATTGCTCTCTGTAAGTACATAAAAGGTTTTAGCAAGATGGGGGTCAGTCTCTTCTCACAAGTAGCATGCATCAAGACAAGAGGAAATGGCCTCAAGTTGTGCTGGGGAGGTTTAGATTGGGTGGTAGGAAAGATTTCTTCACTGAAAGGGTGGTTAGGCATTGGAACAGCCTGCCCAGGGAAGTGGTGGAAGCACCAACCCTGCAAGTCTGCAAAAGACATATAGGTGTGGCACTTGGGCACATGGTTTAGTGCTGGACTTGGCAGTGGTGGGATAACGACTGGACTTAAGAGTCTTTCCCAGCCCAACTGACCCTATGATTCTATCCATGATTCCTGTGCCGCACCCCACAGCCGTGTGCTGGAAGACAGGCTGTACAGACGAGTATCACTACATCCTAGGGACAGCGCAGTTCTAAAAACAAAAGGCATCATACCTGATAAACGCGCATTTTGCCCAAACCCTGCCCCGGCGGCTCCCGTTCCGAGCGCAGCGGGACGGACGAAGTCGCGCCCGGAGCCGCCGGGGCTGCGCGGGCGGCGGAGCGGGCAGCAGAGGGAGCGCCGGAGCCGCGCAGCGCATCTCCGCTCCCCCCGGCCTCGCCGCACGCAACTGGGGTTGCGGTGCCCCTGTCATGCTTTACAAGCGTTTTGGTAGGTCGTTCCCTGCAGCTTGCCTTTACAGGCGTGCCCAGCTTTCCCCGTGTTCCTGCTCAGGAAGAGAAGTAGGAGGCTGTTTTACCCACTCCAGAAAGGAGTGGCCTCGCTTGGCCACGATGTGGCGACAAGGCTTTTTTCTTAGCTCGTTGCTGTCTGATGGATCCCTGGCAGATACCTTATCTGCTACTTTTACCTTCGCGGATCCAAGCGTGCGAAAGATTTCTGGTCCACTCCAGCCCTCTCCTTTTTTTTTTTTCCCAGGTATACCCTGTCCCGCTCCGCCCACAGCACAAATTTTGGTGGCAGCTGCTAACACTTTTCAACTCTGCATTTAATTAAAGACTCCAATATTGTCATTCTTGTAATTTCCCAAGCCATCAGTCTGACTCCAGGAAAGCTGTGAAATAGGCGCCTAAAATAATATGAAGCCATATAATATATTGGCTTCATCCCTTCTATTGTTTCTTGTCCATACTCCAAGTGCATCTGAGATGTGTGTTTAGTGTGTTAAGAATTGCTGCTTAGGTGGCGGACAGAAACAGCAAGAAGGAAAAATACTTCATGCTGTCATCTCCCAAGAGAAAGAAAAAAAAGCCTCTAAAGAAAAATGACTAAAGATGGTCTTCTGCTATCCCTTGTGGGCACCCTGGTCTGCAATTTCCAATTTCAGCTCAGCACCACAGTGCTGCATGTGGTTATGACACCTCCCACATTGTCAGCCTTCCTACAAGCACTGAGGGCTAGAAACTCCCTGGAGAATTAGTGCCAAGAGACTCTTTAATTGTTTCTTACCAACTCTAAGGCAAGAAATTATAGTTCCATAGCCAGAAACAACTCAGCATTGACAAGCTTGGAGGCTTACTCAAAATTCTGCATTTTTTCAGGCACAAGGTTAGTGTGCATTTGCCAACACTCCCTGATGGGTTCACAGGGCCACCCAAACAGGCTCTCCTGTTCAGGTCCTCCAATCCAGTCAGAAGCAGCAGCTGCTGCTGCGCAGGACACACAGCCTGTGGTGGCCTGGGCAGGGGGCTGGAAGACAGACAGAGCTTCTCACCCACAGCAGCTACAGAGAGGGGGAGACACACAGCTTTAATGCAGGCCCCCTAATGCATATTGTACTGTTTGTGTGAGAAGAAGTTTCAAGTCTCTCCCTGATATTTTTTGCCCCCACCTTCTGATCCCAGGATAGGAGTAGGACAGAGCTGGTTCCAGTGGTGAAATAGGAAACATATTCTGCCCCTTCCTTGCAACCGAATGCATCTCATTTTCTAGCATATCATGACATAAGTAAAAGTATCATGACATAACATGGGAAGAGGATTCACCAAGATAGCAAAGCAAGGAAATTCTGCTCTGTGTATAGGCTTAGCACACTACGAACTACCTTTCTTTGCCATACGGCAGGCATGTGGTACATGAGGCTACAGTCTATTAAAATGATGTATTCTACTGTTAGTTCACATGATGTTACTGCAGTTCACACTTTTTGGAGTTTCTTTTAAAACCCTAGCTCTAACACTAGCTCTTCAGAAAGCTCAAAAAAATGTTGACATTTTCCCCAACATTTATTCTGCAGGTAAGTTCCAAAACCTCAATTTTAATGGCTGCCACACAGACCCACTAGTGAAAGGGCACAAACACCAAACATGTTTCTTATTAACTCATTTCTTATTTATTAACTTGTTTCTTATTAACTCCTGACTTGTGCTCCTCCACCTGGGCAGTACACTGCATGGGGATTTGGAGAGATTAGGGACGGGCTGGCCCTACCCTTCATCGAGCACAGACTGTGGATATCTCAGGCATCCCCATCCTTTTATCAACCCCAGATATGGGGGCCACCAGTTTTGGAGGCCCTGAGCAGACATTTACATTAGAGGTTTATGGCTTTGAGAGAGAGCAGGCTGCAAATTCTCAACTGACCACCTCCTAAAATATCAGGGGCTCCTGCCCCATTCCTGTGTGGTAGAAGAGACTGATTTTCTGCTCTCATCCCCCACACCTAAAATGTGCCCCCAGCCAGCCAGAAGGCAGGGTGAGAAGATGCTCAGTTCGGACAGATGATGCATAATTCTCCTGCCCTCACTAGCAGGTTTCCCAGCCCCAGTCTCATGGTGTCAGCAGGAAAGGTGGTTAAGAACACAAAGGCTCCCTTCATGTGGTACCTGGTGCTGTGCCTTCTTAACTTCTCTTCCATACAATGCAAAAATATTTCTTAACAGAGCCACATGCAAGGAAGGAATCCCAGTGCTGCCTTCCAGAATCATTAAGTCTGCAAAGGATGCCAACCTGATTTCTGAGTGTTTTAGGGGAGGAATATGTGCTTTTGCCCTTTGTGACTAAGTGGACAAGAAGGACAGCAAAGGGAAAGGGCACTGCCAATACTGCTACCCAAAAATTCACTCATGGAGTGGGGATGGAGGGCAGGACTTACGTTCCATGTAGAACCTACTTGACCTATGGGTTTCTCCCTCCCAGTCTTCCCCATCACTTCTCATTTAAAAATGTGACTCCTTCTATAATCCTTTTTTCCCCAAGGGAGACATCCTGGCCCAGCCTACAGTCCTCAGACAGCTCTGCTCTGCAGGGTCTGTGTTCTCAGATCACAGTATTCTGCCTTAATGTGCCTGCAGAAAGCAATTAGGAGAAATAGTTCAGTTCTAATTTATATAGCAATGGCAGTGATCATTGCTCACAAGAGCATGAAGCATTAAAAACAGGAAAATAAAAACCCAGAAATGGAGGCAGAGCAACTCATTTGAGGCATGAGTTGGCTCTGCAGTTGCTTTTCATGTGGAGGGCTGCTGTGACCTGCCAAGGGTCTTGCCATGGCCACCTTCACCCTCTTATGCCCCTGCTTTGTCCTGGCCATCAGCTGCTTGCACTACTGGCCAAGGCTTTGTTTCTCAATGGTGTCTCTGAGAGAGAGAGAGCTGTGTTACAAAAATCACACTTTCCTAGCAGACCAAGAGCGGCCTGGGAAAACTCATCCCTGCTCCCAACAGACCCTGGTTCTTGCATCTCCTGCATTTTCCACCCTCTCTCAATTTCTCAGTTTAAACTGACTGGGGAGGTCCCACAGCACAGCAGGGTCCCAAGTGTCAGGCAGGGACAGGTGCTTGCAGCTGTAAGAGGCAGCACAGCAGGGGTTGCAAACTTAGGCCTTAATGAGACACCTGGAAGGGAATAAAGCCATTTATGAGGTGGTTTGGTGGAGGAAATGGCATATAAGAATTAGGAAGTATCAGCTACAGAACAGATTTTGAAAGTTTGCAGATACCGAGTGAAAAGTGAAAACAGTAAGAAAAGCTGAGACAGAGAACATGGATGCAATTTCAGACCATTAAAGCATCTTATCTTTCCTACAGGCACCTGTGTAGCTGCTTCTTTTTGAACAAGAGAAGATGCTGCCCTGGTGCCCTTCTCAAGGGGAAGCAGAGCTCTGCAGGACAGGGAGGGAGGGCAGGATGATCAGAGTTAAATATTGTGTGACCTGTAGTCATTCACATCCATGTTCTGCACCTGTACTTGATGAGGGACCTTGGAAGCCTGCTGATTTGTGGCTGACTGGTAGTCCCTACAACAGACCAGCCACAGGGACAGCACCAGTTCTCTCATGGGGTCAGGTGCTCCCCTTCTGGCTGCCCTAATGCTGGATGAAGACTACCTTGGTCCAGAACCAGAAATGTAGAGGCCCATTAGTAACTGCACAGAATACTGCAATGTGGTTCAGTGATCCCAAGAAGCTGGAGAGCCATAGAAATATGCTGGAGTTGGTAACTGCATCTGCAAGGGGAGCATAATCTGCTTCTGCAGGAATGCCTTTGTTGATGGCCAGAGGGAACTGATACAGTCATAGAAATCTTCAGTCAGCAGTCCCTTCCAGCAAAATCCTGAATGGAGAGGAGCCTTACAGAGTGGGAGACATTTCCTGTCATTTTAGTGGAAAATCTCTTCCCTGGACTCGGGTTGTACTGTAGCTCTCCCAAATTCTCTTAACACTAAATCACACACTGACATATGGAGGGAAAAAGAAATGTCTTGGACTTTCCATGGGGATCACAGAATTTCAGAATCATAGAATGGTTTGAGTTGCAAGGAACCTTAAAGATCATCTAGTGTCAACCCTGCCCCACCATGGGCAGAGACCACTAGACCGGGGTGCTTAAAACCGCACCCAACCTGGCCATGAATATTTCCATGGAGAGAAGAGATAATGCTGATTCTTGTCCTGGATCCTTCTCGTTCTTGATGCACAAGCAGATCCCACACACACTCACTTACCACACCATGTCCAGCAGATAGAATTTCAAGTCACAATTGTCAAGTGAAATTGCTTAATGGAAAAAGGCTATGACTCTCCAAATAAAAATATTTTCAAGTGTCTTCTTGCAATCTTATAAATATTCTACAGTCTCTTTAATTCTTCAGTACCTAGGCTGAAGCCTCTTTTTCAATTTGTATTTTAGGCTTTTGGAGATTAAAGTTTTACCTGTATTATAGCCACTTAGTACTCATCAAAAATGCCACTGTTTTCAGATTTAAAACAGGAGGAACTCTGCAGTGAATTTATGTTTTCACTGTCAAGTGATACTATCTCTGGAGCAGGTTCACAGTGTGTCACATTTTCACCTTTCAGCAATGCAAAAGAGCCTTCCACAAGAGTCAGCTTCTGTTATGCTGTGCTCCTCTGGCCTGTCAAACACTCTTCATAGGGCCACGGTGGAAACAGAAGTCCTCAAAAAAAAGCAATTTATAATATAATTTAACATAATTTAATGAAATGCTTGTTGAATGCCAAGCACTTCCCAAACTTTTTACATTGCTACATGATTTTTTTGTTCAGCTGTTTTTTGGGTTTTTTAAATAGTTTTGGATCAGCAGAGCAACAGAAATTAAAGTCTGCTGTTACAATGTGCTATCAAAGGTTACCCTGCTCCTGCAAAAAGGTCAGAATTTACACAAAAAGAAGAGAAAAGCTGCAGCATATGTAAATAGATGTATTCAACAAGTAACAGCAATTAACACAGCACAGCACATAAGAGTGCATGGTAAATGTGTGAAGCCTGATTCACCTTTTAAACAACGTTAAACATGAATATCTCAATAAAACTTCAAAATTATCTACTCCAATGTTACCAGTTCACAGTGTTTCATTTTCTAAAAGGGCATTTGAGTGCTGCTGCATGTAGAACGAAGTCCAGTGTGTGCAGGCCAGAAGGTGTGCTACTTGCTTTAGGACATGGTAAGGATGCAATGGCTAACCAAAAAATCCTTAATCATTTAAATGCTCACTCTGCTATTTATATGCACTGATATCTGTGGGTGTGCCTCAGGTGCATATTTGTTTAAGATTTAGGAAACCAGTGTGTACTGTATAGAGAAGACAAGATCAAAAGCTGAACTCTGACAAAGTGCTGCCAAAGTCTATGCAAAACCAGAGGGACACAGGGAGAGAAAGACAATTGCAGGTGGGTTTGGTGTAATTGGGTTCATTTCAGCTTGGTTTAGAGGAGAAGGAGGGCTTCAGTGGTAGTAAGGAATGACTGCAACAAGTAATTTGTGTACTTCATACTTCTGTACCTATTCAGTCTCCAGCTACTCTTGAGTTGACTAAGACACTGCTATCAGGTCTGCAGCTTTCCAGGCAGGTGTCCATGTACAATAATTTCAGAAAAGGCTGCAGCTATTTGTGGTCTCATATTATGTCTCTGGTCAACCAGAAGCAACTGCATCGGTATTACTTTTCAAAGATCTGTTTGCTTTATCAGCTCTCCTCTATGTCACAGAGCATAGGATCAGGTACCTGCACCATCCACTTCTTTCCCAAGACCATTTACACAAAAGCATTACCTGTATACACTTAACTGTGTCCCTCTTGCACTACAACAAGGCTTTCTAGGAACCCACGCTGTCACTGTGTTGTTACTTAGTTTAAGGTCCTCAAAGATGGCTCTCTTTCCCACACAGAAATGCTCTGTCAGATTTAGGGAGGGTGTTGACCACGCTCATATACTCTTTATACAAATAAACCCTGCTCTAATGCGCTGCTAAGCAGCACTGTGACAGCCACACTGGCTGATTCCTCACTCAGCATGGAAACCTGCACATTGTCTAATGGAGAGACTTGAGGTGGGACTTCCTTGTCCTCAGAAGCATCCTTGTGTCCTTGCTCAGACACTCAGGGGCTTTCCTGTCTTACCAGCTCAGACAGAGCTCCTGCATATAACCAAATTTCACTTTTGAAGATGATGATTAGCAAAAGAATAAATTATATTGCAGCTGAGAAGCCTGTCAGTACAGCTCTGACAAAAACTGCTCTCTAGAGAAAGAAGTCTCTTCAGAAGAGGCAGTTGCTCCAAAAGAAAGATGAAGCAGTTTGGAATAAGAGCTTAAAAGAAAAGTATCCAGTTACTTGAATATAATACTGGAAGATTTTCTATTTTTAGTCAAACTGCTTTGAGCAACTACATGTAAATAAATGAGGGGGCAGCGGGGGATTTTGTCTCTTCTTAGCTTAATGACACCAAACCAACAAAGAATCCCTCCACTTTCGGTATCTACAGTGCTTCCATCACCAGGACTGACAGTTCCTTCCCCACCAGATCGTGTCACTGGCTTTCATCAGTGGATTCACATGTTGCCTGGCTCACATGTGACATGCTAACTAGAGACCTTCTTTAAAACAGTCATTTATGAGTCACATGCTAGTCAGCTGTGCTATCAAAAAAACAGTTTGAATACATAAGGGCATGAAATAAACACTCTTAAAACACTGAATAATTTTCTCTGACACTGTCATTCTCAAGTCTGAAAATGCTGCAAGTTCCTGGAGCAGTGCAGCCTGGTTTTATAACTACGAGCACATCTGAACACTAGTCAGGGCTATTTTATATTCCTCAGGATGACAAGTTCAATCAGTACCTCTGGAAGAACACATCACATCTCAAGGCAACATGCCTGGCTTCCCACTGCTGACTGCCAGGAAAATCTCACGTTTTCCTACCACAGGAGCTGCTAAAAGGTGGAGATACCAACAGAGAAAAAAAAAAGGGAAGAAGAAAAATACCTCTCATGCCCACAAATGTGCATATATTTGGCTTTCAGCTTGTTTTCACATTAGAGAACAGGTTTTCAGTACTCAGAGAAAATAGTTTCATAAATGAATTTACTGCCATCAGCTTCCTGAAAGCAAGCTTAAATCAGTTATCCATGGCAGGCCTTTAAAACTCTCCATGTTTCTAAGCCTGCATAGCTTCAGGTAAAAGAAAAAACATCCTTTAGGCATGTAACTGCACATGACCCATGACGTCTACATAGCAAGATTTTTACTTTCAATCAACTAAATTATGTTATGGCCAGGTGGCACTGCCATTCCTTAATGCAACATGTGATGCTGGTTGCGTTGGAGGTGATTCAATAGAGGCAATGAGCTAAAATTACAGCACGCACTCTCTGGTTCCTGTTGTTCTCATTAGGAGCCTAAATTTCCAATGTACATTTATGGTTCCAGTTACAGGAGAGCTAGATGCAATTTGCACCTGTGTAGGAGGTACAGGAAGAACACTGCTCTGCTTATGTCTCACTTTTGAGCAATGTTTTGAACAGCTTACTAGTTTGCACTGATTCTTGGAAAGAATCACACCTATTTTTGAAGAAAGGGAAGCTACTACACACACAATGGTTTACATGGGTCCTGACAGGTGACAGCACAGATTCAGACCTAACCATGGCCTCCTCTTGAATGTGGCAAATATGTCAGCTTCATCTCCCTGCTGTATTCCAAGCATCCTAAATTGCTGGGTGGAGCACAGGATCCTGGCCAAACTAAAGACCTCAAGCTTTTGCAGGGTATCGAAAAAAATGGACACATCAAGCCAAAATATCTTCTTGCTTATGCTTGTTCATAGCATCAAGTCACGAGGGAAGCAGGAACTTAAGGCTATGTGTTAAGCTCATCCTTTTGCATATTCTCCATCCATCCAAAACTTGCAAGTGCTGTAAGAGTAACTTGTAAAATAAACAGCCTCTGGCACAATTTTTGCTCTCATACCCGGGTACCTTCTGTGTGGCTGAATTAAAAGCGTGGGTCAAGGTGCAATACTGTTATGGGAAGTGAAGTCTGAGTCTGTTGTGAAAAAAGGGTTTGCAAGTTGGTCAGTGGATGTCAGTACTGAGGGACTTTGGGAATAAGCTTTTCCACACAGCAGAAGGAAGCTGAGTCTAGCCAGCACCAAGTGGCCTGGATGTGAACAACCCAAGGCAAAACTCTGCCATGGTCAGACTGACGACCCTATGGTGCAGAAAAATGGGGAAAGGGGGTGCTGTAATTTTGTCTGGGACAGGCTAGTACGGTTCCCAATGCTTTAATGGGCATCACACACAGTCACCTGAGAGCTGGGCAGGCAAATTAGGTTACTCATGTCTGCCTTGCCCTGCCACTGCTGCTTCTATACAGATATCCATAATCATCACGTGTCACAATGAGAAAGCAGAAAACAACACTACCTTGTTTATCCTACCTATAAAGAGACACAAGTTCATTAGCTTTGTTTAATTTCCCCCTTTTCTGGCATGTTATATACACCTGCTCTAAAGTCAGAGGTGAGAAAAGAGGATGGGAGGTATCAGTCATTGCTTCAAACGGTTTGGCATTAACATGTCACCCATGTATCAGGGGATTCATCAAAATCAGGAATAGCAGGTGATTCATAGGCAGTGTCTGTGTTTTTGTACCTCCCTGGTTGAGGTAGCATATTCGCTCATTGGATTTTATGTGTCATGCAAGTGAGATGGGGGGTTTGTCAAGGCTGAATCCACCTGTTTGACTGTTGGAGCAGGGTCTCCACATGGTGCAGCTTCCTGAAATGGTGGAGCCCTAAGGCATGTGTCCTATTTGCAGTTCTGAGTGGCTGCACCCAGGACACAGAAAGGCACAGTGTGCATTGCCCAGGAGGAACACCCATGCTCACATAGCTGTGGCTCACTGCACACATACACCTTCAAAGAGCTTGTTCAATGGTTCATGCTGCACAATTCCCATCCTAATATGTGGACTCTGAACTAGGTCAGCAAACTTGCTTATTACAGTGGTAGCTGACAAGAGACTGTGAGAAGAACTGCCTTCCAGTCACTGCTTTTCTACATCCCTGAAAGAAAATGGAGTATCTTCTCTCTTCCCACCCTCCATCTTTTCTTCTTTCTTCTCCAGTGTGGCAGACAGAATCCTTTCAGAGACAGATGGGACTCGCCAGTCTTGCTCCATATTAGGTGTGAGTGAGTTATGAGTGTCCTGGGGACCTGGTGGAGCGATCTCTGCAGTCTCAGCAGCTGCCTGTTCATTTCAGCAGCAAAGAACAGCATGCTGTTTTCAATACTGTCTCTAATTAAATGCTGGGAAGATGATCAGGACTAGACTAAGGCACCCAGACACAACATGGATACTAACACAGGTTTTCCCATGTTCCAGGTAAAACCCAGGATGCAGTTGGTTGCTCTTTGGTCGGGAGATCCCTCTACAGGAGAGGGCAAAACCCTGGGCTTTCTCCAGGAGCCAGAGGATGACAGCTTGCACAGCAGTGCCCTTCACTTTTTATTTACTTTTCTACTGCTGTGCAGGACCCCTCCCCTTGGAACCAAGACCGAGACTCCTGTCAGAGCTTGATGCCCCAGGTCAGCCACTGCCCTCAGACATTGTTCTCTGCTTGAAACATTCCTGTGAAGAGCTCTCTGAAGCTATTCAGTGGCCCCATGTACATTTTTGTGCCGCATGAAATTGCTCAGACCCATCCAATGAACCACTTTCCAGGCTAGAGGATGAGCCTGGGCTGTCTGCCTGCAGACACAACGCCTCTAGAAGGAGAACAAACCACTCACCTTAGTCACTCTTGCTGACCTGGTTCTGGGTGGCCTGAGCACAGGACTCCCATCTACCCATAATGAGGCATCATGTGGGCATCAAAATTTCTTTCTTCCCACTCAGCCCACTTCTGGTTGTGGCTATCTCTCCAAGTAGAGTGTGAGGAGAGATAGAATCAAACAAGGCTTCATAGCATGGTCCAAATCACACAACCTTAGATTTAACAGGTGTCCTTGCAGTTAGTGGTAAACTTCTGTCCTGTCTCTTCCAGGGAAATTCAAATAGCTTCATTGCAGCCAGAAGATGTTCTTTCCCCAGATGCAGCTCAAACTATGAGCTTCAGGTGAGGTTTCATCCCTTTCCAATTGGATCGCGAGGCACTGAGAACCAGCCTTTAAAACTTTTTACACTGCTAGTCTTCCTTGATCCATCCCACAATTCTACTGGGCACTTGAATTTGTTTAACTTTTCTCCTGTGCTGATATCTGTCAAGCTCAGCT
The DNA here is from genome assembly GCF_017639235.1 of Corvus kubaryi. Lineage (NCBI taxonomy): Eukaryota > Metazoa > Chordata > Aves > Passeriformes > Corvidae > Corvus > Corvus kubaryi. The sequence continues at coordinate 4,751,514 of NW_024581096.1, read as the reverse complement.
TTTTACCTTCTTTTTTTTTTTGGTTGCTGTTTTTGTCACATTTCTCCAAGCAGAAGAGATGTCTGCTGGGTGCTTCAGTGCAAGATATTTTCCTTATTCTGATGGACCACAGCCTCCTGCTCACTGAACAGCAGAGAGCCTGTGTGCACACACAGTGCCCTTCCCACTCCATCCTGCACAAAGGTGTGGATAGTGTTGGTCTGAATGCAGCTACACCTACCTGGGAAGGTGGGAGTGTGTGATGACAGCACACCCTTCACTCTGGACTGGCTGCTGCACTCTCTGATGAGCATCATCTCCACTGTTTGTGAAGGTGCCCTTCCTGTGCAGAGACACAGGACGGGAACAGGCACCAAACATTAGTTGTTTCAGTGCACATTTCTGTGTCTTTGCAGAACTCCACCTTCAGTGTCAGTGTCATCAGTAGTGCTGGGCTTTGTGTGGCAATGGTTGAGTCATGGGCAATGTTCCCTGTGGGTGACTGTGCTCCGGGAGAAGGGCCTTCCCTAAGGGTACAGGAAGCAGGTCAGAGATCCCACATGCTCTGTGTGGACTTCATCCAGGGTCATTGAAAGGAACCAAGGACTTCCTGCAATCTGGAGTTAGACAGCTTAATGCTTTGATGAGAGAATGGGGCCAAAACCCTTTTGCTTAAATGCTGCATGGGTTTATTTGTAATGCAACATCAAAGATACACTTTATGGTTAAAAATACCTGCTGTTGAATGATGTTTACCAGGAAGGAATACCTGAGGAGGTTGTTTCCAGGAAACTCGGAGACACAAGAAGAGTGTTTGTCTGCTATGTACTGGTATCACCCACTTCAGGTATCCATTCCAAACAACATAACGTGGTAGAGGTGTCCCATGCCAGCAGTAGCAAAGAGAGTAGGGTAACAACCTTCACAGAGTTTAGCCAAGGAAGTGGTTAAAAAACCACTGGAAGTGTGAGGGTATAGAGATGATGACATACAAAGTACAAAGAAAGAAACCTCATGGGACCAGGGAAAAACAACTGAATGCTCCAGCCTAAAAGGAAAGGACCCATGTGTTCAGCAAAGCTGTGAGTGTGAAGAGTTGCTGAAAGGAAAGATGTGAGAAGTGACAGTGAAATGTGGTGAATATGATGAACTGCACTTAAAATGTAGTTGACAAGTGGCTTAGCTCTGTAGAGCTGTGAAAGGAATGGATTTGGAGGGTGGTCAGACGGAGGCTGTGGCCCCTTCTTTGACTCTGCAACCTCTTCCACCTCCTCCCTTCCTCCTGGAGGGTGAGCATCACTTTGGGGAATGGGTTTTGTTGCAGCCTAACTACTGGAAGAGGAGATTTTTAATTTCTTTTTCAGTGCCTGTCAGGAAAAGGAGGTAACAGGTTTGGGAATGGGAGTGTGTAAGCTAGGAAGATGAATATGCTGCTAACACAGCCACTGTGGCAGCCCGTTGCCTGCTGTGCATAGCATAAGATTGGCAGGACAAAGAAGCACTCTGTTGTTAAAAGTGCCCCAGCTAATGTGCGTTATTTGGGCCAAAGGGTGAAACCACAGTCTAAAGGGGGTTGGGGTAAACATGGTTTTGGGCAGCAATGCTGGCAGTAAGTCCCTGGAGAAGGGTAGGACAGGGCTGCCAGTCTCTTTACCACAGATGCTTCTGCGAATTCCAGGCTTGCATGGGATCCCCATTGATATCCAAGAAACTTATTGACCATTGCAGACGAACTAAGGATTTCACATATTGACTCATTCAATGGGTCTTAAGAAGGCCTTATCAAATCGTACTTGGGGCCATCTGTTTGCCCATTGCTTTTCCTATCCCACGTTGTTCTGCCACTCTCCCCTGCCCCTCGCCCTGGCCGCTCCCTCAGGTTCTCACTATTGGTTCCTGTACCCCAACTCCGCCCAGGGACCGCCCCTGAGCCCCTGACAAAACCCCCCTGAGCCCGGATCATGAGGTCTCTCTGCCTCTGGGGGTCGCTGGGACAAGATGCGACTGTTAAAAGATCCTCTTAAACCCTCATGGAGAGACCCTTCTCACCTCCTTCACCATCACTGGTTGTAAGGCTGACAGCTGCCGGAGCAAAACCGCGGAGCCGTCCAAAATGGACTGCGGGAGGGCAACCATGGTCGCACTGCCCTGAGCAGCTCCGCTGAGCTCTCAGGGAAAGCTGCAGCTCGCTAAACTAAACCTAGCACTACTACACTTCCAATAAATTTGTCATTAACAAAAACCACGGATAAACAGATTCTGCAGTTTTGTTCTGCTTTTATCAGAGAGCTAGCTCTGCTTTCTCTCTTCATTTAGATAGGAAATAAAAAAAAGGGAAAAGAAAAAGAAAAAAAAGGAAATAAATAAAAAGAGGATGCAGTATTTTACCACCCACTCTAGCCTGCACAGCCAGCCTCTGTGACCCCCTGGCCATCTCACTTTTTCTGCAGCTAGGGTGAACCCTGAGCCAATGGGTCTGTGAACTTACTCTATTTGTCTAACTGAGTGTCAGATTCACAGTCTATTTCAATCATTGAAATTACCTGTTTGATCCTTGAGACTTTCCTGACTACCCCAATGTGGAGTATATGACACCCTGTTAAAGTGCAGGCAGAGTTAGCTCTGTTGCATGATTTCCCCATGTCACTGTGAGCCGTCTCAAGGAATGTCTGAGCTGTGTTTCCCACATATATCATGGGAACATCTGAGCTTGTACCTGCCTCTGTGTGTGTGTGCTTAGCTACATAACTGTCTTAAATCTTGCTTCTAAGGCATGTGCACTTTGCTGCTTATATCCAGAGCAAGGGGGATGATGCCTCAGGCCTGTGCTCATCCCCCAGCCCTCTACACCCCTGCAGCAGAGCTGCAGCTGTGGGACCAGCCACATCAGTGCACAGCTCCCCGCTGGAGCCTCTACTGCTGGCAAAGGTGAGGTCAGTCAGAGCGTGCAGGTCTTGCATTGCATCTGTCAATAAACATTCACATGTTCCTTCTTGATGATGGAATGCAAGGGATGTCCTTTCTCTTGTTCTCTCCCAGTAACTGCTGGAATTGCTCTAGGGCAGACCCACCAACTGGCTGTGGAGGGCTCTGGTTTTCTGCAGAGCACAACTGCACAAGAGAAGTGTATTCATCCATGCATTCACACAGAATTTCCTCTTTTCAACAAGTTTATATAAATATATATATAGGTGCATATGCATCTATATGCTTTTTCACACCAAGCATAGATTAGAAACATAGTAATCTGCCCTAAGCAACTAGTTTTAAAAGCTCACTTAAGTAGCAGTGATTTCTGTACTGTAAAAACTTTTTTGAAAGCCCTAACTTGCAGACATACACAACCACCTCTACTGAACTTGTTAACTGATGTCAACCAACCAACCACCACCAAAAACCAACCCACCACCTTGACAGGGATAATTCCTCAAAGTATTCAGACATTAATTTCCCTATGTATCGGAGGAAGTTGCTACTTTATCTTGGTGAGAAGAGATGACAAAATAAGTTGTGGAACAACTAAAAGATGATCCTAATCTGCCATCCCAGTGTTCACCACTGCTGGTTTCCAGGGCCTGACTTACTCTATATAACCCACCCTGTAGACAGTCCTCCAAGGACTCTTTTCCTCCTTGTCCCAGGAGTGTGACAGCAGAAGGTTCCTCCCTCACCCTGTAAGTAAGCTGTGGCCCCTGTCTCTCAATACTTGCTGGATGTGCAGCTTTACTGCTACCCTACAGGTGTTTCCAGCATCCCTTTATCCACCACTTCCCTCTGTGCTCAGATACTCACTGTAATATAATTCCTCAGCCAAAATTATGCCCCTGTGCACTTCCCTGCATCAGCAGTCCCTGAGAGATGGCCAGGTGGGAGTTCAGGACCAGGCAAGTAGCAGAGCCAGGTACCTTTGCAGAGTGAGGCCAGGAGGCTGCAGGGTGCCAAGGCCTGGGCAGTCCTTATTTTGCTGCAACATGCCTCGTGAAAAAACTCAGGCCTTTTTAGCTGTAATTTAAGAGATTCTCAGAAACCTCATGCTTCCCTCTCCTCTAGCAAGCACGATTATGCTGCTGTGTGAGCCGTGCTGCAGATGTCCAGGTTGTGTTCCCTTTTATGTGCTTGTTTTCTCCTCCTGGAGAGCTTTCACATCACCTTCACTTCCCCTTGTATGGTGCCTTCACCTTTTGTCACCTACCACTATTAGCTACAGCAAGAAGCACAGATTTCTGTTCACTTCTCTTACACACCAAGCAGTGCTTCCCAGAGCCTTGGAGTAAGAGCAGCTGTGTGGATCTGCAGACATGCCCTTTGGCTATGACAGAAGATAATGCGGCCAAGCCCTGCTTCCCCACTGTATTAATTATTAATGAAGCTGAACATAAGAGCAGTTCATCTGAAGTAGCACAAAGAAGAAAGGAATGATTCATACTCACCCTTGCTAATGCTTTCAGGTTTTCTGGATTTGCAGTGGCCCAAAATTAAATCCCCATTCCCTCCCTTTTTCTTTCTAAATCAGGTACAAAGCTCTATCCTGCTAGAGGAAACTTCAAATTATCAGAGGCAGAGTGGTCTCTATATGACACCATCAAGTCACATACAAAACAGTCCAACAGCGATACCTGGTAATGCAACATGGGGTTTTGGATAGGAAGTCTACTTCAAAAGGCTTCCTAATCTATTTTTCACAATAACATGCTGTTCTGTACTGAAATGAATGTGTAGATATTAGCATGTGCCCAAAGCAGTGTTTTCCTTCCACTATGAGCACAAAAAAACCCCTTTGCATCAGCGAGTGTCTGGCTGAGCTGCTCCTCTACAGCGCAGTGGCAGCAGCACAGCAGCAGGATGTGCAGCCTGAGGCTGTGGCACAGCCACCCCTGCATCGAGGGTCCCTGCAGGGGCACCACCTGTCCCCAGAAAGCAGTGGGAGCACACTGGCTGCTGCTGGGCAGCAACTGAAAGGGGAGGGGGAGCACTGGGATTTCATCTCTATTCCTCCTGAAGCCTGTGCAGCAGAGGAAAGTTTGGGTACCACCGTGAGGATACTTTTTGCTAAAAGGAGCCCAACTCTAATGTCTGCTCCCCAGGAAAATAAACATCATTAGTGATGCCAGGGAGGGCTGCAACTACAAGGAGATCTGCAGGATTCTGCAGAAATGCATCAGAAAATCGTTCAAATTTATCTAAAAAAGACCCTCCAAAATTTTAGGTCGAATGTGGGTAAACAACAGTACAGGTATCCCAAAACATCACCCTGGCTGCTACGCAATGCCCCCCACACACCTCCTGAAAAAACAGTGTCACTGCACTTGGCTGTGATTTTCACCACTCTCCAAGCACAAAGCCCTGAGGATTCTGCAGCACATCAAACCTGTCAGAGAAACATCCTGCACCACTACCCACAGTTTCTCCCACCTGGCAGCTTGTGCAAGCCAATCTGCAGCAGAGGAGCTCCAGGATTGCTGCTGTAGCCATCCCACCAGGAAACAGTGCTGGGGGCTCCCACTCTTCCTGGCTGGTGGAACACTGGAACCAGCAAACCCAGCTGACCAGACAGTCTGAGGCCTGTTGCCAACTTACTCAGACACAAAGGCTGAATGGTTCTGCAACAACGTATGTTTAAAGGGAGTCCCCACTAGTCTCTCTGGACAGGAGCAGGCCTGGAAGAAGCACGAAGGCTTTAATATTTATGAGGGGAATTCTGGTGAGGAAAGAATGGACAATGATATCAAGTATTTCTAATGAAGCATGAACTTGAGAGTTACTTTACTTACCTGCAGGGAAAAGAAACCAAACCATAACTAGTTCAGTTAGAAGTCATGCTGCTGAAGGTTTTTTCAGCTTGGACAGATTAATGAATAAATTGAATACTAATGATGTTCATTATTAGTAATTGCTGACTGTGGAGGAAGGTGCTAGGACACAGTCCGTGTTCTGTGCTCCTGCTGGGGACACTATGTGTGGATCACATCTGCCCTGGCCTTGCTGTGCTGTTGAGTGTTACAGATGAGAGGCTCCAAACAGTGTAGCACCCGACTCCCATTTGGGAAAACAAGATTAAAAGGCTTTCAAATTTACAACTCTGGCTGGCCCCAAGCAAGGGGACAGCAATACTCCTCAGCAACTCACAGGAGCACAGCAGGTTTCTCTCTGGGGTGGCTGTTCTTGACAGCACCTGTGAGAGTGTCGGGGGTGCATTTCAGCCTCAGGGCACTGATATCCACCCCTTCAGTGACTTCAGAGCAGCTGACACCACAGCCTATGTGCCCCATTGAGCAATGAGCACCAAGCTGGGACTTTGGCTGCACCCCTACATGGGCAAGGAGCAACAGCACAGCCCAGAACACCAGTGTGTAACAGACACACATCACAGTGGGGGCTTTTGGTTGTGACTTGTAGCTCCTCAATCTTCCCCAGAGCAGCAGTGGCTGTGGTAGAGCCAATCCTTGAGTGAGGGCTTTTTTCTTGCTTTCCTCACATTTGTCCCTCTCTGCCCTCAGTTCACCTCATTTCGTGTGGCGGCCCAGATGCCTACTGTGTAGGGGGACTTCAGAGGGCACAGGTGGAGGTTGTATCCCCACTAAGAAATGTCAAAACCCTGGGCCAGATTGCAATAATCTCTTTTTCAAACATTTTATTTCCTTTTTTTCCCATACATTTCCTTAACATATTTCCCCTGTCTCTCTCCTTACTCTTGTGTTTCCCTGGGTTTCATGCTCCACTTCAAAGCAACCCCAGACAGACCACTTTTGATAGGTTGCAATGAGATCTTGTCTTGGTTTAACCCCAGCCATCAACCAAGCTCTACTCAGCTGCTCCCCCATAAATGGGACTGGGAGGGAATCGGAAGAGTAAAAGCTGGAGAACTCATGGGTTGAGGTACACACAGTTTAATAGGGAAAGCAAAAGATGCATATGCAAGCAAAGAAAAGCAAGGAATGAATTCACTGCTTCCCATGGGCAGGCAGGTGTTCAGCCATCTCCAGCAGAGCAGGGCCCCATCACATGTAACGGTGACTTGGGAAGACAAAAGCCATCACTCCAAATGTCCCCCCATTCCTCCTTCTTCCTCCACTTTATACATGGAGCATGATGTCACATGGTCTGGAATATCCCTTTGGTCAGTTGGGGTCACCTGTCCTGGCTGTGTCTCCTCTCAGCCTCCCAAGCACTCCCAGTCCCCTCACCAGTGAGGCAGTACAAGAAGCAGAAAAGGCCTTGGCTCTGTGTAAGCTCTGCTCAGCAATAACAAAAACATCTCTGTATTACGAACTCTGTGTTCAGCACAATTCCAAACACAGCCCCATACCAGCCACTGCGAGGAAAATTAACTCTACCCCAGACAAACCAGAACATAGTAAAATAACAAATTTAGCTTAAGTTCTTAAGAGATTTGGCTATTAGTTTTCTGGAGTCTCAACTATCAGAAGATACTGAGGATTTTAATCCAGCTTTAACGGTCTCTGCCTAGCCCCATGCCATGATGGCTTACAGACATTTGCTGCAAGCCAAGTACTACACATGTACAAAACTTGCCCACTGTAGTTTGACTACTACTATGCTGCAAAACCTCTACTTTGTTTTCCAGACTTCTTCAAATAAACAAAAAATGGTCTCCACTACATACTAGAGATGCTGATACTGTAGGCATCTGAACTCAATGAATGTTAGAGAAGGTTGGAGGTAGGACTGGAAGAAACATGTCTGATGAGTTTCTGACCTGTATTTGCTGTCTGCCCAGCTCATCAGCACTAGACAGTTAACACTATCCAGTGTCCTACGTCTTCTCCCTCTTGCTTTCACTATGGGCTGTTTACTCAGATGGGATGTCTCCCACACGAAGGGCTTGTTTGCCTGAGACAGTCATCCCACATTTTTAGTCTTTAAAGATGAGATTAACTCTGCATTGTATCAAATTTTTTTATATATTTCTATATGTATATCTTAACTGCATATACAGTTTTTACCAGCACCACGGTAACTTCAAGGAACTCAAAATACTTGCTTTGCAAGAAGGCAAAAAAGATACAGCTTTGCACCCAGGGAACTGAGACAAAAATCAAACTTAAACTCAGTTCTCCTGATGTCCATATTCAAGCTATGGGATGTCTTTGATGAGATGAGATTATTTTAGTAGGAGAGTATTTCTCCCTACTCAGGTTTTGCTCCCAATTTGTCACTCTGATTTCTATTTGGACTTCCTATGTCCCTTTATTACTTTTGCAGATTTCTCAACCAGTTTGACAGGAGGAAGCTAGAGATTTTATTTATTCTTCAGACTAAACTAAATTGAACTAACTGATTTACCAAAATATGAATATTGATTTAATATCAATATCCAACTGAGATGGACAAAATCTCTCTAACAGTTTAGAGTTAGAAAGTTTTTATGTTTTATTTGGTGCCAGGCACTGCATGGGATAGCTCCCTAAGACGCAGGGCCCCGATCCAAGCAAACACAAAGCTTTTTATTTCCAAAAACTATGAATATCCAAAATACGAATGCATGTTCATAACTTTAACACCTCCCATTCTCCACTTTGTATGGAAATGAGGTTAAATGTCATTAAGCATGCATAGTGTGTGTTCTGAATTGAGTCGGAGGTCTTGAATTGTGTCAGTGGTCCCAAAAAAGATGAAGTATGCTCATCTTCCTCATTTTGACATTATTGCCTTTCTGAAGTTTAACAATCCTAATTACTTTAGTGACCTCTAAGTTTCCTCTTGCGTGACTTTTGAATGGGTTCCCACAAAGGGAGGAAATTGGTAATTGGCCTTGTTCCCTACACCAACTTATCAAAGTTTCTATTCCTCGTTCTAAGCACAGCTAAGCAAACATGCAAATGACAGATCATCAGTTATTTAGTAATCAGTTACTAACATCTTAAAACCCATTTCAGGTCCAGCTCTCGTAACTATTTTAATTAACTCTAGCTGGGCCCAAATTCCTTCCTACTCTAACTAATTTCAACACAGCTAGCCTATAACGAAAATCTTTAGATTTCTTCTAAATCTGTGTTTCATAACTAAAGGCTTTTTAAACATCTTTGAACTTTTGTGATTTCTTTTTTCCTGGAAAAACCTAAGCAAAATTAATCACAGCTGGAGAGAAATTGGACTGATCATTCCAGTAAACACTACGTGTGCTAGTAGCTGTGACTTTCATTTTCCTTGTTGCAGAGAGATTAAGCAAACAAAGCTGCAGCTATGCAGACTATTTGTCTCATTAGGAAATAGAAGAGTAATTTGTTCAAAAACACATTGAACTGCTACAGCAGTAGCTGTCTGCACTGAAACAAGGGATGCATTTTGCTTTTGCTCTGAAACTTTTCTATTCTGATTCATTATTTCCATGCGCAGAGACTGACATAGTGCGAGAAGATGTAGGAAGGAAGCAATGAGCTACTGCTGCCAGCTTCAGGCTTATGCATGGCTATGGTACCTGATTTGCTTACTGAAAAGGTTTCAGTACTGTCAACAATAATTTGGGACTCCTTCCTTATAATAATAGCCATGATGTATGCAAGCCATTTTCTTATTAGGGGTGCTGGAAACTGTAGTAGTGCTAGGTTTAGTTTAGCGAGCTGCAGCTTTCCCTGAGAGCTCAGCGGAGCTGCTCAGGGCAGTGCGACCATGGTTGCCCTCCCGCAGTCCATTTTGGACGGCTCCGCGGTTTTGCTCCGGCAGCTGTCAGCCTTACAACCAGTGATGGTGAAGGAGGTGAGAAGGGTCTCTCCATGAGGGTTTAAGAGGATCTTTTAACAGTCGCATCTTGTCCCAGCGACCCCAGAGGCAGAGAGACCTCATGATCCCGGCGCAGGGGGGTTTTGTCAGGGGCTCAGGGGCGGTTCCTGGGCGGAGTTGGGGTACAGGAACCAATAGTGAGAACCTGAGGGAGTGGCCAGGGCTAGAGCAGGGGAGAGTGGGAGGGGGAACAATATGGGATAGGAAAAGCAAATGGTCAACAGATCACCACATCAAACATGCGAGGAGAAGCCTGACAGGAGTGACAGACACCATCTAATTTATCCACCCACCGCAGCACCCTTCATCTACCCCACACAGTACTTGCCAGCATTTTCTGACACAAAGGTGTGATTAAAAAGGAGTCATAAGAATTCCTTCTCCTTGCAAACTACTCCTAAATCCAAAGAAGGATTAAGAGACTTAAGAAAAACATGAACATAGATTTTTTTTTATTCAACAAGAAACTATTTTCAGTTAAGCAAAGAGTCCCACAAAACTTCGCACTGATCCTGAAAGCCAGGCACCTAAAAGGTGCCTGAAAGCCAGTTTAAGAATTGGACTCACATTAAGAGTGACTCCTTCCTCAAGAAAACACTATGAATTTTATTTTTAAGAGCAATTTCTTTTTATCACCCATTTGGAACAGAGATTGTGACAATGTTTGTGGTACTTTTTTATTGGTTTGGTTTGGTTTAGTTTCTATATGGTATCCCAGTGTATTGCTCATCTAGACAATCTCTAGACATCTAGTTTCTTTAAACCACTTAAGTCACTGGTAAAATTTCCTGAAAACCAAGATTGTATGCCTTTCCAGTGTAACTATATATCACACCTTTGTATATTAGGCTCCCTAAGAAATACCGTATTTGATTGACTTTTCTGATTTGCTCAAGTTTATTTTGTATTATCTATGTGAAACACTATTCTGACAAAATACGGTAATCAAATTATTCTGGAAATATGTTTTCTTTTAAGCTGTCAAAACTATGGGATTCATGTAAAAAAAGTTAACTTTAAAAAAAAATCAGATACAGTAACTAGGCAGAATCAAGACATGCTTTTATTTCCATTGCATATAAAATTTCATATGAAGGTATCGATGTACAGTACTAACCCATAGGCTGTAAGAGAGGCTAAGAAACCAGTGAAAGAATAGCCATGTGCAATGTTCACACAAGTTGCCACTCTCAAGACATCCCCAAAGAAAATACCGAATTAAAACAGTAACAAGAAATTGTTCAGGATATCTGTTGTTGTAGAGTCCCTTTTAGACTATATAAAACAAAAGCATTCGAATTCCTTTGGGCCAGGGCTGCTAAAATCTACAGTTTGTGTCAAAAAGGAGATTCTGGTTTTTCTTGGAAAAGAATCTCTCCTTTCATGAATAAGTCGCAAGTTACAAGGGCTGGGCATCACTGGAATGGAGAAGAGGTATTTACCTCACTCTGGCAAATTCAATGATACCAGCTCTGAGTTGTCTGGAGCAATGTGACAAGTCAAACAGCAAGAGTTGCTCAGTCCAACCTGCAAACCTAATAGTAGTGTTATTAAAACATCTAACAGTTTACTGCTCTTCTGTAGAGCTAGTGCACTATGCTACACACATCTGCACAAAGCTTTAGCTACACCTATATAAAATAAACTTTGGCTACTTGTAACACTAATATTGGAAAGCATTTCCAAGACTGAAGTTGTATATCCTACTATGGATTCTACTTATACAGTGATCATTTGTGCTACTAAAGAAGAAACATTACAGACAATTGTAAAAGTGTATGAGTTACACCCTCTTAATTCTGATCATTCCATTTCACAATATGCATTAAAATCAAATGTTTATTAGAGATGCTTTCCAAAGCTGTTTCAGTGCATTTCAGCACTGAAATGCAGCATCAATTATTTATCTTTTTTAGGAGCAAAAAATGGCTGAAATAATCCCCAATTACAGGCTGTAAAAAGATATTCAGAGACAATACAATTACATTACCAGAAGTCTGCAAAAGCTTGAACTTCCAGCAGGGTCAAGAATGAAAGTTTATTGTAGTATTACGCATATTAGCTCGTAAGAGTATCCCCCATCAGTTAGCAACTAAAAATATGGTAGAAATGCCCAGCCCTAGCCCCAAGGCTACCTTACTTTCAAATGCAGCTAAACAAGAAAATATTGTTTAAAGTTAAGGCACAGCCCTGGGACCAAAGACCTGCAGCTTTTTTAATCAATATATCTTTATGTATTTTATACTTTTCTCAAATCTTCCATAAATGAGCTCTATGGTGACACTGAATATATTACAGGAGAAGAAATGTACAAGGAATATGTATACACAATAGTCATTCTCTCACCAAGAGTTTCCAGATACAGCAACACCACCCTGACAAGGATGATGTTATAATAAGAACTGATAATTTACAATTAACATTACAGTATGTACATTACAATAAATACATGGTTGTAAACAGAGACAAACAAGACTGTATTACAGGTAAGGTCATTTGGTGAGAAAAATGAATGGCACAAAAAATAAATAATGTGTTTCAAAAGAACTGTCAAAGCTTTCTATAAAATCCATTTCATTCAAGTTTTTTTTTCTGAATGCTATTTGTTCTATCGATATTCTTTCATTATCATTTTTTAATGACACAAAACAATTTAAGAATTTAAATACAGCATTACTGAGTACAGCAACTTGCAAGCTAAAGTGTACTGTTATAAACAAGGTGATTTTTCTTTTTTCCTCCCACTCAATATCCACTCACTGCATTTTTTAATGGCAAAAATATTCACAACACATAAAGCCACTTATAAATGGTATTGTTTTAAAGCAGTGTACAATGCTAAAACACACTTTGGCAACAGAGGAAAAAAAAGATTGTACAGTGCATTATATCCCCAACTCTAAGAAATGGTATCATTTTCTATGATTTGATTGTCCACATGTACAGGTGTATATCTCACAATGTGGGTTTATGTTCATTTACTTTCAATTAGTGCAGAAACAAAACTTTCCAGGTCCTACTGGTTATTCTGGAATTTATATTGCTTTTCCACTACTGAGGTTCCAGGCACTCTTGGGGGCTAAAAGGACTTTTAGATGGATCAGGGTCAGCAAGAAATGATGAAAAAAAAAGAATCAAAAAAAAAAAAAAGGCAAAACATAAAAAACCCCATGAGTTATCTTCATTCTTTTACTCCTTCTGCATCTTCTGTGCTAAGGCCCTGTGAGGGCTAATGGTAAAGAAAATTATGACGTGGATATAGAAGAATGCAAAATGCATTTAAAAGTTGAACTATTAGCCAATTATTTTTAAACAGGCTTTTATTCTAGATCTCTGGTAATTTAAAAGTACCTGTATTCATAGCTGCAAATTTGCTACCAAAAAAATCCAAAAGGAAAATAATGGCTGCTGCTATCACCTTTTATTAAGAAATTATCTTGATATTGTCATTTTAACAGAATTTTAGAGTGTGGGAGTCTGCTAGCCTCCCTAGGAAACTATTTCCCATCTTCTACACTCAAAACTACAATTCTAATGATGACTAAAGAGGAGGAAATAAAATCTCTTCTTTCATATGACCAAACAAAAAGACTGAAAAATGACAAATATGAACTCCTACCTCCCTTTAGCTTTCCAAGTTATGGTAGCCTTCAGTACCAATCAAACTGAAAGGCAGGATTCCCTTAGCACAAGCAGGGAAAAGGATGAAAAGATCTAAGATTGAAATAATATGGAGTAAACTACAACTCTCATGATGCACTGCTCACTTACTTAATAATATAAAAAGACAAGACTGGCCTGGCTCTTCTTGCAACAAAGACATGAAAAAATAACACTACTCATTATTTTTATGTTGTACACCTCTCAGATTAGCAAATGGTTTAACTAGATAGCTACCCAGATTAAAAGTTACTGGGAGTCTTAAGTTGGAGATACTACACTAATGCTTTTTTTCAGCAGAACAAATATTTCATACGTTGTATCAGTCTGTTCTGATTTAGCAGTCTATAGCTCCCAGGCAAAAGTAGTCTGAAAAACCATGTTTCAGAGGAACAATTGTTATTAGAATAGCAAAAGAGCTGCTTTTTTACTGATGACAATTCATTACTGTTTTTACAGGCTCTGGTCCTGTAAATCCTAGTGTTAGTGGTCCTAGCTGGTATCACTGGGACCACTTCTTGTAGTAAGACAGAGTTGGCAGGATCAGGCCACTATGAGGGCAAAAGCACTATATAAATCCACTAACACATTTGGGAAAATTGTGGTGAAAAAACAAATAAACGAAAAAAGCTATCATACTGAAAAAGTTTTATGTAACACAAAAAATATTCATGGAACTCATGAATATATAAAATAATAGACTTTTACAGCTCAATATTACCATGACATTCTAAGGTGCCAAAAAAATAAAAGAAAAAGGAATTAAAGAAAAAAAACCTAGAAGTATTATCCAGTGTAGCACAGATTTGTACTGAAAACTTGTAAGTAACTCTTTGGAAAAAAAAAAATCAGTGGCAGATGAAAATTGTTTTTTTTTTTTAAATATAATACCTCGGCATATTTAATAAAAAGTAAGCTCTAAAAAAGATCTCTGTTTCACATATTATACAAAATGGAGAGGTTAGTGCAACCCACTGGGTCACACTTTTTTCAGTTATGTCTCAGATTAGAAATCAGAAAACTATGCAATTTTCACAGCTTATCTTCCTGTTGGTAACAGAATCATGTTGTGTCCCTTTATTTTTGTGAATTTGTTTTCCAGTAGGAACCTCAATGTTTTTTCTGTTTCCTCTACATTAATCTATCTATTATCCAATACCTTACAATACAATACAATGAATTCAAAAACTATCAAAGCACACCAACATTCGTTTGGCAGGTGGTACGCCTCTGAAAGCATTTGCTTTATTTAATGGAATCTGCCAAATAGAGACCTTATTAAAATGTAACTAATGGATGTTCTCCCCCTCCTTTCTGACACCGTGGAGGTGAAAATTCTGGTTACAATATTCCTGAGTGCCAAACTGAGTCATCAACATCAGTTTTGATCAACAATCCTTCTGGCAGGTAACACCAAGTTCTGACCATGGTTTAGTATGTGACATATACTTTGGAAATCATTACCTAAATTTAAAAAAATAAAAATAAAAAATCCAAAACAAAACCAAAATCCTCCCCTCTCCCCCCCCCATAAAAAAAAAAAAGAAAAAAAAAAGAGAGAGAAAGAGGGAAAGAAAGGGAGAGAGCAGGAGAGAAAGAGAGTGTGTTTTCATTGTTATGTGTCAGGAGAATGTTCTTCTACCACACAAGGCTCTGCTGTTTGGTTCTCCTCCTCTTCTACTTCTTCCCCTACTTGCTCATCAAGAGGAATTTCAGTGGATTCTGAATCCTGGGTGCAAAGAGTCTTGGAGTCACTGAAGCTGGTGTCTTCTTCTACTTGACTTCCACTGTCCTTTTCAGTGTCTGACTCACCGTCTTCCTCTAGTGTTAGTTCAAACTGGAATTTTTCAGGTTGACCCTGCTTTCCCTCCTCCTTTTCTTCAGGTGCAGGAGAGGGACTTCGAGGGATTGTGCTCTGGTACCATTCTCGATTGTCCTCCAGTGTATCTAAGATATCCTGGGCATCTGGGTGAACAAGATCTGCCCATGTCTCCCACAAAGGATGAACAATGTAATCTATAAATCCCACCTGTTGCAAATAATACAAGAATATGATTATTCACAGAGAAATGAATAAGTCATGGCAGTTATGAGAAATATTATGCTAGTAAGAGACAAAAGATACCTTAAAGGTGGCTGAAAAGAAACCATACTAGTTTATGTAATAGATAAGGTCTTTTACTTTTCAGAAGTCTGATTCAGGATATTGGATAAGCGCATGGAAAGGATTTGTTTTCAAGTGAACTGCTCATTACAAACAACTCCACTGCATCTAGTGAGCCAAATACCTGCTTTATATTTAATTCTGATTTTGAAGGAAACCCTAATCAGCTGTACAGTAATCTCTTTTGGCATGTATGCTGCTTTTCAGGTCAGGACAGTGATGGAATCCCTTCAGCAAGCATACTGCCATGTACTATGTTTTCACAGTAAAGGTCTCAGATTGCCTCACTTACTACTGAAGAGCTGAATTAATTAACTCAGAGGAAGAAAAGGAAATTCAGAAATTATTCAAAATATGACTGTGTACCATCCTTTTCTTCTAAAAGGTTGAACTACCTTGTCAAATCAATTACCTGTGATTTTTCCACAGATGCATTGTGCTTATCACACATGGGACTTATCTCCATTCCCCTCTCTCTTTCCCGGTCTCCCTGACGGAAAAATTCCTCCATTATTCTGTCTGTCCATTGGCGGTAGAGATGGAGTGGCTTGGTAGGATTGCTCAGATCTGCACAGTGCACCATATTCTGAAGAACCTGGAATAGATTGAACACCTGTGGTGTTATTACCCTGAAGAAGAGCAGCTCCTTTTTTATACATTTCTGGTGACTCTAAAACAAAACCTTGAAAATACATGTAAAGCAAGATTTATTCTAAACAGCAAAAACTTATGTGCTTGTGTGATTTTCATACTTGTAGCAATATCCATGAATTACCTGGCTTCTGCTGCTTCTGCCGCTATAAAGGTCACAAAATCCTTGTCAGAAAGAGAATCACTTTTTGACAATTTGAAAGGAAGGGCAAAGCCTCATTTAGTCCAGAACTACTCTAGCACTTCATTAGTCTCCCAGAGAGTAACTTGGACCATGTCACTTAGACCAGGAAAGAAACAGAGGGAAGTAGCAGGTTATGGTGTGAAACAGACAGCTCTAATCTGTGCTGGAGAATGGGGAGAACAATGTTATAAAGTACGTAATGCAAGTGACCATTTTCAGATGAATTTCCTTACCTGAATCCTGTCTGAATAGTTATCAAGAAGCAGGACACCAGAACTGGTCACTTTTTTCGTTTCAACCATAGTTTTTAAATCAGCCAGTAGATTCATATGCTTAGACATATCTGTTGCAAGAACCTAGAAAAAAACAAACAAAAAACGAACACTATGTAAATGATTCTACTGGGGTTTTTAAAAAAGTATTTGAACATATAAATCAACAGTCTTGGAAGGAACCCATAGCTCCTATTTCTGAATACATGATATAAGCACGAGTCCTGTATGTTCATAATAGTAGGTTCTCATTTCAGTTATTTTAAAAATAGGACAAAATCATTGTTCAGCATTGTTCAGAATGATCAGATCAGCCCAAATTCCTTATTAATTCAGTAGCAAATTTCTAACTGATGGTAGAATGGTATACATGTCAGTACAAAACCAGCTTGAAACAGAAGTGTTTACTTTCTAAAAATGCATGGACAGTTACTAAAACTTAAAAGAACACACTATTCATGTTTGGGTAAGACATGAGAAAACTTCAAACTTTCACTTCATTGTTTACAGGCCTGATCACATGTAATTTATCATAAAATGCTTCTGTGCTTTATTATTCAGTGTGCTAGCTCTGTGGAAGATCAAACTCAAAAAAAACTCACAATGTCAATGACCATTTTCCTCAATGATTGTCTCTGTTTTTTGGTCAAATTCTGGAAAATATCACAATTTTCTTCCTGCAGCAGCTTGAAACCCACAGCTAAGTGATGATTCTCCAGTACTGATGAGTCATTGTACATCAAGGCGAGTTCAGAATCTGCAATAACAATTGCAGGGCAGAACGTTACTAAAGGCTGTGCTTCTACCAAACCTTAAGACCTTTTTCAAATTCATTCATAACAAGATCTACAAATAAACTTTTAGTAACAGCCCTGAAAGTTACAGATTATTGACTGAATATCTTACTAGGTCAAGCCAAAGTATGTTGAGGAAAACAAAGAAAAGGCTTTGTAATGATGCATGTACACGTACCTGTAGTGGCAAGTTAGAAAAAATATAAGGAAGGTAATTTTCAGGATACATTTTCATATCTGCATGAGGTAACTTAGAAAATATTATATGCATAATATATGCATAAACACAACTCAACTAAAACACACTCTGATGTGTTGTCTTCTCATGCCTCTCTCCATCACAACACCTAAAATTCTATTGTTAGAAAAGTTTCAGCTGTCCAGCACTCTGACTGGAGAATACACAGCTGAGGCTTTTCTGCAGGTCTGCTGCAGAGAGCACACTTCTTGGTTTTCAAATCATGTCTTTCTGCAGTTATCTAAGACACTCAGATGCCTGGTGAACTAGGCTTACAGTCATTAGTTCATGACAACTGAAGGCTGGTAGGATGGTAACAGCTATGCTTCTGTCTTTTCCACATAATGTCATGTGGTGTGAAACTGCAAGCAGTGGCCTTGCCTGCTGCTTCATGCTTGAGCGTGGTCAGTGCTTGATGTTGTCTGTAATGCTGCCTTCTCCAATGGAATCATTCTTTACTCAGTCACTCCATATGGCTGTGAGAATAACACACACTTTCCCAGCCATGTCTGTGCTGAGGCACACCTGTAAGATCAGCTTAGGCCTGCTGAACAGGCAGCTCTGTCTAATCAAAGCAGTTACCAAACTTTCTGCACAGCTTTAACTTTTACGCAGGAATACTGCACAGTCAGCTTGCATATGCTTTAAGATACAGCTTGTAAATATATCTATCCCAAAAAACTCAAATACTTTTTATGGAATCATACTTTTCACATGCTATATTATCTTCTATTTATTACAGCTGTTCTAGCCTAAGTCTAAACATACATCAGTCTATTCCACTCTTTGTCCTCTTTTCTTCTTTTACAGCAGAAAATGATTTTATGTTTTAAAATGCCTCTGGTTCAATAGGAGGCCTCTAAAAGCTTTGATCTTCAGATTTCATTAATCTCATTATCTATTCTCCGGCTGTCTTCCTCTCCTGTTTTGAATAAAACAATCCATCGAATCAGGAAAGACTTCCTCTTACTTTCCTTATCCCAAAGGCAGCAAAACCATAACAGCAGAAGTAGAAAGAAAGCAAGTTTGCAAATGATCTATCTCTCTCTCATCTTTCACAGAACATACACAAAGCTTTCATACTTGTTTTTCTTACACAGAAAACAGGCACTAGTTTATTTTCCTTTCAAACAGCCTTCTGATGAGCTGCAACTGCAAAACACTCCACTTTGCCAAAATGCTTTGGAAGAGCTGGAGCTACAGACACAGCTAAAATGTACTCAACTTCAAAATGGATGTGAAAATGGACAAAAGTTCCCCCTGAGTAACATCTGTAACACACTATAAGATTCAAGAATATTTTTCAGCAAGGACAGAGTTACAGTGGTAAAATAAGCATCTCCTCTGATGCTAATATACTTCATATTTGTTTGTTCTTTAATAGCATTCAAAAGGTATCAGTTTCGTTGACAATTGTGTAATAGACTTTAAATAGGAAAACAATATTCATAAAAATCACAAGACTAATTATAAAGAATAAGACAAAAACATGGCAAATATGTATATACTCTAAGTAACTAAATCTATTATGGTTTTTTCCAAATGTATTCTTATGCTTAGTGA
This sequence comes from Corvus kubaryi, assembly GCF_017639235.1. Classification (NCBI taxonomy): domain Eukaryota; kingdom Metazoa; phylum Chordata; class Aves; order Passeriformes; family Corvidae; genus Corvus; species Corvus kubaryi. The sequence goes on along the minus strand of NW_024581096.1, from coordinate 4,732,268 downwards.
AATGTTAATACATTGTACGGTTCACTGGAAAACAAAATTAGATGGAAGCAAATTATCTTCTAGAGGTTAGGAAAATTTTGGATTTGAGAAACCAGCATTAGATGATCTTTTTCTGTCTTTGTCCCTGCAGTTTCTTCCCTGTATACAGAACAATTTTAAAGGAACAAAATCTCTCTGTTTCTTTCAGCCTTGCAACAGCAGTTTCAATTAGTGCTGTTACTTGACTGACACGTAAGCCTCCTTTATCAAAAGCTGAATTGAGAAAAGACATATTTTCTAAGCTGGTAATTATCAGCATGAGAATGACTCCTGTATTAGCTGAATTTCAATCTGTCTAACTAGAAGTGAAAGGTTTAAGCACCACCACTCATCCCTTCAACTAGACAGTTATCCCTCTTAAACTTGAACAATTCATTGGTTTCCTCGTAGAACCTTGGAGCCAGCAGTATATACTGGTACTCAATTTCTGATTAAACAAACAAAGTAAAACTTTACTTACATATGCCCACTCTTAAGAATTCAGGTATTATACACTCTTTTTTGAACAAAGCTTGATTCACTCTCTGCCTATACTACACTGCTGAACTGTACTGGTCCCCAGTAAAGCACAAAAAATCCAGAGTCAATCCTAATCCTCTTCTATGCAGATGAGTCATCAAATTGAATTTCATTATAGAGTGGCCTTTAGGCCATTGAGACAAACGAAACTAGGTGGAGACTAAACTGAAGTGAATGTCTCATTCAAATCTACAGCAGCAATGAGTCAGAGGAGGAGCTCCCTTCAAACTCTGCTGCTGATTTGGGGTCATTCTATTTTAGCACCTGTGAAATAGATTCACCCATGTGCAGAAGTGACAGTATCTATAAATGTGCAACCAGGTGGGTCAAATACACAACCCTAGGTATGTTTCCATTTCTTTTGCTTTTTCTTCTTCTGTGCTTGGTTTATTAGTGTTATTTTAACTCTGTACTTCTGGGTCAGTTATCATAAAAGAAGTTGTCAGCAAAAGAAATAACATAGTATGATGGAACTTGTACTGACCTACAAAGTGCTACCCACTGATAATAGTGACACAAGTCAATGAAATCCAAGCAGGTTACACTGGGGCAACAAACCAGTAAATATGTCATGATTAGATTCAATAAAGTTAGCAGTGTTTTTCTTTCAGTAGAAGAATAAGGAGAGGACAGAGGTTTAGCAATGCTGCAGACAACAGCCCTGAGAAATATAGAAGTACACTGGGTTTCAAATTTGGAGATGACATTAGGGTCAGAAAAAACCAAACAGGTTTATCAAAGCCACAGAGACAGGCTGAGGAAATTCAGTCCACAAGGCATGAGAGATCAAAAGCCAAGTACAGGATCCAGGCAGAGAGAGATGGGCCTGACAGTCTGTTTGCTAAAAAGAAACCTCTTTTCTGCTTTCTGAATTTCTATCCTTGGTCATATCATATGTTTCTAATATGAACACATAAACTCTTGTCTTCCTTTTTTTTTTTTTAATCTTCCTTCATTTTTCTCCTCATTTATTTATTTAACATAAATCAGCTATATTTCCAGGAGAGACAACATGCAATACATTGAAACAATGCCAGGTTTATAGTTCATACTTCAGTAATTCTTGCTAGAGAGTACTATGTAAATTATTTCTAAAGTTGCAAAAAATGCAAAGTAGTATCAGGTTTAAAATATAAACATCTATCTACTGAGAAAAGTTAGAGAGAGAAGCAAACAAGGAATGAACTGTATTTTTCAGGTGCTATTGCAGCAAATTTTTGAGAAAACCACTGAACATCAAACTTACTTGTGTTGATAAGAAACTGGTTTGAAACCCCAGGATGATCTACATCATGTATTGCGCTGGCAAAAATTGCTGCAAGAATCTCCAAATCAGTGAAGACTGCCTAGAATATCATGAAACAGAAATGACAATCACTAATCAGTGAAAACATCTTTTCAATGAAAAAGAGTCTGCTTTGAATCTGGATTGGAACAAGCAAAACACATTTGAAATATACCATGATCTCTAGAGACCTTACACATAAGCTATCAAAACCTTTTGTAAAATCACCAATTATATAGAATTTCATAAATATTTCAAGTTTGGCCACAGTAAAGTGATCTGTACTTCATACAGACAGCATCACTAAATTCTGTCACAACTGAAGTATTTTCAGCTTCAGTCAGTGAATAAATCCACCTTTATTAGACAATTAAGTACAGGTTTCTAGCCTATAGCACAAATTAAATATTTCAGCTTGACTCCTGTGTATTGTCCTGTACTGGAAAGATGCATATCTCCCAACCAATGATAAAGGAAATAGCAACAGACTACACAACATCTCACTTAGCATTTACTGATTTTCCATCTGTATGAGATTATCAGGAAGATAGGAAAAGAGGATGGCAATGGACCTGGAATGTCACTGAGCCCAGTGTCCTGTTGTCAGAAGCACACATGTGATGCCATTGCTTTCACAATTGACCAAGGACAGCTTGGAAGTGCACAGACCAGCAGTGGCACTGGGCAGACATTGCCATTTCACCGGCTAAAACTCTGCTGAGAAGATGCCATGAAAAAAAACCCGATCTGAAAAAAAACCCCAAAATTTTACCGATGACTAGTTCAGCTGTGTGGTGAAGCCAGTGGTATTCTAAGAACATTATCTGATCTGTCTTCTTGAGAGCAAGAAAATCTTTCTCAAGAGATTTCCAAGTCTTTGAGGATCAAAACCTGCCAACAGTCTCAAGGTCCACTTATAACCCTTTTTTTAAGAAGAAGGTAAACCAGATGTATTCAGTAACATGAAACATTGATCATTATAGGAAACAGTAAAAATGCAGCCCTTCTTGACAATGAAGGTAAATCCTTTTGAACTAGTAAAATTTCTACTGCTTGCTTTTCCTGAATTTTTCCAACAGTTTGCTGGGATATATCCATGCTTGCTATGTTAATCCCTGAACTGTGCTTAAAAGAGGGAAAATCACCATCTTCCACATCTTTCTACTTCAGAGATTTAAGAACTTTCAAGAAGACAATTACTACGAAAAGAAGAGATTAATTTTTTCCCTAATTAATTTTGAAATATTTATGAGGGGGTAAAAAAAGACATAGTCCAGTGAAAATTTAGCACATGTTCCAATCTGTCTTAGAAGTAAATACAAAAGTAGTCTTTCAGGATCAGAATAAACATGCAGAACAAAAGAAAAAAAACATTAAAATCCCACTCCCCCCAAAACCTCACCTACCAAAACCCAAAAGGCCCTTGAGAGAACACCATTTTATCACTAACTTTCCTAAGAAATTCCACTTACTGTGGTTAGATACAATCCCACATGGGAAATAACAACAGAACAGGATGTAGTATAAATAATAAGATGGTGGAAAGAAGATATGCATTGTGTTACAACAAAAAAGGTTATGACTGCACAAGTCTGCATGATTTAGAATGAAAAGATGTGATATTTTCTGCACGATATTTACATGCAGCTTTGATACTCACAAAATATCTTTAAAAGAACAGAATTTATTAAAGAAATACTAAGATTTCTTTAAAAAACATTGCAGAAACCAAGATCTTTAACATATAGTTTAGAAGACTCTCAGTGCATCCCCTTCTCTCATGACTGCCACTTCTCCTCTTCAGTGTAGTTTACCTCTAATGCTGGGGTTGATAGTAGGACATGGGTTGACTGAACAACGTCTGCAGCATGTATGTTATTATGGTATGCCACATCTGCATGGTAATGGTCCTCCAGGGTCATCAAGTAAGTTATTAAAGTATCTACTGGAATCTTAAAAGTTTTTAACAAGTCCCTCTCCTATAAAAGTAAGGAAAAAATTAGATTTCAAAGCACAGAACAGTCTCCAAGATAAGAAAAAAGCAGCATGACTACTCCTACTTGCCTGAAAAATAGTGTGCATGATGACAGTCAAAGGTCTGTTTCCAGATAACTCTGCTACTCTGAAAACCTGAAGGCCCCACTTGTTCAAATCTTCAAGTTCCTAGAGTTGAATCAAGCAATAAACAGGTTGAAACCTAACACAGAAATTCCAGCAATTTTTGAGAGAAACAATTACAAACACAGAACTTCTTCAAACCTGGCCACTGTGAAAGTTACACGCTAAACTCTGGAAGGGCTAAACTCTGCAGCTGCTACTAATCTTGCAACATCAGAATTTACATCTACCAATTTTTCAGATTTTAATTCTCTAAGAAGGAAAGACTGCCTCTTAAGTGGATTACTCCAGAGGGAAAAATTCTACAGTATCTTGAATGAGTTTAACTGACATACTTTGCTATCTCACTGTCCATTGACAAAAAGGTTCAGTGAAGAGAAAACCTCCAGAGATGCTGCAATTCTGCTGCTCTCTCCCTGGTTCTCAGAAACACTCTTCAAATAAGATTCCTGAAAATGTTAGGACAGGCATATTTTAAAATGCGAAACTCGATCAAAAATCCCTTTATACCAATTTTCTATTATTGCCAAGCAGTTAGCTGCTGGTGCAAAAAATAATAAGACGTTTCATTGAAAAAATAACACAAAGGATGTACCTAAAATGATACAGCTAAAAATAGGAAGGATAGCTCTACTGCTATATATACTTCTGCATTTTTAAAAAATAAGGTTGCTATCTATACATTTTCACTCCTGTGACATTATATAATACATTTAGCCTTCAATCTTCAGATACTATTTAAGAATAGGCAGCTTTATTAATGCATACACAAATGCTAATTTACATTCCATCTCCACATGAAATTGTCTTTACGCTGAAATTAACCCGTATGGTCAGATTCTGATTTTACTAGCTATTCTGCCACTTCAAGAAATTTGGATTATTTCAAGTGAGAGCAGTGCTTGGTGCTGCAGTTTGAAATCAATGTTTATAAGCAGAGGATGGAGTAATACTGAAAAGTCCATACTGTTTAAATTTAATGGTTTAAATTCAAGAATTTATATATTGTCTACCTTGGCAAGGACATCTTCTTGTTCTGTTTTAACTCCAAACCTGGGAATACTGGAATTAGTTAGGCTGGAGCTGTGCATGAGCTTTTTGACTCCACTGATCTGGGACATTGGCCTCTTCTTTTTCTCTTTCTCTTTCTGTGTCGGAGAAGGGATTTCAACTTCATGTTGCTTGTCTTCAAAAGAATGAATAAAAAGAGAATAATTTATAAAATAATTATAAATACTACAAAAATCCCTGTTGAGTTCCATCTTATGGACTTCTTAATTCTTAGAAAAACTTCTTTTAAGATTTTGCAATAGACTCTTTCTATCAAGATCAGTAAACCCATGAAAAGTTAAATATAGACCTATACTTCAGTACAAGCAGGTCTCTTTTACTCAAATTGCCTCATTATTTCTGAACTGGCTTTAAAAGCAACTTGTGACTGCCTGATTACCACTTCTGCCATATCCCTAGTGCTGTAGGAAGGGTCAGTCATCTCAGTATAGAAGCATTATTACAACTGAAAAGGAATCCATTTTGCAAGAAATATTAATTTTGTTTCTTTTTTTCAGGAAAAACATTTTCTGAAATTGTATTTCAAAAATTGTCCATGTGTGTCCTCATGTAAACCTTTAGAAAACCTTTTCAGGACTCGAAGGACTTAATACTTGTGGACTGGTCCTGTCTACTAACACTGTACAAACTGGAAAGGCTTTTGTCAGCCACATCTACAAGAATTTTGGATTGCTGGCTGTTCATGCCAGCAATGTAGTGTTTCTGCACCTCCCAGCTAGAGTCAATAATAATGGCAGGATGAGTGGTCTGCTAAACCCCTGTATTTTGCTGTGGGCTTTTGCCTCCATAGCACTTTCAGCAGCATCATTTAATAAAATTTATCAACATATGTTCCAGAAAAAACTTTAAATATGAATTAAATTGAGAGTAAAGTATATTTAGGCAACAACCACATGATTGCTGCAAAACAGTATGGGGCTGTGGAGCACTGCAGACATCTTTGGTCCTCAAAGAAACCCAAGTTAGTGCAATGAAGGATTTTGCTGACAAAACTATTAGGAACATGCATTATTTTTTGTTCCTTTTATTCATGCTGTATTTCAATCTAGAATTTAATGACTCCCTTCAAATTATCTTTTTTTTTGCTGAAATGTACCTCCACCTTTTCTAGACCTCAAGGAATATACCAGTAAAACCACAAAAATCCAGAAAACATGTTTCTGACACAGGAGATGAGGCAAAACAGCTAAAAAAATCACCTTAAACCAAAATAAAATTTGAATAGAAAATAAGAAAAATTGGGCTTTTTAGAACACGTGCTTTTTTTCCTTTTTGCAATATTCATTTTCAATACAGACTTTGAAACCAGATGAGGCTAGCAAGTGAATTTCTAATTACCAGCTTGTTATGTGTTTGCTTCTTCACTTTCTTTTTTCCTTTTTTTTTTTTTAATTACTCTTTAGCAGATACATTTAATGGACACCTCAAATTCCAAACAAATCACAGCGAAGAAGAGGCTATGGAAATGTCACCAGGTTGTAGCCTGCAGCACTGAGTCCCCCGACTGCCCCGTCACACTTCACCTCATAAAGAGAAAAAGTGGAGGTGGAGCATGGCAGCCCTTATCTGGTGAAAGCTGACAACAGATGAGGAGCTGTGACTTGTATTTGTGCTTTGATGTTTATGGTTTCGGTCATATGCACAAAGTTTAGACTCATCAAACAGAGATTTGTAAGATGAGCTGTCAGACTAACTCAAGTGAAAGGAAGAGTCTGTCTGAGTGACTTTAGATCTTCCGAGAAATTCAGTGGGATTGCCTCTGCTTTTGTAACTTTGAGCACACGGGGCTGTGCCCATCTGAACATCCAGAAAAGACAGCTTGCCATTCTGAACCTGTTTATGCTATGCTCAATGACAGGTTCTCAAACATTTTCCATTCATAGAAAACAGGTTAATAATGCTGAAAAAGAAAAACGTTGCATATTATTATACACAATGTAGGAACCTTAATTCTCATTCACAGAATAGATTTCTTGGCATTTTAAATCATTTCCTACCTTCATATAGCCCTATAGGAAAACAGTTTGGTTTTGGTTTTGTTTTTTTTTAAATAAGAAAAACAGGAAACCCTGTTTTCTCGTGACGTGTTCCTAACTTACAAATGTGAGAAAGTTTGTAGCTATTGAGGAGGTAAGTTATGTGTTAAAAAAATAAATTAGATAATAAACTCATTAAATATTTCTATGGAGAGATTGTTTTCTCTTTACATAGAAGTTCAGAACCTATACACACAGACTGCATATTTTGAAAATATTTAAACAATACATCTGTAGATGAGGTGTTTTCACTATTGTGCTGCCTTATACCTACAATTTTAGGTATCTAATTTTTCATGCAGACAGAAAACAGTACCCATGGTCCAGTGAATTAGAAGTGATTGCCTTTCCAGCCCTCTTTCTGTACAAGACTGATATGTCATGCAAAAGGCTGACAGATGCATTTCTTTACCCTGACAAAGTAAGTCTTAAGTTTTCAAGTGAAAGCAAGCAGAAGCTGGCATCTCAGTCTCCACAGCCTAAGTGGGTCATCCTTTCAGGCAACTGTACACTGGTTTTCAGGGCATCTGAAGCTGGGCAATACTGCTTCTCCATGACAGAGGCTTATCCCTCTCCCACTGTCGAAACCCTGCTGTGCCACAGCACTCGGCACACTACTGAAACCGTGGGCCAGCTGAACCTATACACACAGACTGCATATTTTGAAAATATTTAAGCAATATTTAAGCTATCCATTTTGGACAGGGTGACAGGATAAAATGTACTTTAAAAAAAACACACTTCTCTCAAAAAAGCCACAGAAAGCACAAGCTATGGTATCTCAAACAGAATAAGATGAATCTTAACATATATGACTGGCACTTTTTAAAGCACTTGTTATCCTAATTTAGATGTATTTGGCTGTGCCTCTCTTTATACACAGTCTTTATGAACCAATGGTGTTTTGCCCAAAACATGTTTTGAGATTGGTACAGTATCTTTAACTTCATGTTCAAAATCAACAATATGGAATGAAGTTTTCTTGATTTTCATGAATTTTAGGGGAAAAAACCCAAAACCATGGTGAAGGAACCATATTCTTTGTAATATTGTGTTGGGCCTTTGTTAATGCTCACATCCCAGCATGCCAAGATCTTGAGCAGCAAAAATCTTCCTGGAAAAAGTCTATTCAGATGTTTATTTAGTCATATACATCTAACTGTGCATGTGCAGGCCAGGAATACCAAAATATCTTAACTGCATGCTGTGAGATTTTATGAGGTTACATGTGCTTATGTGCTTCTAGCATACTGAAACCTCTGCAGTAATTCTGGTAGGAAAATATAGTGGGAGAATTCTCTTTAATATATAAATATATATAATTACCACTCTGAGATTAGCCCAGTTGATTAGAGCATGGTGCTAATAATGCCAGGGTTGTGGGTTTGATTCCTGTATCGGTTGTTCACTTAAGAGCTGGACTTGATGATCCTTGTGAGTCCCTTCCCACTCAGAATATTCTGTGGATCTCTGTGATCTTCTATAATTCATTATATTAATTTCTTAATATGGCAGCAATATAGTACATGTAATATGTATATGAATATTTATCTGTAATTACACACACAGGGAAATCACATACACAAATTAACTGAGCTATGAGGAAATGGATCTAACCTGATCTCTCTGCACAAATGCTGACAATATGCTAAATGCACAGTTTCTAAAAGCAGAAGTTAATATGGAAAGCTACTTGCTTTGAAGCTCTAACACAGCCCAGAGAGATAAAAAAACCCACAAAAGGCAAGAAAGTTAACTCTTCATAGTCTTACCTAAGAAAGTGTTTGATATATATTCTGAGACCTGATTGCCTGACCTGCTCATTTCAGAGAGGTGGGTCAGCTCACGGTTGAGCATTCTTTTAAACTGGAAAAGAAAACAAAAAAGTGTAAAGTTAGTTACATCAAGATGTACTTTAGTTAGGATAAGAAAATGCAATCGATTTATGATTGGGGAAAGAACATGGCATTAAAAATATATACTCAAGTAAGACAATTGTGAAAGCAGAAACCACATGTACCAACAATGTACCCAACCAACTCATTCATGGATTGGACAATGTCATTCTTAACCTTTTAAAATACACCACAGTGATTCAATGACTAAGGTAAAATGTCCTACTAGTAACTGAAAACTCTAAGACATGTATACACACAAGTTATAATCTTGTCTTTCCAATTTTTTAACTTTAATTTGGAAAGTATATACAAATGTATTTATGTAGGAGCTGTTCTCTACTAGTTTTCTCCTAGGATTTGTAAATAAATCTATTTCCGCATTTTTTGCAATTCATTAGGTAACATTTCAAGTCTATCTTACTTCTCATCATTAATCTGCTCGAAAGTGTTTGACAGTGTTGCTCCAAACAATCAAAATATCATATTGGTTTCATACTAGCCAATATGAGAAGAGGTAGGTATTGTTGTCTCTGACCTAAAATTATTATATTCAATCAGTCCAATGACTTGACCATTCCACTAGCTTAGAAAACTGCAAGCATCTCTAAGAAACATCGGGGTAGAAAACACCCATCTGTGGAAACACCTTCTATTTCCCTCTTAGTTAGCTATTCACTCTAGGCACTCTATAGGATAGAAGCAGATATTAATATTCCGTGAAATGTATAATTAATTAGGTACTCATCACTGAGCCTTTCTTGATTCCTTCTAGACTCCAGGGTGAAATGATATCCTGTGGTATTATGCTTGACAGGTTAATTACATAATACGGATCTCACTGTCTTAGATGCATTTTCATTGACTATAGCTCTGCCTTGATATTACCAACAAACAGAAGTCAGCAGTACTTATCAACAATTCAAACAACTCTTGCCAGTGAAAATTAGCATGCATCTGTCACTATTGAATTTTGCCTCCTATTGTGCCATCCTTTCCTTTTGTTGTTAGATTTCTCAGTCATCTTTTCTCTTGACAAAGCCAAATGATTTGTGCCACTTTCAGAATCACCTTTTACCTTGTTCACACAGCCATGACTATCTGTTATATCAAGAAATAGCTACCCTTAGAGTATATACATGTAAACATTCCTCTATGTTGAAAACTGGTAATTTATAATTACCAGTTCTCCTTCTTCAAAGGACATAAACCACTGGAGTAAATATTAACCACCCCATTTCCATTCCGCTGGAATCATCAAAGCTATTTCTTCAAAGTGGCCTTGCATAGTGAAAGCTGTTATTTTCTTCACAATATCTTTGTAAGCCACCAATTACCATATTGCTCACCATTTCCCAAACAAAAATTACCTTTAATATAACATTCTAACCATTAGCCACTGCATTTTCCTGCCACCTTGATGTGTCATCAGCTCAGGAAGTTCCAGAGCTACAAAGACTGAATCCTACTTTAGTCACAAGCCAAAGGCTCAGTTTTGATCACAGATACAGCCATGTGCTAGCAAGTGCTCAACACATGTCTGAAAATTTGAACCATACACATACTATGAGAACTACAGAGCTATACATTCCAGACAAAGCCAGTATCAACCTCTCTGGCGATGTCTAATGTTTGTCACCAATGTCATATGTTGAAAAATCAAGCCAAGTTTACCAAGCAATAAAATGACTGGTACAAAAATCCTGAGACCTTTTTTAAAAGCCTGTCTTGAAACTTTTAACACATGTAAGTCATGCTTACACACTTTTTCTTCTGTTCTCACAAAAGGTGAGAAACTGTATTATTTAAGGCAAAAACTGAAGATCTGATGGAATAGCTTGTCTCCAGATGGCATCCAGAAACTGAAGCTTCAAATTAAATACTGCCTACAGGAATATTAATAAAATGTCAGGAGTTGATGAAACCCCATTAACTTCTAGGCACATCATCAGTGTATCCATTACTACGCCAATATTCTCTCTTCCTTAATTTAATTAGCTAGTTCACTGGATCCCAGCTTCAATAGATCCTCATCTCTCTGGTTGTTTCCTAGTAAATCCTTCTACATGATGCCCAACTTGGTGGTGCTGTTTTTACTGTAGGACAACACTAATTGCGTCATATTCCACACTTTGGAAAAGAAGACCTTCTAGCCACCACTGGTATGTACTGCTCAGGAACTCTTCTTAAAAGTTTCCCAGCTTTGAAAGAGGAACAAATCAGTGTTTGTTTGCAGCTACCTCACACAGGAAATAGAAAGGATTTTTTTTTCCAAATAACAAATTTAATTGCGAGCAGTGGGTGGGGAGTTTGTTACTGAATACTGGGAATCATATGCAAGTTATGGAGCATATGTTCTCTAAGAATTTTCAGCTCAGTATTTGTTATGCGAATGTCCACAAATGGAAGGTACATAACAGTCTTTTCTAATGCTATGTTCCCCACTAGTCTGATGCAAACCTTTGTCTTCCCACCTCCCATCCCCCCACAAGTCAGCAGAACATGAAAACAACTGCATGAGAACTGCAGAACAGTCTGTGTTACTGCTGAACATGGGTGTACATAAAACAAGTCCCTCAGCCTCTTCAAGGCCCTCCTGCTGAGAGCAAATTTAATTGGAGATGCCTTTGGCTTTGAAGAACTGTAGCTGCATGATTTTCTCATACTCTTTCACATGTTGCTGACGCCACAGGACCAAGACTTTAATTGACATTTATTTTGAAAACTTCTGGACTAAGCAGGAGTTTAGAGAACTGTTTTGATTTTCTAATTATCTGACAAAGCCTTAAAACCGTCATTGCCATTGAATCAGATGAAGCTGAAGACCATATGCAGACAGCAGTTTCTGATGCAGAACAATAATGCTTTTTGAGAACATTAAAAAAAATCAAACATGAGAGACAAACAGCAATCAAGATGTTCAGGCATTTTCATTGGTTATACTCTGTTTCATTGTATCTGTACGTTACTCAAACCTCTTGTATTTATTTAATAACTTGCCTTTTGAGGAAAAAAAAATTCTTTTTCTAAGAAAAAAGCAATCAAACAGCAAACCCCATTTCTACCCCCTTATTTTTTCCTGATTTTATCTATTTCTCAAAGATTTAATTTGGGCCCAAGTGCACCCATACATAATTGCTGTTCCAAAGATCCACATATTTATACAGCTCTGCACAATTACTTTATAATTAAATTTTGCCTCTCACATGGCTCCCACAAGATCGTATTGCCAACCAGAGAAGTTGGTTACATCCATGAGCCAACACTGTTTTACTCATCCAAGAAACACCCCTAAGTGCTTGAAACTTGGCTAGACTCCACAGTCTCATTATTTCTCCTCCTGGAAGTAACACTTTGCACATTATTCAAAACAAGTCAAACAAGACATGAAACCACCTTGTTCCTAACAGCTGTAAATATTAAAGATAATATTTTGAATAAGAATCTTAAAAATCTGAATGCCATATATTTTCCCAGTTCACGAAAATAAATCATAAAGATCAAAACTCCTGTTATTAATAAACATTTAAACCATAAACTTTAATTATGATATTGTGAGCTCAGCACGAGGAGGAAGCAGAGGTTTTTGGCTGATCTATGCATATATTGTATCAAAAAGAAATATTTTTCCACATCCCAATAGGCATTGTTAGATTGGAAAAATGACACATACATCCCTTTGGAATACTGCAGTCCTTGACTATAGCCTTAAAAAATCCCCCTGGAAATGGACTGGCTATAAAATGTGCATTAAGTCAATAATACAGTTCTTCACTGCTGACTACTGATATCAGAGCAATGGAGCCATAAATTTTTTTTCGAAAAAAAAACCCCTGAAAAATTTCCTTAAGCAGAATTTTTAGAATTTCATTTGTTTCTATTTATTTTAGATTTTAATCTCATCTGGTATTAGGGGGGTGGGGGGAAAAGAAGGTGCACCGTCCTCAACACAAATACAGGTAGAGCATTCAAATAACATTAAAAATGTCCCTTAAGTGGCAAAAGTAGATGTGCACCTTTATCTCCCTTTAAAAACCTAAGAAACCTGCTAGAGCAAAAACTGTAACACATGAGAATAAAAGTACATACATTGATGATAATGAACTGAGAACAATTTCCTAAATAGTGTTAACCTCCCAAGAACGGGTCTGCAGTTTAGGTCTTTCTGGACTGAAGCCCAGTGTGTGCAGATCTCTACATCTATATTACTGCTGTCAGCCCAGGATAAACATACATGGAGGGGGTTTTTTGAAAAATAAGATACTTTTCTGATGTCAGCAAAGATACACAGAAAAACATAGACAAACTTTTGGACTAACCATGTTCCCAGATGGCGACCAGAGCATTGATACTTTTTTTGGGAAGAATTTGCATGCATGTTAAAAAGAAACATCAACTCCAAGATCCAACTGGAGTTGATTCATGTCCATGAACAAGTTTGGGTCACATGCTTTATAATATAGGGGTTATTGTTTACACTTGAGAAGATTTTACAATTCTTGTGTAAAGTTCTTGACTCAATAACAAACAGCTTAATTAAAGAAGAGGCCAGCAGCTAGTTGTGTCAAGAGGGAGCACACAGAACCACTCTTGCTATAGACTCCCTGTTGCAGTAGGATCTCTTCCATGCAGGCTTTCTGTTCCTCTACAGAAACCTGCTGCATCCTGAGGACTGTAAAGAGGCTGCCTCCACCACAGCCTTTGGCACCAATACTGAAGTTGAAGCTAGGGCTAGAAGGCAGTCCACGGACCAAAAAGCCCCATCCTGCCTGTCCTTCAATTTGAGCATTTATCAAGTTCCAAGTCCAGCGCAGGCTGGAATAAAAATGCTCAAGAGTAACAGCAGACTCCCATTGCACTGGCTCCCAAACCCACATGGCAACAGATCCCAGTTTCAACCTTTCAGGCTGCCTCTTTTCTAGGTAACATTTTTAAAATCTTACATGAATAGAATACAACCATGGAACATTCAGTTGGAACCATCAACTTACATAACTATATTTTATTTCTAAAATATCTACCGATGTTATTTTTAAAATATGTTTGTATCTCAAAATGAATAAACTATTTTATTTTACTAGATTTGAAAAGCCTTGTATTCTACAATAAAACAAACAAGGAATTTAAAATAGGTCAGCCTTACAAATTAATATAAGGCTTCTGTCTATACTGCTTATTGATGCAGAGCTATCTTTGATTTTAGGACCATTCTGGATACATAAACAGCATTCTCAGTAGCTAAAGGCTGGGGCTGGAAGCCCGTGGGTTTAATTAATATCAAGGTCAGGCACTCATTTTATAATAAGCTACAGAAAGGCAGGCATCTCTAAGGCTGGCATTGTAATAGTGGTGCTCATTTTTTCAAGAAAAGATACTCAACAAAAACCAGGGGTAAACATTCCCATTATGCAAAATACAATTCACAGGAGATAAAGTACAGCCTGAAGCATACACAAGTATATGTATAATAAGGGATATAAACATACACAATGATCCCTGAGAATAAGATATTTCCATCTTCAGAATTTCATAAATACTCTAAATATTTGGTTTGAATATCATAAAAACCAGATCATCTTTGCTCTTCTCACCTTTTTTCTCTAATTTATATAATGTGAACTCAAAAACCACTGTAATAAAATTGTGCCCAAACACTACTTAGCTTCTTAACTACAACCATCATCTGTAGACAGTATAGACACTCTGTACAAAGGACATTTTTTCCCCATGTCTACTCAATTACAGCTACTATGGTCTCTGCTAAACTTCAATTAGCAAAAAATAGTCTATCAATTCTAAAGGCTATACAGTAAGAGATAACTTTTTTTTATTTAATTGGTGATTGAATTTTTCCGATTTTGCAAGGAGGAACATGACAGAAGCTGCCTGGAAATGCAGGAAATACTTTCTAGTAAATTACAATAAATAGCTCACTTTTAGCTAAAATGCAAAGTAATTTCATCTTATTGTTTTGGTAAACAAGAAAGGAATCTACCTATCTAGCACAATAGGATTCAATTTCTTCACAGATGGCTGATCAAAATCCTTGATAATATATTGTAACAATTCAGCCTTTGCTGAGAATACTCATAATTGGACATAATCAGGCTTTGCATTTCTATTTTAAAAGAGATGTATCTATTGTAAAAGTAGGTATTCATGAAAGAAAGCATAAGAGATTCAGTTGTGCAAATATAATGCTTGTGTTATTTTCAGTAATTTAATTCAACATATGCATTCAGGAGAAATCAGAATTTCTTTAAAGAAGGATGATTTGGTACAGTTATTGTATGTCAAGCACAGGATGTTTTGTTTTGGTTTTTTTACACACTTGATAACAATTACAAAAGTATAAAAGCAGCAGCATTTTTTTTAGCACAAACATAGTTTTTTAGGGATACACCAAAGCTCAAATGTGGTTTTCTATTAAGTGGATTTCAGTTCTGTGTGTTGACAGGCATACTGATTTAACTCCTTGATGCAAAACTTTTCCATAAGAGATAAACCTTATTTAATTCCATTTTCTAGCTGTGTTGCCATTTCAAGCTAGTTCACACTGCTCCACATAACAGTGTAGATCAGTATTAGAAGACAGCAATTTCCAATGCTTTAATCAACAAGCTGTCACACACACAGAGGCTACCAAAAATGCTGTTGAAACATACTGTTCATAATTTCACCTTTCTTCAGCTATTAAAACCAGTATGAGTCATGCATCCACCCATTATCCTCAGCCTCTTTACCCATGCTCTCTTCTATTGTATAGTATCTCAGTTTCGAGGTATTTGGAGTTTTTTAAACCTTTTAATGACTAGAAATACAGTTTTGTAGCAACCTTTTGCTGAAAGAAAACAGAACTGTTCTGAATTTCTTTGGCTTTAGACTTGGTCTAATCATTCACTGAAGCAATATTATTTTAAAAGTCCCAGCACAGTTTCTAAGAAAGACTATACTGTGCAGTTCATTCTTCTTGCTGAACAAAGGCTTGTTGTCTGATTTTTTACTTCATGTCAAATTACTGATAATCATATCACCCACAAATCGTCACGCTATCCAGTGATCATGCAATCATGCGACATAATTCAAAGTTCTTAAAAGGTAAAACAAAATCCTACCTTTATGTAGCCCCAAGAAACTGAGAGTAAATAGTTTGCCTCAGGCATTTTTGATTTTTTTCTATACTACCAATCTAAGCTAATCAGTTCTTTGCTATCTGACACTGCAAAAGACTTTCAAGAATAAAGATTCCTTCTTTCCTCTCCTAATTCTTTTTGCTGGTCTTCAGGTTCTCAGCAACTGTGTGCACAGGAGGCATACTGAAATGAAATCCAACCGTGTGGTCTTCCGATTGTATAAATGCCATTTGTGAAACTTCAAGCATTCAGAGGCAACGTCGAAGAGACATATTGTACGAGCTGAAGAAATTTCTGAAGAGCTAGGGATATGCATATTTCCTGAACACCAGGATTTAATGAATAATGTATGTCAAGATGCTCAGCTGCTCAAAGACTTGCTCTATCAACAGCTACCAAATAAGGACCTGAAGAGGAAGCCACAGACAGTGGCAGCGATCCCTCCCATAGAGCCATACTAGCAGCCAATACTATGTCACCCTAAAAGATATAAATCCGCAGGGCTGGTGTCATGATGTACGGTAATTTCCCATTGGCTGATGCAGGGGACTCTCGTGGGCATGGGATATTTCTTTTTTCTTTTCTTTCTTTTTTTTTTTCCCCAACAGCAAATGCCCTTTACTAATGGCATCTGTGCCTGCAGCATTCACATGCCATTCAAAAATAATTAGGCTAAGGTCTCGTCACTCCAGCAGCATTAACCAGTTTTCAACGGACACACCATCCAAGCAGTTACTATTACTATTGTGCATAGTGGGTTTAATTTTCCATATGGAAGAAAAGTATATTTTGAGGTGGTTTTTTAATGGGAAAAAAACCCCCAATGTAAATAGAGCTATCTGGTTTCTTTAGCAGTCTATGACGTACTTTAACAATGAAAATTCTTTTGGCTTTTATGCCATCTACATTAAAAACTGCTCTACCTCAGAGTATTGGGCCAGGTTGCTACTTTCTAATGCTTTTTTATTTAAAGAGATAAAAGCAGTTATTATTAAGCTAAAGCAAGTCCTGTGTCTTACAATTCCCAGTAAATGTTAAGCTTCCATGGAGATGTAAGACATGAGATAATAA
The DNA here is from genome assembly GCF_017639235.1 of Corvus kubaryi. Classification (NCBI taxonomy): domain Eukaryota; kingdom Metazoa; phylum Chordata; class Aves; order Passeriformes; family Corvidae; genus Corvus; species Corvus kubaryi. Next base: position 4,715,101 of record NW_024581096.1, on the reverse strand, counting down.
GAGTCCTCAGATTCTCACTGTATTTATTGAACTTTTGCTCCTTCTGCCTCAGCAGATTATTATAATCAATTGCAGCTATACATCATTGAAAAAAAAGAAGGGATTAATTGAAAGTGGAGTGTATCAGTGAGCTGACTCAAGCATTAAATAAAAGATCCCACCATCTGCCACTCAGAGAACAAAACTTGAAAGGAAGAATACATTATGCCCACAGCAGGGGGGTTGAAACTAGATGATCTTTAAAGTCCCTTCCAACCCAAGCCATTCTATGATTCAGTGATTATCCTGCTCCACTCCGTGTAAGGCCTGTGCACTACGTCAGCAAATTTCTGAACCTTTGTTGTGTCAAAAGAAAGGAGAGTTCCCTAATATGACAATGGGCAAATGCCTAAGGACAAGCTGAATGAGGTGCAGCATTCAGCCTAATGGCACACTGCTGATTCACTGGAAGATGCTGACCGAGAATGATCATAAGAGAGGTTTTGGCAGAAGTAGTCAGCAGCACTAAGAGCTTCAAAAAGAATTGAACCTGGAAAAATCAATAAGGGAAAATATGACATCGACAAATTTCTTCCTTACAGGAGAGAAATCTAGAACAACGTGACAACTGGATACAATCAACAGATCATCAGTACTTAAAGCATTTTCATGTGGAAGGCATCCTGTTTGCCTTAAAATAAATAAAACATTTCTGATACATTTTAATATGCACAGTTATACTTGTTCTGGATCCATGAAGCTGTGTGTATATAAAACAATTAAGTTCTGAAAACAGACCGGGGGTTACTAGACACTCAGCAAGACACTAAAGAAGTCAAAAAGTACTTCTATAAAATATTTCTCCTGATTCTTCCAGCTCAGCTGTGTAATGCTAAATATAAAGCCTGTCTACATGTGTTCCATTGTCTTCTGGTCAACCACAAGAGAGCACTGCTGCCACCTACCCAGCATCAACACAGAGCTAGAAATATGATGCCTGTCTTCAGGAGGCAATTTCAAGCATGACTTGGAAAATGGTAAAATAAAAGTCAATATACTTTTGGCTACTTTAGGAATCAAGCATGTGGGTATGAAAGTTTGGTTGCAATAGGTAGTATGAAAAGACGTAAGAAAGTCAAGTTTTAAACCTTTTCTCTTACTTTGCTACTAAAGGCTGTTTCCTCATGAAATATTAACAATTCTTCCCAAAGAACTGCTCCCAAAAGAACTTGATTCAGATAAGGAACATTTAAAATGGCTGGTATGTAAATTACACCAGCTGTTCAGCATGTATTAAAAAGCATCAAATTTTTTTATTCCCCTCTAATGCATGAGACAAAGGTACATCCATAAGAATTACTGGGTTGTAGTAGGTTGAATTTTTTGAAGGATGGTGTTTATCAAGCTATTGGCTAGGACATTTTGATATAAAATGAAAAAACATTTTCCTCCAATGTAAATATATGTTACAACAATTCACTCTGGCTGCATGTTAACTATACTGATAATAGGAAATTACACCTGATATGCACTGCTTATACTGACTTGTATTATTTTTTCAAGACTCACAGTCTCTACCTCATAAAATTGCTGTAATGGAATTGAATTGTATGACTTCACTGACACAGAAAGGATGCCTGACTTTGGCTGTGTGCAGTAAGACCTTAGACACCAGCTCTGATTTACAGGAATGGTTTTGGCTGATTTTCCTTCCAAATTCCCAGGTCACAATGAGTGAGTAATTAGTTTTAGAGGAGGTTATATCAAGCAAAGTATATGGAAATCGGAAAACTCAGGAAAAATAACTCAGGAAAAAAAACAAGGAAGTTTTTAATGAGCACTGTTATGTGTTTTGAAAGACAAGACAATGACCTTGAAAGGCAGAAAGATGATGAAGTCCCTTAATACCCGTAGCAAATGTTAGCTATTATTTAATAAATAATTCTGGACAACTTTCTCCCAAGAAGTCATAAGAAGAAGTGGCAGAGAGCCCAGGAGCTGTGATGTTCAGTTTTAGCACACTTTTAAAGACTTTCAAAATGTTAATTTGTGCTAATTAAAATTTGCAAGCAGGATGGATGGGTAACTTCAGGCCACTTCATAAAACACTGGTCCTGGGTATAATGATTGAAAAGCTGAAATACACATATTCCAGGTATTTGCTTGATACAGAACCAACACATAAGAGTGTAATTAATACCAGTCAGTATCATTTATGTATTTGAACATGCAATATTCTTGTACTGTTGATTTATTATTGTAAAATATCCTGCAACACCGCTCCCAATGCTCAGAGAAGACACACTGAATGAGCTAAGAATCTGATTACATATTCATTTTTAATGATCATAAACAGGCTGTCTTCATCTAATATGACTGTTTTAAGCAAGGTTTTGCAAGACTTCCAACTGTTTTATGATACTGAATTTCTTCATTGGTGATCTGAAATTAAGTCACTACCATGAAGACTTCCAGTGTGAAAGTTTCCAGAGAAAAGAAACAACTGGGGGGAGGAGTGGTTCCTGGGATAAACTATGAGGATGTGAAAGTCACCATCAGCAGCCTCACTTGTTTAGAACATTGACATCGTTCATGTAAACTAGAGACATTTAACTGCAAACATACCAGGAATAAGGAACACGGTTCATGACTAGGTAAACGACACTGAAGAAAGCAGGAACCCTGAAGAGTTTGTAAAGTCACAACAGGGCATTTCATAGTGATACTGTGACCCCCAAAAATCTGCATCTTCTGTGACTCTAAATAAGAAGAGAGAGGCTCTAAACCTCTCATTCTGGCAACAGAGGTGATGGAACAGTGCACACAGCTTTAGTGTATCTGTTTTCCTAATTTCTGTTGTGTACATTGTGTAGGAGAAAAAACTTGCAAATATTATTCATGTGATGGAGAAGATGTTTTGTAATAAAAGAAAAACCCCAGTCAACTTATAAGCCCACAGCTACTGTGGGGAATCATAAGAAAATAAGAAAACACAAGTAGAATCATAAGGCAATAAGAAAACACAGCACACCACACCCAATCCTCTAGCAACAAGGAAGCAACAAGAAGCAATGGAAGGCAGCTAAAACTGCCTCGAACCAACTGAGCTGAAACCAACCCACTACAAATAAGACATAGGGAAGATCAGTGGTATCCCGGGGTGCAGTAGGAAGAACAATGCCAGCAGTCACATCCTGCCCCTCTACTCAGCCCCTCACCTGGAGTGCTGTTCCCAGTTCTGGGTTCCTCAGGACAAGAGACATGGACCTCCTGGAAGAAGTCCAGCAGAGGGAAAAAAAGAGGATTTCGGGACTGGAGCATCTCTTTTACAAGGAAAGGCTGAGCGAGCTGGGTGTGTTCAGCTTCAAGAAGAAAAGACTGAGAGGGGACCTAATCAATGTCTGTCAGTATCTGACAGGAGGGTTTTACGAGGATAGACCAGGCTCTTCTCAGAGGTGCTGAACAACAGGACAAGAGACAATGGGCAGAAACTGATTCACAGAAAGGTCCCCCTGAACATGAGGAAGAACCTTACCATGTGGGTGACTGTGCACTGGAACAGATTGCCAGAGAGATTGTGTAGTTTCCCTCACTGGACATATTCAAGCACTATCTGGACTCAATCCCGTGCAATGTGCTCCAGGATGGTCCTGCTTGAGCAAGAAGCTGGGACCAGATGACCCATTGTGGTCACTTCCAACCTTATTCTCTGATTCTGTGCTTCAGTTGCAGTACTCTTCTGAACTGTCACATGGGACACTTACCACCTTGGTCCTTCCTTCCACAGATAAGTGATGGGTAATATGAAAATGTACTTAGCTTTGAGGGAAGAACAGTCCTCTCAACTGCAACCCCTTGGACTGATGATGAAGTTCCACTAAGAACATTTTGAGAGACGTCTAAGCATCAATTCTGAACACAAGTGTGCATTATATGCATTACAAACAAGAACAGATAGCCTGAAGAAATCTCGTAAGCCCAATGAAGAGCCTGTCTAAAAAGATGAAAAAAACAAGGCCCATGGCAGGTGGTTAGAACCAGATAATCTTTAAGGTGCCTTCCAACCCAAACCTTTCTATGTTTCTATGATTTTTAGGCTGACCTTCACACACCAGAGAACAGCAATAATCACCCACGTCAAACCAACTCCTACTCATCACAAATGCAGCACTGTTTTCACAGCATTACCCAGCTCCATCTTTGAGTTATGCTGATATGTACACTACCAGAAAGCTTCCCCACAAAAATGGAGAGTCTGTTCAGCGCTGCAAGACCACAGCAGAAAAGAATGGTCATTTCATCCAGCAAGAAAGAGCATGTGGACAGACCCAGCCAAAACCCAGAGCCAGTCCAGAAGAAACAGGACAGCCAGAGACAAGAAAACTATGCTGAATCAACCAGCCTCACCAAACTTCTCTGGGTTCCACATAAGACTCCCTGGCTAGGAGGGAAATTGTAGGATTTAAGTAAAAAGTCCCAAACAAACAATTAGTAATTCTACAAATATGAGAAGTTGTTTCAACTGCAGCAACCAGCTGCCACACACTAAGTGAGCAGCAGGGGTAGAGACAAAGCTGGGTCTCATGCTGATATCAAAAAGTGATGAACTTCACTGGTGGCTGATAACTGATGACCATAATTGGAACAAATCTCCAGTTCTTCTGAAGGAATCTCAGTTTTAAGTGTGCTAACTGATTATACTGCTTTAAAAAGGTATTCTTAGAAGCCTTTTGCCTGTCAGATTTACACTTACTAAAAATTATGGAATAGCCTATGCTGTATCATTTTACAGATCTTTTTATTTGGAATAAATAATTCTTATGCATAAAATACAAAAATTTTATGATGCTAAACAGGCTGAGATGATGATGTTCTTCTGAACTGTTTTAGGGGAAATATGTAGTAAAACCCAGGAGCTGATATGTCTAATAAAGAGTTTGGTTCCCTTATTATTTTAAATTAAAAAAAAAAAAAAAAATAACATATTATTATGTTCTGATAAAATACGTAATTCAGTGTTTGTATTTACTGCCCTCTAGTGATAATAAAAGCATTAGCTATGAATATGTAGGAACATTAAACTGTTTTCAGACCATAAATGTCACAATGTGGTTCACTACTTTTCAACCATACCAGAGCGGGGTCTCTACAGGTATTCTCTACAGTGGCAGTATTTTCAATAGACACTCATGAGCAATTGCACAGGCAACAGAAATGACACCCTATTTCAACTCTTGACTCAACTGTCAATCCTTTAAGATACAATATATATTAATCATTTTCTTGAAAGTTTTCCACATAATGACAGAGTACATATGTATGTAATAGTCTCTAAAAAACACCCTGCAGTAAAAGGAATTTAATTTTAACAAATATTAAGCTATTTACAATATTCTGCTATGAATTTATTTTCCCCTGAATCTGATCCTATCAAAATGACATAATTTACAAAGAAGCTACTGTTAAAAGCTAATTTAGATCAGAGAAAAGTTGACCAGGGTGTGACAAAATCTGCAGTTATGACAGCAGATTTGAGGAGACAGACAGCAGTAATGAATAGTTCAGGTGGTTATTGCTCTGAGAGAACATTGGCATCTGACAGAATCAATGACCCTAAAAATGCAGAATCCCATGAAAACCTTATTTCTATTTTTATATCTATATGCACCCTGCAAGTAAATAAGCACCCCTAGGTATTTACCACAGCATACACACAAAAGAAGTTTATGCCCACATTATGCATTTTTGCAGATAGCTATATCTAAGAAACATGCGAGGAAGTGTGATACTTCATTCAGAGACCTGCAATGGCACACTTATCCTAAGACTGATACAGCTGTACCAGTACAAACTAAGCTTTACAGGGATTCCTGTTTCATACAGAAAGCTGTTTTGCTATGTAAGAACAAACCTCAGTTTTTTACTGGTATTTACTGGTATTTACTGGTATTTACTGGTATTTTACTGGTATTTTACTGGTATTTACTCAGGTATTTCTGGATTAATCTTACTTCTCCTGTAACATGACATTCCTATTTTAATGATGTGTTCCTACTGTAGACCTCGCCAAAGTCAAGCTTTAACAGTTCATCAGAAATACTGCTGAATGGTTGTAATTTCATGCTAAAAGAAACAAGTTTTTCATCCATCTTTGTACAGCTGTGGGAAAAAAAAAAAAAAGATTCCACAGACAAAAGCACAGATTTGTGGAATATGAAGTGATTACTAACACTGCAACAAGCTCAGTACAGCTCTCATAAACATGCCTTAGTAAATGCCCATAAATCACACACTGTAGATACCAACATTCTGAAAGCAAACTGCAAGTTGTTTCATGCAATTTTGTTGGCTCACGCTCCAGTTCTTATTAAACCATGGCTGTTGTATTTCTTATTAAGTTGCATGTGATAGCATCATTGTTCTTTCAAGGAAGGTTATTCACTAACTAATACTCATTTCAATGTATCCTTCATACCTTTCATTTGATTATTTATTTAGGTGCTATAAATGTGTTCTGCACCTATGGAGATTCACAAAATAATGAACATCTATTCATCTGGAACAAGAGAAACAACTAGTCTTATTTATTACACCCTTGTCTCATGCATACAGAGAAACAAACCAAAAATTTCGTACTTGTTTTTTTGTGTAAGTGAGCATTTTACCTGAATGCCTCTAGGTCAAATTAAGCAAACAATCACAAAACCCAAGTGGTTTCCAGTCCCACAGTCAGGTGTACTGTGAGGTTGGTTTATAGGTCCTCATGAGAGAGATGGAGACAAGATAACATAACCAGGCCAAAGGCAGCTGGTTATGTAGTTTTCTGAATAGCATACTTATTACCTCTGTGATTTAAATCCCTCTTACAAGTAGCAGTATTTGCATGAGGAAGCTTGTGGTATACCCGTGTTTCCTTACTCCTTGTCTATTGATACCAGTGATTTGCCTCTTGCCCTTGTCACAGAAACTGAGTGCCTTTTGGGGCTCTGACTTCTCCTGTGGTGGTGGTGACAGTGCACGCTGGGTCCTGCTGCGTTCAGATCATGCGGCCCTGTCGCTCTGCTCCATTGCCCGGTGCTCAGTCCATCAGCCATGGATGACTGCACATGCAGCCAGGGCTTAGCAGGTTCAGACCAGGCCATGCTGGGAGATGTTGGCCAGGTGCTGGTAAGAGCAGGAAACGCACCCATGCCTGATGGAGAACACTCCTCACTGTCCTGAGTCACCATGTCCCCTGTTGTGGTTCTTCCACAAGAGCAGACCTGCAGCATCACTCTATCCTGAGAACGTTTTGCTCCTTCCTACTCCACAGCGTGGGCTATTGTGAGATGGAGGCATTAACCCAGAGCCATTATTGTGCTACAAGGCTCACAGCTCGCCAGCTCAGAGTCCAAGGCCTACAGCCAGAAGCCCTCTCAAATAAGGCCAGTTTTGCACTAGGTTTTAGCTAAGAGAGCTAGAAGTCACACAACTCCTACATCTCTCAGTCTTCAACAGAGTCATCACAACAGCAGCAGTTTTTTTTGTAGGAGCCCTCTCACCTGCATGAATTTAGCTTTTTTATGAAACTAATCTAACACCAATGCAAGCACCATGACTATCTCAAGTCACACATACTTATGCATATAAACTTATGCATTTCTCATTAACATTGTAGAAATGGATTTTAAGTGAGAGACACCCATTTAGTCATCCTCCAGGGGTTTTATTTCAACATATTTGCATTATTCACAACTGACTGTTAAAATGTAGAAAACACTTTTAAGCTAATTTTTCTAGAAGAATAAATGTTGCTCCTGAGAAACCTCAGTCTGACAATAAATTCATGTTTACAAGTAAACAGTTTTATACTTAAATCAATATTTTCTTTGAAAAGACTCAAATGTGGCTTGTATTTAGCATTTTCCACTTTGTACTGTAACACCATATGGTAATCCCTTTCGCAACCACTGCTTTTACCCATGGTTTATAACCAGTTAATATTTTGTACTTAACAATCATTAAAAGTACACTCATAAAAAATTAATTAATATATTTTAGTTTTGATAATTTAGTTCACTTACGAACTTACATAGCACAGAAAAGCCTTAAAGAAAATTTCATTTAAAATGAAAAACCTCTGTTTAATCAATGATAACCCATCAATGATAACTTCTTTTCTGAACACTAACAAAATTTGAAATGAAAGGTAGATTAAAAAACATGAAAGTAACATCGCATACTGCAAACTCATTAGGCTCCCCTAACTGAAAGTACAATATTAGATTGAGGTATATTCTCTGATGAACTTGCAATGTGGATACAAAATACACAGACATTATTCAAGTAAAATATTATCTATTAACCTTTCATTATTAGTAGGTTTTTTATAAAAAAAGGCATTTTTCATATTTCAGTCCTCTTAAATAGATACTTTTACATCTCTATAAAAATCATCCCTAATTTGAAAAACATCTTAAAATCAAGCAAAATCAACAAGGGCTAAATCGCTATGGCATCATCATCTTTGGCTCACATTTTCATTTGTTAAAAAAAGAAACAAGCTGGGAAACTTTGTCCTTTTGTCCATTTACATACAATATTTGGAGCAGCTCAAAAAGCTCTGAGCAGCACACAAAACACTGGTAAGACCTTGGCAGATGAAGAAAAACATCAGCCTATCCAGTTATATGGGCACACACGCGCAAGCCCACTTTTGCCATGTTAAAAATGCTCACAGTCTGCCTCTAATTAAGCTTTCTCCATTCTTCCAAAGAAGCTCCTGTTTAACAGCTGATTCTACCAACTCTTTATCAAAGTGACAACAATGACAAATAAAATCAGTTTTGGGCTCCATTCCCAGCCTGATGAAATGAATGTAGAGTCTCTCACTAGCTCCAGCTAGTTGAATTTGCACAAAGTGTTCAAATGTTCCAGGAAACAGGAGTGATGCCCTGGTACATCCTCCCAGTCCTGCTTGCCCCTGTCCAATGCCATCTTTTGTTCAATCTCCATACCAGAGAAAAAAACTGAAAGGCTGTAATAAGTGCAGTTCATCTGTACAGGACTGTTAAGATACCCAGAGAGTTTATGTCTCGTCTAAGGCAAATTCCATTCAAATTGGGACGTAATATTTGATAATTTCAATGAATATTTAAGTTTTCATACTCACTTTACAAGACTGATATGTTTATTCTGTTAATTACTGCTTAATTTACTGCTACACATGTAAAAATCATAATCCTAGTTTTTAAAAACAAAATATGTTTCTCATTTTTAGACTGCTTTCCCTGTGGGCTTTAGGTGGTAAGAATTCCCAGCTACCCAGTCCAGTGTAAGCCTAGCGCATACTTTTCATGACTAGAATGAGGATTTGCCTTAGTGGTGCACTAGACAACAGCTATATTAGTCACGTCATATTAAAATATTAGTATAAATTATTGATACTAATTAAAGTCCCAGGTCTTGATTAAAAAACTTCCTGAGAGGAAAAGGACTAGGAAGCCATGCAGAGCTATTTGTCCAAGTCTGCAGACTCCTCAAAGAATCCCTGGTAGTCAAAAAGCACAAGTCAATATGGATCTTATCCCTTCCAGTGCTGCCACCTATGAGCCCATCAGCAACACTAGGCAGACAGAGCACAAGTCAGTCACACTCTCACCATTTCACAAAATTATGTGCAACACTAAAGGTAAGACACCACTGCTGGGCAGGATATGTGGTGAAAAGACACGCTGGAGAAGAGAAAGATTTGTATAGAGCATGCTATTTCACAATAGCCAAGACACTGTAGAAGGAAACAAAGAAAGAAAAACAAATCCCATTTACCTCTTCCCTCAAGAGCAATTAAGGCACAGTTTCATACTTAGCCACACTATTGAAATGACAGGGTGTAGTAAGATTTAAAACTCAACATCTGTCCTCTCATTCTGCCTCTGATCAGCCAGGCAGCTTTAGTTTTATACAACTGGGACATTTTTCAAGCTCTGATAACAATTTCAAGAACAAACCAAAACTGCCTATGTACATCAGCATGTTTTTATTTATACCACATCTATACAATCTAAAAGACACATGAGCACAGGCCTAATATCTAGCTGAAAAGACAAAACACTTACCACAACATAGTTGTCAAACTCTTTTTCTTCCTGAAGATTTATTTTATCCCAACAGCACAGTTTTATTTTGTATTATCATTCCTATAACCTATCTATCATCACAGGCCCGTGAAACAAAGATCATTACAGATGTATATTCCTGACCAAAAACAATTATTTGTTTTAGGCCCCAAATGCCAAGATTTCTTTCTGAACAAATTCTTTAGAGCACTTTATCATCATGTATTTAAAATTTATCTGTTGCATTTTAAAAATAGAGGTATGTACTGAAAGCTGTGCTAGAAATGCCCAGCTCTGACTACGTATCAAAAACTTCAGCATCCTGAAACCTTTACAGCAATAACCAAAAAGAGCTGCAGAAAATCCATGCCAGTGCTAGAAAATGCACATATTTGTTTTTACTGACAATAAAGGGGGGGAAAGAACTACCAAATTTTGAAATGCAATCTTACCTTGGTCCAATATTCGGGCACACAAAACTTTGGTCATGCTTCAGAGCATAGTAAAAATACAGTTATTTTACTGAGAAATCTGGGTGTTGGGCTTTAAAGTTTATGTAGCCAAACAGATATTCTGTGATTTGTCAAATAATTCACCACATTGACATTTATAGGACTAAACATTCTTATATGTTTTCCAGCTAAAGCTTCCATTGCAAGCAAAAAATAATTAATTTAGAGGCACTCTTAGAGATTTAATTTCATTTTTTGTTTTCTTAAAGCCGTTTTCCTGCAAGCAGTGTATAACAGAAAACCTCTGACATGTACACACAGAATAGTTTTGTAAAAGCAGCAAGGATACTTTCTGGCTTCTTGCTGAGACACAATTGCCTACATTTACTACAAAATGGCACCCTCATCTCTGCTTGTTGCTTTGGCCACGCCATAGGTCAGGCTTGCACTTTTTTCCCCCAGACCTGTTTGTTTAGGACAGGCCTAGGCGCTTCCTATCATGGTGCCTGGATCAGCAGGGCGAACATTCACTGCAGCAGCAGGAGCAGGAGCCGGCACCCTCTGCCGAGGAGATCAGCAAGCAGCAGAGGGCAGAAACGCAGAGGAATCCGAGCACTCTCCCTGCAACACCAAACACAAGGGCTGCTTCGACACACGCTACATCTCATGCAAAAAATGCACCCAGATTAGAACAAAGAAGTACTTTTAAGCTCCAGTTCTCTGTGGCAGCAAAAGCTGAACAGGGGTGAGCAAAGGCTAAGATGGAAGAATCCTGGAGAACTACAGGTTTAGAAAGCAAAACAAACACTGCATTTTGCAAGGTTTCAAGTACCGGTCTGTCCCTCTGGTTCTGAGATGTTGCTATTGAACGTCCGTTTAATTCAAATAACAAGAGCTCAGTAGAGAAACATCCTTACACACATGCTCATCATTAACCATCAAATGTAATTATCTTATAGCATGTTTCATTCATTTCAGCTACCAAACCAAAGACATTGTTTCATGTGTACTTGTAGAGGAGGTCCCTTTGTGCATGGGGAAAACATGGCAAAACCCAAAGCTTTGGCAACTTTAATGCTACCCATGCATCACTTACCCACTGTATAGGAGGTAATAAAGTCACCAGTGCCACTACTGTGGCCACAAAGCTTACCAACAATAGCCTAGAATCACACTACTGCTCACACATTCAACAGCACCAACCACCTGCAAAGCCAGCAATAGTACACCTTCAAAATCATTTGCAGAAGCACACAGCAATTTTTTTTTAAGTTATCAAATCTTTAAAAACCCAAATTCAAATATTCCTTGTATTTGTCATTACTTATCACAGTGACAATTAAGTTTAGCAAACACATTAACGACCCAAAAAATTGTTAAATATGTAAAAAAAGTCTGTTTTCTAGTCTGTCTTGGCACTTTTTCATTAAAACATACTCCAAGATGCTCAGGTCCACAATGTCTATCCAGCAGCCTGCTTTTTAGTTGTTTCTGTTCCATAAACTCTTTTTCACTCTATTAGTGAAAGAGCACTATCCTGCTATTTCTTTTTTCTTTCTTTCTAAGCTCTACTGTGCTCTCTCCTTATTGGAGTTGTACTACTTTTTCCATGTCCCAGGGATGAAGCTTGTAGAAATACTGCTAAAGACCATAAACTAAATGTCACCTAGGATGTTTATCCTTTATTTGTTCTGATTAGCTCCAAAAACAATCAACTGCTTCCCTCTGTCAGCAAGGACACATGAATCACATCCTCACTTATTAAAAATTGCTCATTTGGATGACCCTTTGAAGCACCAAAGGTGGGGGCAATATATTATGAAAAGTCATTGTTTCTACATAAAATAATCCTTCAGTTTATATTCTAAAATGCTCAAAATAAACCACTACAATGGGAAAGAACAGGAAAAGATATCTGACACCTTCATATCTAGTCTCTGCAACTAAAATAACTTTTTAAGTACCAACTGGTGCAGGGGTTCTGAATATATTGATGGGTATCAGTACAGAACAAGAGCAACATATTTTATTATAAATATTATTAGAATATTAGAATATTAGAATTATTATAAAATTCTACCTACCCACTTTGGAGTCCTCTTCTTAGAAGCTGATTTGTGGTAACTAAAGCATCATTATTGCTATTCATTTTACTCTTGGTCATTAGAAAAGACATCTCTGTTATAACTGCTAATTCTGGATCACAAAAATCATGTTTATGAAAATATTAATCTCAGCTGGCAGTGTGAGGTTTTCTGTAACCCTGGGTAAAACTCCTGCATTAAGGCTGTACAGTCAACCTTAAGCACAATCAGATAACCTGGTTTAAATACATTAACGCCTGCTTTTACAGGTCCTCTAAATCATGTAAACTAATTCAATTAAAAACCACACATCTTTATATCCATCAAAAAATACTCCTGGAGTTACGTATCTGGGGAATATGACTGATGTAGTGGAATGGTTAGGAGGTTGCAGTTAACCACATATATTTACTTCTTGTAAGGCTTGGCTGTTCATTCCAGAATAAAATGAACATTGACTTAATTTTGCAAAAACCAGCAGCCTTTCTTACAGCAATTCTGAGTGGAAGTATAGTATTGTCTTGCTGTGGGATCTTATATAAGCAGTCGACCAGCTCATTTTCATTAGCTGGTCATATATTAGTGGACTACAACTTAAGAAAAGCAGCAAGCTGTTTAAATTTTGCTCCTAGAGAATCTTGTTAACAGTCCCTACACATCAGCTTGACTCAGTGTTGCTCCTCTGCTGGTGACTGGAGATGGTACTACTGCCTGTGCAGCTCCTTTTCAACACCTGGAGCAGGCAAACAGAGGGAACAACAGGCAGAACTTGCCCTAGCACAGCAGTGTCTCCCTTGGCTGCAGATCCAGATGAAGCAGCAGTCCCATCACAGCACATCGTGCCCACGAGGTACAGAATAGGGCAGCCACAGGGCAGGTTCACCTCTGACCTGCTCAGAGGTGAACAAGCTCAAGAGGCAGGTGCTGACCACCGCCCTGCTCACCTGGTTTCAAGGCAGGATGAGTAGCATCACTTTCCATCATGCCTTAGCTTGCCTAGATTCAGTTTTGCAGCTCACTGGGGGACCAACTGTGAATTAACCAGAACTGGGATCAACTTCTACTGAGATAAGCTTTATTAAAAAAACTAAAACAAACAAAAAACCACAGACCAGGAAATATCCATCCACAACATACTTAATCCTGTGATGAGTCTCCTAAATACAGAAAGTTTTAGCACACGATACAAAAACCTCTACTAACGTAACTGAAAGAGAAGAACAGTTTCTTATTACAGTTTCTTTATGAGACAAAGTCTGATGTGACATTTCAGCAAATACCACATTTGTTGTACCAAAACATCATATAAGAGTGGAAGCTGCCTCTTACCGGAAACAAAAAATTGATTAAAAAAAAAAAAAAATTAAAAAAAAAAATTTAAAAAAAAAATGGCCACTGCTTTCCTAAATGCTTCAAATTTTACAGTCTAGCTTTGACTAAAGCAGCACCCTATCATGAATACAATGTCACCATTCTTGGGTCTAAATATTGTAAGAAGGAGCCACAACTATTTAGATAGTTCTCATACCTTTCAGTTGTCATGAATACCATCTTATTACTAAGAAGGAAGTTATTAGATACTCATACCCATGAAGGACCTTTCCAAGTAAGAGTTTTGGAGAAAAATATTTTTTTGTAAATGCCAAAAAAAGGCACAATGATGTCTGCATTTTAACTAAATAATCCAGCTCCTGGAAAAATTTCATAATTTTAAAATCTGTTATTATGGTGGTTGAAAATAATGTTATTTCCCCACATTAAACCCTAGTTATTTACTCTGTAACATTTCATCTGTATTTTTCTGTCCCATTATGCTAAAGGAAAGAATCTTTCATACTGCAGCATTTCCTATAATTAAAGAGGCTACAAAAAAGGTCTGTTTGTATGTTGGCATGGACCATTTGTTTATATTTATGGAAAAAAAATCAAGTTATTAGGGACTGGGAAGCTCTGCAATCTTAGAAGCAGCTAAAAAGCTGAAACGTGCTAAATAATAGCAACCCTCAAAGAGGCATAATGCTTCTTACACATCTCTTACATCCAGGACCTTGCAAAAAGTAGTGAATGAGAGATGCAAAAACCTATTTTTCTTCTAAAATTTCACATACAGACTGAATCTGTGAGATTAAGAGTTCCTATCTTGTTTTTGAGATGCCGGTGTTCTTTTATCAACTGTTATGTCTATGAGCTCTAGGGTCCTCTCCACTGGTGCAGAGCACAATAGCCTGTGCTGGATACTTCTGTTGAAGAAGACTCCCAAAAAAAAGTGGAAGGGGCTGACCCCACCACAGATTTAAGATGTTCTGAAATCACAACTGCCTTCTTGTCACGGCCCGAGGAAGCCAGTGATTGCTGTCATGTACCCACACAAGGAGTAAGGGCTGCTTACAGCTCAGTTGTCTTGAGCCTCACCCACCACATTTACTTCACTATCCTAGCAGTAAAACTATGTTTCATAATTTTTCTTATTTGGCAGCAATCCCACAACCCCTATGGAAGCAGCAGGATCTGCACAGAAGAGATTCAGCCACAGCTGAAGTGGCACCCCTACTCCATCCACTTGTTTCTGAGGAGATGGAGGTGGCCATAAATGATAAGGAGTGACTGGTGCAAACCATCTGCAGGAAAGCAAGTTTTACCCTTTATCTTGCTGCAGCACATCCCTGTGCAATATAGCAAGCAAAGTGCTATCTCCTTTTATTTTTTATATAAAAATTTATGTACAGCTCACTCATCACTGCAGTTACCCAAGGGCAAGTCTGCTGCTCTCCAGAAGCATGAGTAGTCTTACATGAGAGCAAATAAAGTTGTGTACAGGGAACTGCCCTCCAGCCCAGAGGTCTTAAAATCCTTTCAGGCTGGCTTCAGTGAATGGAAAATGAGGAGTGTTCCTAGAAAACCATTCCTTCCTTACCTCCACAATACTCTTGCCCTTTTCTTTTGTTATAAAGTACAAAAAAATGGGGGAAGCCACACAAGTATGCATTAATTAAAATTCAGGCTTACCACTTATCAGTATGCCTTGACTTTGTCACTGTACAAACTGAAATCTTTAATGAACAGAAAATTTCCTGATTGTGCACGGAACAACCATTCTCTTGCTAACGGCTGCCCCTTAATCATGACCCTTATCACAGAGCTGCACTCTAAAGAGCTAACCAAAACTTCAGATTTTCTTAGAGAGATCTGAGAATTTAAAACCAAATTAAACTACCATGTCAGCCAGCCAAGCACAATGGCATTGCCAGACAGACTGTCACATAGCAAGCCCCATATTTACTCATGGAAACAACAAATTTCTTTTCTACTGCCAAGTTTCCAGCACCTATTATGCGCCATAGCTGAAACCCAAGTGACTGACTGCTGTTTAAATCTTCTTAAGTGGATATAACATATTATCTTGTTCCTTAACTGGAAACAGGTCAATCTAACCAGTGTCTGCGACAGAGGAGACAATTTTACTCTGGCTGAGCTTCCACATTTGGAAAAACCATTGCAAAAAAATTATGCTCTTACATACAAAAGGTAATTTCTGAAGACAAGCTCCTTACTGTGCTATGAACCTGACCCCAAAGCTGGAAGCAAGAATATAAAACAGACAACACTAAAATCTAGCCTGTTAACAAAAAAGACTGAGTCATGTTCATTAGTTCTAGACACAGCCTATCTAGGACCATACAAAAGTACTAGCCACCAGAGCACTTCAGCTTTTTCACAGAATAAGACAAAGATAAAACAGACAGGTTGACTAAATCAGGAGTCAGAGCCTGTCATCAACTCCATTTATTCTGGGCCTGGGTAAACTCAGAGAGCTACTGTCAGTCTGCGGTAACACAATAATGCTTCTCCATTCAATGGGGGCTTTTGTGAAGAGCTGCCAGGGGCCCGGAGGCACCTTCTGGCCCTGCTTTTTTCACCCCAGCAAGGGTCACGCTGGAATGCTGATTTTCCTGGGAAGACAAGGCTTTCCTGGGAAAACACGGTGAAGGTAACATAGCACCTCCATTTGAAGCATTTTAGAGTTTACAAATGGTCCATTATTTGACCTAAGTAATAAATTTAGCCTCTTTCCCCAGATATTATGTTAGTCAGCTCCCCATTACCTGTGTGAGCTTTTTAGTGCTGAAAAGATGAAGGGAAAAATACTTTTTAGCTGCAAGAAAATGTGATTATAAACCAGCTCAAATTGGCAGAGGAGGGAATGTAAAAAAAAAAAGTAAGCAAACAGATTTCAAGTTGCCTTCAAATATAATTTTGGTCTATGTTAAATATTTACAGGTAAGTATTTTTTAAAATCAAGTATCATTAAGATTATTATGTGAATGTACATAGTGGGTGACAAGTACAGGACTATAAATATAGCCCTATGTTACATTAGGGCAGTTTTTGGATGTCAGCTGGTTGATAACATTGATGCTTTGGGTATTTCCAAATCACTGAAAAAAAACTCAAAAAGATTTTTTTTAAAGTAACTAGCACTAGTAACTGTCTTTAAATAGGCTTCTACTCTAACCTGTAAGCATTTGCATATACCAGTAATAGAAGCTGGACAATTATAAGAAAGTCTATACTTAAAAACTAGGTTCATAGTTAACACGGTCCTACTAAGTCAAATCAAAATTTTCTCAGCTCCGATACCTAAAAGAGATTCCTAGAGAAAGGGTATTCACTTACATTTGTAGTGGGAAGAGAAGTACCCTATGAATGACATCTTCTAAACTCTTGCTCTTTACCAGTTATTAGCAAACCCTGAAAAACACATCCTCTGCGGGAGAGTAAAAGCTGAAACAAAAATGACACAATCTGAAACTTTTCCCATGTCTAAGTTCAGATTCTTAGACACACAAGAGCAACAAACAAGAGATGCTTGCAAAATCATGATTACAGAAGTAAAAATACGCTTTTGCAAACAAGTTTCATTATATATATTCCTCCACATTTGACTAATCTACAAATAACGCTGTCTAAGAGAAAGCAGTTGCTACATCTTTATTACTGGAATTTTTAATTTGTGTATTGTCTATCACAGAATAACTCTCAGATCCAGAATGAGGACCATAAACTACATAGTGCCAAACTGCATACTAGAAGAAGACAGTTCTTCTCCCAGAGAACTTAAAATCTATTAAATTTTGCTTTAATCTCATTTAGCAGAAATAAAAAGAACAGGGTGCTACTTATTAAAAAAAAAAACTATTAAAAAGAAAAAAAGAAAAAAATCATCAGTCTGCTACTTGGAAATCTTAAAAATATCATTTGCTTGTATATGTGCATCAAAGTAGCTGAATCTAAAGTTTGAAATCACAATTAACAAGCTAGTAGCCTCCTAAACCCCATTTTTTTTAAGGACATATTACTCACAATTCAGTTTAGCAAGAAGTGATATCGGTTATCATCTGTGGAAATCAGAACAGTTAAATAGAGACATCTAACTATTCCTTGGGATCCTATCATTAATGACCCAGATGTGTAAACTATTTCCTAAAACTAATTTATATCTGTTCAAGAAAGCATTACTCAGAAAAACACAACAATACTACAGTCTACTGACGTTAGGCAATATTAACGGTACATGATACAGAAAATCAGACATAGTTCTCCAAAAACGAAAGACATTTTCGTCAATTTTCCAAATTCATGGTGCTTCTTATACATTTTTTTTTTTTGCTTTGGAGCCTTTCAAGGCTTTAAAGGGTTTCTAAAGGAGGACAAAGATGACAAACTTCCTGTGCTTTCAAAAAGCTGGTTTTCTCTTGCTAGTACCCAATTTCAGAAGGTAGCAATTTAAGTAAACACCAAGTACTGTAAAATTCATAACAACACAATGACAAGTGACAATACAACTACATACTATGTCCTTTGGAAATCACGCTGATTTCCAAACTATGTCTGTGGGTGCACCAGAGATCCATCAGTTACTTCACATGCAATGGCTGCAGGCATTTGGAAATCTTTGTATCACAGGCTGGGAAAAGGGAAATCATCTGGCTATTACAGTCATACTGATGTAATGTAGGCAGCCAAGCATTATAGCTGGCTTTCTCCAGAACAGACCTACAGCATGTTCTCAAAGATTTTGGGTAACACAGTCCCACAACATGCCGGGGCTCACCCAGAGGTCGTGGATAGCACCCTGTCACTACTGCTTTAATCAATTTTAAGCAGGGAGAAGAAGGATCTTCTTATGGATCTGCGTCATTCCACTTTCTGTCATCCAAAGCTGTGAGCTGGCACGTCATAGACTACTGTTAATTGAGAAAGAGGGGCATCTAAACAAAATAAATACCCCTGAACTGGGATACGCTAATGCTAGTCCTACGCAAGCACTACAACAGCAAAGGGATTCCAAACAGATGAAGCCAACAGTTCAGGCTGTCAACTCACTGCACAGAGAGGGACAGTGGGAGGGAGATAAGACTCACTCCCTGGACTCCTCCAAGCATTCAGGACACAAAATACTGCTTCCACCCTGTTTTGGTTTTTTTTTTTTCCTCTACTATGGCAGCCTTTCCTCAAGGGGCAAAAGTTCTTACCTAGTGCAGAGTACAATTCTTATGCCACCCCTTATGTCTTGCATGTGTTCACATAAAAAAGGAAAAATAATAATGATGAAAATGCTGTTACATACAAAATAAAGGGGAGAGAAATAAGCAAGGGAAATAGTTGAAAGTCCAGGGGAAAAAACCCACACCAACAATGAGTCAGTCTTGTGGGTTAGTTCTTCGAGAAACCCATAGAAAAGTAAAGAGATAAGTGAGAAACTATGTTCTTCTGTCTCAACAACATTCCTTTTTCTGATTTTCTCATCTGATTTTACAGGACCTACTCTTCAGACAGAGGACAGAGTACTCTTGCATGTTCATTTCTGTACTGAAGTCTATGTTCTCAGCCTTGAGCAAAGCTTTTCTACTTCAGTTTCTCAATAAGCTAAAATAGTATAATTTACCTATATGCCCCACTGAGAGATCACAGTTTGCAGTTATATTGCAATAGGAGGTATTGTATAAATGCTGGATACATTTCAGTAATCAGAAGTAAAATGATTCTTTAGAACAACCTGCTGTACACCTGAAGTAAAAATCCTCCTGCACTAATTTTTCCTCACACTATTGTATGGGCTTGCTGGTTTATATTGAAGATTGTTCACATGATGGTTAGTGGCATAGATTTAGCTTCTGGGTTTCATTTTTTAATTTCTTAACAAACAAAACAAAAAACTGCCAAGTGAACACCGAAAGATGACACAAGTTTGTACAAGGGGGTAGATTTCAAAAAAACGAGGTGAAAATGCTTACTAATTCAAACAAATACAAACAAAACATAGTATCAAACACAGTAGCACCTCTGAATCTACTTATAAATGCACACAATTTGTCAAATTTTATTTTAAAAATGTTCTCTTTCTGTAAAAATCTGACTATACATGGCAAAACTTAAAAAGCATTGATTTGCAATTAATTTTACCTTATTCTAGAAACAACTTGCCCTCACTGTTCATCAAATAGACTGCATATCTTATATACTATAAGGAGTTAAGAAATAAATACTTGAAAAAAATGAAGCATTTTGTGAAAGAATGGTTATACAGACATGACAAGCCAGGAAACCAACAGGTGTTCAAACTGGTTAGCAAGGAAAGACCACGTTGTGTGTGTGGGTCTGATCTCACTCCCTTTGGAAACAAAGTCTCTAGATTCATATAGTGCTGAAACAGCCTCAGAAACTCTTGACTTTGTAACTTAGCAATGCATAAACAATAGGTACTGAGTAACAAGATCTTTCAGCTGCAATAAAAACTGAAAATGCAGTTCTGAGAATAGCGTAATGCCAGGCAGGTAACTCCTAAAACAGTGATCGAATTGGTGCTAAGAGTCTCTAAAGCCAAGAAAAGCACAGGGGATATTACACTGTGGGATTAAACTGCACAAGTGTAATAGTACTGACATGCACAATCATATCTGACATGCAGGCACACTTGAACAGCAACTTAAAAACAGGCAGTAACAAACAGCAGATACTTGGTAAGAGCAGTCAAAGCAAGACAGTAGAATATTAAGAAAGCATAGGCTGACTCAAAATAACTATTTGCCAGCTTAAAAAAATTATTAATTACAACTGAAATGATTAAAAGGTGCTAAAATATCATCAGCTGCTTTTGCAGATATAAGAGATGGAAAACTAGCCTATTCAATTAAAGCTTTCATCTTATTTCTAATTGTACATGTTGCTGCTCAAGTATTCAGTTGATGAAAAATATAAAAATCAATTTTGAAGTAACAGCAGCTTTATTAATTCACCTTAAAAAAACGAACTCCAGAAATGTACCTGCACATTCTTTGCAAACCAAAATCAGGAAAGAAAGTTTACTTATGAATGAAGGATGTGGAAATTTCAAATTGCAAAACCAAAGCACATACAGACCATAGCAGACCCCGGCACAGAGTTTCCAGATAATGCGAATCCTCAGCTTCCAGGATGAGAAGGAAGTGCGCACTCTGTTGCAGAAGCACACCTCTGGATGTAGGTGTCTACTGTGATGGCACTTTGGTCGAGAGCGTGTTCTTTCATAACAAATAGCGTTATGAGAGCTGTCATCATCACTGTTTACAAATAGAAAGCACCATACAGCTCCCCTGGGCTCAAGAACTATCTTTATCACCTTTCATGCTACTTTCTACACCGTTTCTAGGAAAGATCCCTAATTCTGTAAGGGGTTCTGTGAAAAGAAGGAGCAACTAAAGAGATTATTGCCAGCAGCCGTGAACAATCTCTTTTTGTTTTTAAACTGACACACACAAGAAAACAGTGTAGCTTTACAAGACCTGCACCACTTTCACAACTTGCCCTGAAATTTAAAAGACTGGTGCAAAAAGCCACAACGGAAGCCGCTCCCGCTCCCAAACCCGCGTGCGGACACTGCTTGCCCACGGCAAGTTTCTCCGCCCGGGGTCGCTCCAGCGCCCTGGCCCCTCCGTCTGCCCCTGACCCTGCGCAGCCCCGGCTGCCGCGACCCCCGGCCCGCAGGGCGGAGCGGGGCGGCGGGGCCGAGCCCCCGGGCTCCTACCTTGTTCGAGGCCATTTCACTGACGGAGTGTCTGGTCTGCAGGGTCTCCAGCTGGTCCAGGCACCAGTCCAGCTCCTCCATGGTCTCGCTAGCCAGTTTTTGGTAGGCCTCCTCTGCGAAAAGACAGGGGAAAGCGCGCTCAGTTCGCAAGCGTTTAACAGGGCTCACGGGGAGCGCCAGCGCGCCCATCCTCCGCTGGCCGGTGCCCGGACACGGGCGCTGCTCCCTCATTCTGCGGGCGCGGGCGGCGGCTCTGCCCCTCCGCGGGGCCGCGCTCTGCGGAGACACCGGGGCGGCGCGGGCAAGAAACTTTGGTCGTGCCGGGCTCGCCCCTTGCCTCGGCTCCGCCGCCCGCCCTGGGGCCGCTGCCGCCCGCAGCGCCGCCCCCTCGAGGGAGGCGTCCGGCTCGGCACCGCGCCCCGGCCCCGCGGCAGGGCAAGCACGGCGCGGGGGGCACGGGAAGCGCGGAGGCACGGCTGCTGAGGGCACCCACACCCACCCACACCCCGCCGGCAGCCGCGCCGAGCCGTCCTCCCTCTTACCTATCCACCGCGGCACCATCAGAAATTAACGGGTTAACCTTTAGAGAAGCGCGGGGAAAGGTGTAAGAGCACATGTGAGTGTTCCGAACAGCGATGGCCCGCCGAAGCACCAGCTGTCAAAGGAGTGCTCAGATAACTGCAGTCGTGTTTGTTCTAAGCCAGAGCCTGTGTGTGTGTGCTAGAACCGGCACAAAGTATTGCATGTTGGCTGTAAGCACAAAAGAACCAATGAAAAAGTTTTGGAACTGGACACAGGAACACAATATGGGCAATTAACCCAATAATGGTATGGAAACCACAGTTTAACCAAAATTGCTAAATATTCAATTGGAACTAACTGTCTAGCAGAAGTTTCAGTTACAGACAGGAAGACATACCCTTCTTCAACAACTCCCCAATAACAGGAAATCTGTCACTATGCAAATAATTTCAGAAAAATAATCCTATATGCAGAGTGCAAGCCTCACCTACCAAGCCCAGCTCTTTTTTATTCCAATGTAGATCTGAACACAAGAAAGCTTCTCCACATTGAACTCAGAGCTGAGTGAGTTTTAGTATTCCAAGCTGTGTATCTGAAACATCAAGTTTTGAAACTGCTGGTGTAGACACATCTAGATCAGCTACATACATGTAAACTTGACTCCAAGGTAGAGAAATGTTTCTTTGGTCGGCTTGTTATGGACATCTATAACATCTCCCTTGACTAGTTTCACATCGATAACATCTCCCTTAACTTTTTCACATCAAATTAACCTTATTTTCAAATGTCAGACAAGCAAAAAATCAGGAAAACAAATTAACTAAAACTCCTGTTCAAATAAAACACTCCAGCATGGACTACTGCCAAATAGCCCAGTGCATTACTTTACAACATCCTGGATACTAGACTTGTATCTTTTATGTTTCTAAGCACATGCTCAGAAGCTTCAAGTACCCTCACAACTTTTAAACTTCACACGCTTGTGGCTATTGCAAAAACATCCCATGATTTTGAATAATGTTCACTTACATCTGGAAAAAGGTAATGCAGGAAGTTTGAATTGAGATTAATTGGCAGAACCATTTAAAGAAAATTTTGCAGTGCTGGCCACTTCAGTAAACACATTAACCAACACTCAACAAAAAAACATCCCCATTAAACTGTAAACACTGTCATTCAGATGCATACTTACTAGAAATGCTATCTCATTCAAAGGAATTTCCTGGCCAATAAAGTTAGGATTTCCAGCCTGTTTATCTATCAAAAGAGAATCCATGACTTCTATAATACAACAGACATCACAGCTCACTAGTTCTTGAACACAGTAAAACAAATTTGTATGATGCTATTTTTCAGCTAGCCTGCAGCCTGCCCAACAGCAATTCTTGAAAATCAGATACTAGGAACCATGTTTTTCTTAACAAAACCATCCTTTCTAATACTTAAGAAAGTATTCAGATGACTTTTTTTCCCCAAGAAGTATGAAAACCACAAAATAAATTCAAGGGATACAATATTTAGGTAAAACTAATAAAATGCTCAGTTTGCTATTTATTTAGGAAATATATATATATATTACCAATGGCACCTTGCATTCAGGAATATTTATCTACTATTCACCTTCCCAGTACACCTCAAAGCACATTAGAAAGCAGAATCCATCACTCACAAGGAAGTTCCTCACCCTTAGGATGCTTCTCACGATCTCCCACTTCAGACTGCCACACTTCAAGAGTCTGTGACTGCTGTGGGGACCCAACTGACCACTCAGACTAAGTAAAATTCTGATGGCCAATGCTAGGCTTAAGACTTGCTAGACTTGGCACCTCCTGAAAATTCTCAGAACTCAGAGCTGTCAGACCAATCTTAAATGGAAATAAAAGGTTTTCTAAATGATGGCAAAGTACCCATCAAACAAGCACACCTGCAGTTCTGAAGGGCAGAACAACCGTAGGAAAGCTTTTTTCTGAACAGTACCAAAGCTCTAAATTTGGCCCACACTTTTGTTGTTATACAATGTGGTGGAAAATGTTGAGGTTAACAGCTTTTCAAGTATAACACTCCGGTGCCACTAAGCTAAGAATAAAAGAATAATTATCAGCTGTGCAGCTTTGAGAGCCTCACAACACTGTTTCTGACTTCTCTGTTACCTCTAAGATAGCACCCTGTAATTAGATCCAGGACTGATCTACTAATCAGTTTTTTTGTTTTAGACACATGATCAAGCTTCCCCACCCAGACGATAAAGTCCTAAGACAGATTAACTTCTGTAAATGAGAGGCATCTTGAAATGTCAAAGGTTCTTTTTATGTCTCATTAGGCTTTAATAAGAGGAAGAGAAGTACATTTTAACACCAGCTGCTTTAAGAATTTGCATGTTATTTTGTATATGCTTTTAAAAAAAAGGAAGTGACAGCAAGTGTTCTCTTTTCAGTTTACAGATTACAAGCAATTCCTATATATGTAGCTTTCAGTATGGTACATAGAAAAAAAAACAACAAATGAAAGGCTAACAGAAAGAAAAAGCTCTAGCATAATCATTTGGCACTGCACAGCTATTTTTTTAAGGAGTGTTCTACTGTCTGTGTCTATAAAAGACTTGATTCTTAGCACAGCGCCTAACAAAACACCATAGATGGCTCCACTTTAATTCATATCGTTATTTGGGAACAATTTCTGTTCAAAAATTTTGAAGGGAAAAAATTACTATATGGCAATACTTATGTAGAGTGTCCACTCTACGTAATGGTTTGTCATGATTTTCATATATGTTATTCTGCTATTCCTGGAGAACAAAAAGCAATACCACACTTTTCTACCCAAGTAGAAAAACGCTCAAGTGTATTTGTACTAATCTTTTCAGTATTTTGATGAATTTCAGAACAGCAGAATCAAAAAATAAGTACAGATTCTTCATTATTGTCCAATCAGTTGAGATCATCTAAGCGATGCAAAGAGACTGGAAAAGAGTTGACTCAGCAAGCACACAGCAAAGGGCTTTGACCACTGTGTTGCCTTAAAATGGGAGTGTCTTGGAATGAAGACAAGCACTCTGCTGAGCAGTGATGTGATCCAGATAGTCTTGGCATGTGTACTGTCTTTTGGAGCTGCAGGCTGCTGGAAGAAGCTCTGAAAACCTCCAGGCTATTCTAAATGAACTGAAGACCTAACCAGAAAAGGAAGGTCAAAGAAGGTGTGCACCCTCTGATAAACAATGTTAAAAATAAACTGGTAACAACAGATGAAAAGCAAGCTGAGGTACTCAACAAATCTGCCACAGTCTTAATTTCTCTCTTTCTACACCTCTTGAGAGATGGACAGATGGATGGGGACTGGGATAGCAAAGTTCATGGCAAGGAAGATCAGGTTTGTGACCACCTAAGGAACCCTAACATATGTAAGTCCAGGGGACCCAATGGGATATATCCACAGTCCTGAGGGAAAGGGCTGATGTAGCTGCCAAGACACTCTCCATGATATTTGAAAAGTCATGGCAGTCAGGTGAAGTCCCAGGTGGCTGGAAAAGGGGAAACATACTACCCATCTTTAAAAAGGATAGATAGGAGTACCCTGGGAGCTACTGACCTGTCAGGGTCACTTCTGTGCCTGGGAAGATCATGGAACAGATCCTCCTAGAAGCTGTGCTAGGGCACATGCAGGACAGGGAGGTTATTTGAGACAGCCAGCACAGATGCACCAAGGGCAAGTCCTGCCTGACCAACCCAGTGGCCTTCCATGGTGGACTGACAACATGAGCAGACAAGGGAAGGGCTGTGGATGTCCTGGACTTCCGTAAAGCCTTTGACATGGTCCCTCACAACATCCTTCTCTCTAAATTGGAGAGAGATGGATTTGAGGAGTGGACTGTTAGATGGATAAGAAATTGATTGGATGGTCACATCCAGAGGGTTGTGGTCAAGGGCTCAGAGTCCCAATGGACACCAGTGACACGTGGTGCCCTCAGGGGTCTGTACTGGGACCAGTGTTATTTAATGTCTTCATCAGTGACATAGACAAAGGGATCGAGTGCACCCTCAGCAAATCTGAAGATGACCCCAAGCTGAGTGGTGCTGCACATCTGAAGGATGGGATGTCATCCAGAGGGACCTGGACAAGCTGGGAACATGTGGCCTGTGGGAACTCCATGCGATTTAATAGACCAAGTGCTGGTGCTGCACCAGGGTCAGGGCAAACCCTGGTATGAATACAGGCTGGGCATGAACAGACTGAGAGCAGGGAGAAGGACTGCTGAGAAGGACTTGGGGGTGCTGGTGGGTGAGAGGCTGGACATGACCCAGCCATGGGCACTCACAGCCCAGAGAGCCAAACGTGTCCTGGGCTGCATCCAGAGGAGTGTGGGCAGCAGGGGAGGGAGGGGATTCTGCCCCTCTGCTCTGCTCTGCTGAGACCTCACCTGCAGTGCTGCACCCAGCTCTGGGGTCCCAGCACAGGAGCTAGAGCAAGTCCAGAGGAGGCCACAAGCATGATCAAAGGGAAGGAGTACCTCTCCTGTGTGGAAAGACTGAGAGAGTTGGGAGAATTTAGCCTGAAAAACAGAAGGCTTTGGGGTGACCTAATTGTGCCTTTCCAGTACCTGAAGGGAACCAACAAAGAAGATGGAGAGACACTTTTTACAAGCACATGTAGGACAAGAGGGAATGGCTTCAAACTGAAAGAGAGTAGGTTTAGATTAGATATTGGGAGGAGGTCTCTACTGTGAGGGTGGTAAGGCCCTGGAACAGGTGGCCCAGGAAAGTGGTGGATGTCCAATCCCTGGAAGTGTTCAAGGCCAGGCTGGATGGAGCTCTGAGCAACCTGGCCTGGTAAAAGGTGGCCTTGCCCATGGCAAGGGGTTTGGAAGCAGATGATCTTCCAACCCAAAGCATTTTATGATTCTATGATCATCTGTGAGATTCAGACCCTGGACATCATCCCCGAATTTTCTGACCGTCCTTTTATACTCTTCAGCCTACTGTAAGCTTGAAGTTTGAAGCAACAGAATTGCAGAACCAAGATTTTCAGTTTCTCTTACAATTACCATTTCAAAAAAAATCCTCAGAGGTTCAAATTAAGATTTTTTTTCTGTAAATGAGGATATTCATACTTAGAATGTTAACTGATGGCCTAAAATTGGAGTGACTGATATATTTAGTCAATATTGACAGTTTCTATTAATTATAACCATGTTAGCTCTTATTCAGCACAGAAATAACATCCATTCTCCTACTTTTTTTTTATTAATATCTTACTGAGAAAATCACACATATTGTGACTTAAAACGCTATCTTCATAGAGTGTTCACGTCTCACTGTTGATAAAATGTAATTATGAAAGATATTTTTGTGTAACATCTACAACTTTGTGCACATCTCTCCACAATCACAGGTAAACCAAAATACTCTTGATCAGGTTTTAGAATGAACACCTGGAAAAACCACTCAACTGCAGAAGGTTTCTCAGCAAGTGTTTTTATGGTCCCACTCTCCCAGTCAGAACACTCTTTTTTCCATGCTAGGAATGTCTCTGTGTTTCTACTGTAGTAAAGAAAAATTCCTTGTACCTGTTAGTAGCCTTACACATACAGAGACTGTGTCCAAATGACAAGGACATACTGCTTTTTACGAATAGCACATAGCCTTAGGCTGTGAAAGCTGCCTTATCTCCTTGAACAGAGAAAGTAGAAACTTTCAGGCTATTATAGGAGGAAAATGATAAATTCCAGTTATGCACAACTTGTCAAAATACTTGATTATAGTTACATAATATAAAAGGAGTGCATAAAGAGTTGTACAAACGAAATACACATTAAATGAGGATCTAGGAAAAAAAATGGGCTTTTTTCCTGAAACAGTTTTTATTTCTCTCATGGTCTTAGAAAAAACAAATATCTCATGTGACAATATCTCTGCGTACTAAGACTCTATGTCAAGGGCAAAAGGATGAAAAATATGTGTTTATACTGTTATGAAACCAGGTAACAGGAACACTGCAAATATCTAGGAAGAAGTTGTTGGGCTCTTGGAACAGGCCTATTACAGTTAGTTTAGAGTAAATAAAACACTTTTGATTCCCATAAATAAAGAACTGTATCATTACGCGCTCACTATGTGGTTCAGTTTCTCTGTGTGGGACTGCTAACTTGTTCTGGCTTTTTTTTCTGTAATCATTTTATGTATTTCTTGGAAAAAAGATTTGGAACAGAGTTACTCATACTGATATAATTTTCCCCAAAGTCTAGAAGAATTTCTGTATGAAGTATTTGCAAATTCATCTAAACAAACAGTCTTGAGGTGCCATAGAAATTCAGAATATCAGAAAAGTATCTTCAATTGAAGCCAAGTGGAAAAACATGCATTCAGTACAGACACCATATTTAAATAATTTACGGCCTCAATGACAGACCACATCAAAATTTCGCAGTGTGAATGTTTAAATACACTCTTCGCTATTATCAAATATCCAGCAAGGCCAAAAGAATGTTCTTCTATTACCACTCCTCCATATCCAGTGCTCCTTTCCCCTATGACCAATTTGTTAACGTACTAATGCATTCCTTAATCCGCTGCCTGTAAGAATTTGCCAGAAGGATCACTGTCACTTAATCACTGGTGAAAAGAAGTAAACTCTTTCATCAAGCAATCAACCTTGCCCAAAATGAAGAAAAAGAGGGAAATTCTTGATTTTCAAGTAGCACAATGTCCTTTCATGTATTTTTATTGCTTTCTTTTCATGAACCAACTGTATTTTGAGAAAAGGTCTGTTTCTTTTTTAACTCTTTTTCTCCCAACAGTTGTGGGAGAATTGTGTCAGTTCTATTCCCTTGTGGACAAGGAGTTCAATAACAGATTAATTACTCTAGTTGCTTTCTTACCCTATTTTTTGTATCATACAAAAAATAGTTCTTCTAGTTGAGAGGGTATATCCTTGAATCATTTTCCCCTGTAGCTGTAAACCAGTTTCTTTCCAAGAAGCATACTGCTGTAGATTAAACATAAGGAGAGAAATGAAAGATTTTCAAAGTAGAACAAAATTAGAGGCAACATGCATAAACTAAACTACAGGACGTTCCCTCCAAACACTGCAAAACTTTTACAGTGAGGGTGACTGAGCACTGGAACAGGTTGTTCTGTGGAGTCTCTGTGCTTGTAAATCTTCACAAGCCATCAGGACATAATCTGGGCAACCTGCTCTAGCTGGCACTGCCTGAGCAGGGGGATTGGACTTAGTAGCCTGTAGAAGTCCCTTCCAGCTTCAACAATTCTGTGATTCTGTGATTGAATTAGCAATTGAAAAAATAAAAGCCATTTTTTAAAAAAGTGGGTGGCTCAAATGGCCATCCTGTCATCTTTGTAATTTTGTAATAGTATTTGTCCCTACTAGAAGGGATCAAAGAATATTACACTGTCCCCATCAGGACTTTGCAGAAGAGCTCATCTCATATATATTATTATGGATGTTTTGATGAAAATACGAAATACAAATCACTAAATGTAAATGTTTAAAATTTCACTATTAAATAGACTCAGTTTTGTTTTTCTACTGTCTTATGACGTATGATCAGAACACAAAGGACAAGCTCAAGTGTTTGTCAAAAAAAAAATCAGCTTCACTTTTAAGCAGATTACTGTTGATTTTTCCTGAGATGCCTATAGCTCCAAAACCTAGAAACTCTGTTCTGTAACAAAATCTTTATTATCAACTGGAACTTGCTTAGATCAAGCTGAAATGTGAATATTGGGAGTCCCATCTAGGAAAGAATTTTATTATCCCTGTTTGGTTTTGAGAGTTCTTCAGAAACTTTACAAATACATATTCTGATATCACTGCAGAATAAAATAAAGTTATCTGTAAGTACCAAAGCAAATAAAGTCTGTCCTTAAGCTTGTGTGTCTTTGCGTGGTTGACTTGACTGTTGAACTTCCTGACACCCAATGGTGCAGACTGAGCTGACACTACATAAAAAAAATATAAGTGCTGAAGTTTAAAAAATCATAATTGGTCTTTGCCAAAAAAAAACCTGGGCAGAATTCCTGGTGTCTGATAAAGTGGGAAAACTGGAGGAGAGCTTTCCAAGAATTATATGTTCACTTTGGCTATTGTAGCGGGTTCAGTTTGTAACCGGGCGGAAACACCAATTAGAGTGTAGTGGTTTGGTCCAAAATATTCATTACTTACTTATTTACCTTCTGTAAGATAAGAATTAGGAGAAAGCAAAGCAGGCACAAAACTTAGAAGAATATAAAGAAGTTTATTAACAGAAGTTTATAAAAGAAAGAGGAAAAAAAGTCAGACCACACCTTCAGAACACTTCTCCTTCCCCCCACCTTTCTCCCATCTCCCACTGACAATGTAAAAAGAAAACCCTTGAGATTTTCAGTCAGTTTACCACTTCTATAACAACCTTTTTCAGTTCACTTAGGGAGAGGAGTCTCTCTTGCTCATGCTATGGAGACATCTCCACAAGAAGTTCTCTCATGGCTTCAGTATCACAACGAGACAGCCACCCAGGCTGGTTCTCTGCTCGCATGTGAGAGTCCCTTCCCCCGACTTGCAGCTTTTCCCACAACTGCTTTCGAGGGTCCAGTCTTGAGCTACTGGGGTACCATTTTAAGGATGAGCTGTTCAGAAGCAAAGGTTCTCTTCACCTATCTCTGGGATCATCTTCATCTCTAGGAATAGAGGCCCTCCCCCTTCCCTGGGAGAAAAAGGGTCCTCATCATCTTCATCTCTAGGACTATCTCTGGGAGCATCTCTAGGAACAGAGGTCTTCTCCTTCCGATTTCGAGCAAGAGTCCTCATCACGTCCCTCTCTCCCTGTTCAAACTTCTCATTAAATTACAGCTGCTTCAGCATTTGCTTATTTCAGTACAGGTACTTTCGCTCACAATTACAATCATTTGCTTATTCCAGCACAGGTGCTTTTGCTCCCAAGTACAGTTTGAACGCTCTATGCCCCATGCTTTCATGAAATTACAACAGGTACTCTGATATATAATAGTCCATCACCACCATAGCTTTACAACAGAACTTCAGCTTCTAAGCATCTCCTCTTTCTCCTCCCTCAGGGTTTCAGCTCTTCCTTCTTCACTGACTTTGGTGTCTCTATGGTGTTTTCTTCACCTTCCCTCTTCCTCAGACTCAGAAGAGGATTAATGTCTGCAGGCTTCATCTGTTCTGGAGGGAACTTACAGCACTAAAAGGGTTAATCTCACCCAGGCCTTGCAGCTGGAATTTTGCTTATCGCTGTTGGTCACAAGATCTTTGCCGGGCAGCGGGGCAGCTTCAGCTGGATCTTGGCCACACTGGAGGGGGGGTGTGAAGCGGGCCGCTGCCTGCACGGAGCAGGGCTGCAGGGGCTGCGGGTGGAACAGGGCTGCACGGCTCCAGGATGGCTGTGTCCTGGCCGGGACAGGATGGCTGTGTCCTGGGCTGCACGGGCCCCCCCCCAGTTACCTGTCCCAAGGCTGGAAGCAAGAGATAGCTTTCCCAGGACTTGTCCATTCTTAAATGTGGATCACAGAGGTGTGTCAAGCTCCTTAAGTGGCTTAAAAAATTGTCAATATTCAAACTAGCCAGTTGATAGGTTCTGTTAGGTCATAGAGGAAGCTGTAAGCACCTCTTTGCAAGAAAATCACTTCCGTAGCTATGCTAACCCATGACAGCTATTCTCCATATAATTCCTCTGGTGTCTAATAAGAAATGTGCTCAAACTGCATGTTGTGGGGTTTGCTTGTTTGTTTGTTTGTTTGTTTAAAGACAGTGTTAACAGGCTTTTTAATGAAGTTGCCCATTTTGTATAGTTTATACTTAGTGAATTTAATAAATCCTCCCTATCAGATTTAGCTGACGGTGGTCAGTGATTTCAAAAGTTAATCGGTGGCTGTTGGTAATACACACCTATTTCCTAAGGAAAGCATTCTGAAATGTCCGACTGTTTTTGGTGGTAACTCTAATTTGAAGCAGAGATGCATGATATTGTCAAGATAAACTAGCTTAACTGATGGCAAGAGTGAGCAGAGACAGGCTTTATCTCAGAACCTCAGAGACTGCAGGAGAGAGCAAAGTTCTCAGCCCTGCCCCAGTTTTGTAGCAGGAGGAATGCTTTCTTTCCAACAAAGCAGAAGGAAAAATACAAAACACACAACTTCAATCATCTTCATTCCTGAAAGCAGCAGAAAGGGCAGTAGTATGAATGAAGTTTCCTTTCTTTTTGTGAAACTGTTCTTCCCTTCACACACAATTAGCTGGGTTGTATTTACATGGCACAGATAGGCTACACTTTTGCACTCTTCCCTAAACTAAGAACAAGAGGCAACTCATAAACATCTCTTTTAGCTTCAGTATTTATTTAGTTTTTAACGCTTTGTTCCCAGGTCAAGTGATGTTTGAATCAGCCTTGGGTTAGCAGCACACTCCTTATCACTGGACTCTCATGTCCTGCTAACAACAATGGCGAAACATGAAATTCTTGTCTAAATGGATACTCTTGATGGATTATTCCCAGTGAATTATGTGCTGAATCAGACCCTTACTCTACAAAACTCTACAGATATCTCCTCCATCTCTTGTAAAATTCCATACTTCTCTGTGACAGTGCTGAAGAAGTGAATGATATTTTTGCTTGCAGGTTATAAAACTAAGACAGTCGATAAACTTATTGGTTTTAGTTAGGTAATTCTAACAGAATTTTTACTATTGTCATAAATGTTTTTATAATCTCCTTTGTTTTAGTATAAATAGTAATAATATTCAACATATTATTCTAGTAGTACTCAAGAGACCTATTCAGGATCTGACAGCAGAAATACATAAAAAGCTCTGGGTCTTCTCCCCTAGTTTTTTTCTGTTCATGTTCTTCTGATATGGATGAATAGGAAGTTTCTCCCCTTCTAAGCCTGCAAATGACCAGTATCATTTTTCCTCTCATTTTGCTTTTTGTCAAACCACAGGACAATATAAAAGGCAGAAAATATAATAAGTAAAAATCAAAACAGGAATTTAAAAAATATGCTATTTAAAATATAAAACACAAAACTGAACTATGGAAGTAATCCAAAACTTTTTTTTTAAAGAAGGGGAAAAAATGAATAAGTGTTTTAGTCCTAGTAACAAAAATCATGGGTGGACTTAAACATTTCCAGTGACGGCATTTTAAAATCAAAATAAAATGTCCTGAGATCTGGGGGCCAACACTTTTCTTCTGAAGAATTAGAACATCAGCAGCTGATTGGAGCAGAGCTCCTCTGCATGTTACTGGTGAAATCAGTCCACTCAAGCAAAATACACATCTTTCAAATTCTTTCGGGGGTGTCGCAGTGACCGCTCACTTCTCAACCCAGCCAGCACCTGTGGTGTGCAGCAAGAGTGGGGAGCAGCCGAAGGCTCTAGGCCTTAAAGCTGCTCCTCTGGAGTTCAGCTCTG
Organism: Corvus kubaryi; assembly: GCF_017639235.1. NCBI lineage: Eukaryota > Metazoa > Chordata > Aves > Passeriformes > Corvidae > Corvus > Corvus kubaryi. Next base: position 4,681,482 of record NW_024581096.1, on the reverse strand, counting down.
CCCAGGGGAAGCTGAAGCTCCAGGCGGTGTAGCTGTCAGCAGCCCCGACTAGGGAGAGCATAGAAAGTAGCAAGGAGGCTTGCAAAGTTTATTGAAGGATATCCACGGAGGACAAGCAACAGCTCCACAGCAACCACGCCTTACAAAGGGGGGGTGAACAAGGGGAGTAACCCAACTAGGGACCAATAAGTGGATTAGGGGGGAGGGACACAGGAGGGACAGACTCACATCTGCTCCAATGGTCTTGGTGGGCCCCAATAGGGCCTCGAGGTTTAGGGGATTTCCAAGACGGGAGGTATCCGAGGGGGCAGGATCTCGGGGGATTGATGGGGACCATATAAGGGTAATTAGGGAGGGCTTGGGTGACAGGCACAGAACAATCCAGAACTCAGGGAGGGGTTTGGGTGATTGATAGGGAAGGAGCCAGAACAAAGGGAGGGGATAACCATATGTGGGAGCACCGGGGAAGCAGCTTTGATCTGGGGCAGACCAACTGGGAGTAGAAGTGGGGAAGGTAGGGAAGAACCGTTGGGGTACAAAGAACATACAAAATACAATAAAAACATAGCATCACTGATGTCTGATGTGCTCCTCCCAGTGAAGACAACGCAAATTCACAGCATCCTTTTAATTGCAAAGGAAGCTTATTCAGTTTGTGAAAATCAGATAGATCAGTAGCGTATGTCCAAAAGTAAGAGGAAGTGAAAGTTCCAGGGAAAACACATTGATCCTTTCATTTCAACCTGCTTAGTCTCTACTGGGAACCAGTGAAACAAAGACTTGTGCTAGAGGTCCTTAGAAGAAGTATCTCTTGGGTTTGCTTGTCCAGGTTTTGGTAGCAGGGGGGCCACAGGGGTGGGTTCTGTGAGAAGCTGCCAGAAAATTCCTCCATGTCTGAAACATCCAATGCCAGACAACTCCAGGACAGACATACCACTGGTCAAGTCTGAGCCTGTCAGGTACAGCAGCAATGCCTCTGGGATAATGTATTTGAGAGGAAAAAACTTACTGTGCAGAAGCAAACTGTGGCCAGATAAGAGTGGGGTGAGGATATGTGGGACGAACAGCCCTGCAGACACCAAGGTCAGTGCAGAAGGAGGAACAGGAGGTGCTCCAGGTGCCAGAGCTGAGGTTCCCCTGAAGCCTGTGGTGCAGACCATGGTGAGGCAGCTGCAGCCCTGCAGCCCGTGGAGGTCCCTGGGGATGCAGAGATCCACCTGCAGCCCGTGGAAGAGACCCGTGCTGGAGCAGGTGGATGCCTGAGAGGAGGCTGTGACCCCATTAGAAGCCTGTGCTGGAGTAGGGTCCTGGCAGGACCTATGGCTCTGTGGGGGATCCACACTGGAGCAGGCTGTACCTGAAGGGCTGCACCCCATGGAAGCAACCTATGCTGGAGCAGCTTGTGAAGAACTGCAGACAGTGGGAAGGGCTCACACTGGGGAAGTTCACAGAGAACTGTCTCCCGTGGGAGAGACCCCATGATGGAGCAGGGGAAAGAGTCCTCTCTTGAGGAAGAAGCAGTGACAGAAACAATGTGTGAGGAACTAACCATAACCTCCATTCCCCACTCCCCTGCAACACTGGAGGGGAAGAGGTAGAGAAAACTGGGAAAAAAGTTAAGCACAGGAAGTAGGGAACAAGGGGGGAGGGTGATTTTAAGATTTTAAGATTTGGGTTTTAATTCTCATTATCCTACTTTGATCTGATTGTTAAACTAATTTTCCCAAGTCAAGTCTGTTTTGCCTGTGATGGTAGCCAGTGACTTATCTCTTTCTGGCCTTATCTCAACCCATGACCCTTTTGTTATTTTTTGTCTCCCTGTCTAGTTGAGGGGAGGATTGATAGAGCAGGTTTGGTGGGCACTAGTGTCCAGCAGCATATACATCAAGTTTGCTGTACCTGCTAGAGGCAAGACCCCCACGTGAGGAGTTAAAAAATACCAAATATAGTTGTGATGAACATATTCTTTCATTGTTTTGGAAGTCATTGTGGTAGATAACAAAATTCAATTAATAATATAAGAGCTAATTGAAAAAGAATAAGATAAGCTAAACAACAAGAAGAGATGCTCAACTTGGTCAGACTCCAGAATGAGACAATGAATTTTCCAAAAGGGAAAACGTTATAAACTGGAAAATAGTCATTAGATCATAAAACTTTTCAACAGGAAAAGAACAGCAGTTAAAGCCCCAGCTCCAATGAATTTTTGTGCAAAAGTCCCACTGACTGCAACAAATCAGAATTTCACTGAGGAGTCACTCCACAGAGTTGTCAGGAGTGACGAAAAGAGGTTGTAAAATGACAGTGGTGGTTGTGTTTTCTTTTTTGATTTTCTTAAGGTGTGGCCTCACCAGTGCCCAGTACAGGGGGACAATCCCTGCCCTGGTCCTGCTGGCCAGACCATTGCTGATCCAGGCCAGGATGCCATTGGCCTTCTTGGCTACCAGGGCACACACACTGGCTCGTGTTCAGCCACCCTCAGGTCCTTTTCCACTTGGCGGCTTTCCAGACACTCTACTCCAGCCTGTGGTGCTGCCTGGGGTTGTTGTAACCCAAGACCAAGACCCAGCGCTTGGCCTTGTTGAACCTCATACTGTCAGTCTCAGCCCATTTATCTCACCTCTCCAAACCCCTCTGCAAAGCCTTCCAATACTACCAGCTAACTTGGTGTGGTCCACAAACTTACTGAGGGTACACTCAATCCCTTAATTCAGATCATCAGGATGAACAGGATTGGGCCCAATTCTGAGTCCTGAGAAACACTGCTAGTGACCAGAATCCATTAAAAATTGATTATTTTAAAAGGAATGTGTAGTCATTAGAAACAAACACATAGCAAGCTAGTTCTCTTCCATAAGAAACACTAAATCAGGCTTTGATTATTAGGTAAGCTCTCTTAACCTCTGCGACACAACTGTTGTAGGACTCTAGATTGCTTCCTAATGGGTTTCGCAGCCTGTTTTAACATTAAATATGGAAGAGTGTTCTGATTTAGATCCCATTTGGTCCTGTGTAAAGGTCACTTTTTTTAAGGCAAGGAGAATGTTTTGTGCACAGGGGTATAGTTTTAACATCTTATCCAATAAAACACAGTACATCTCTGCAAAGGAAAGCATACAGAAATTAAATGGCTACATCTTAGCCAATAGGTAGATATCAGATTTTAATAGTGGCACAGTGATTTACTGTAGGTGAGGATGTGGCCTGTAACTTACATTTGTTTATACAAATGAATTCGAACTCATGAGTAAGAAGATTAATCTGTAAAGTTAGTCAAGCAAACGGGACAAACCATGTGTTCTGGTGAGACTGGACAAGTGGTCGAGGTAATGAAATGTGAAAGGCAAAAATGAGTGTTTTACATCATCTACAAAGTTATCTCATAATAGCACAAACCTTAAAACAATTCATTGTCAACACAGCATTTGTTTCTCAAAGAGAAAGAACAGTCCCTGAGCTTGGTTGAGTGCTGATGGCCCTGCCTGCCAGGCAAAGGAAGCTGGTGAACTGCAGCTTGGGCCACCCTGGTGCGTCTAACATGTACAGTCACAGGATGAGGCTGTGCTGGTGTCCTGTGTGCTGCAGCGCTCACAGCAGGATGGTACGTGTCGTGTACAAAATCAGACAATCTGATTTCCTCCTCACGTCTGGTTCAGTGAAGTCAGACCACATGCACCTTTCAGTCATCAGAGCTGTGCATTTTTTACCTCCTACCAGAGACGCTTCATGGTTTCATAGCATCATGGAGTAGTTTGAGTTGGAAGGGATCTTTTAAAAGTTGTCTAGTCCAAACCCCTTGCACTGAACAAAGTCAACTTCAACTAGATCAGGTTGTTTAGAGCCCTGTCCAACCAGAATTATTCCTACAGAAATTCTGTCCTGTAAAACTCTGAGGACAACTCAACTTCTTCTGGGATTCAGATGATCTTCGCTCTGACTGTGGATAGGTGAAGACCTAAGTAGCTTAAAGTCTTTGAGCTTTTCCTTGTGGATGAGGAGAAATGAACCTTCAATCTCTCCCATTCCTTCACACTGAAGGAGAAAAATATCAGAGCACAGTCTAAATGAGTATGTATAGATAAAGAGTAGGAGAAGCACATAAAAAGTGCTTGAAGACAAGAAAACAAGACAGATTCAACTGACCAAAGATCTCTAATGTCCCTACGTGTTACAGATGACAAATCTGAACTGGCCCAAGCCTGCTTTTCAGAACACTGCTAAAGTTTCATAAATAGCATGTATATAAGGATCTAACAATTCTTTTATCAATCCACACAGAGCTCCACAACTACTCTTGCCCTCTACCTCCATGTGCTAGCAAAGAGGTTTTTAGATTTAACAGAAAGCCACAAGAATGATTGGCAGAACATGATAGTCATTAGAAAAAAAAATGGAAAGAAAAAGACTCAGATTAATTTCTTTCTATTCCAAAGAGAACTCTGTCCATAGCTGGAAATGACAACCCCTTTCTCAAGTGCTGCATGTAGCATGTTTAATAAATATGTAAGGAGACAGCCCAAAGGAAGCTCAGCTTGCTGCTGCAGGCTAATGAAATGGTTTGAACTACAGCAATATGAACACCCAAATTACATGCCGTAATACAATATTTGAGCTGCTCCACATAGTAGAAACCAATTATCCTTGGCAAGCATCGTCATCATGCCTTCCAGCTCCCCATCCTTAACATGTGGAGTATTGTCACATGGAAAGAACCCAGCCAAAAATTCTATAATTCCTTACAGAAGAAGATCAAGTGGAAAAAATATTCAATGTTTTGGAGTAAGATTTCAAATAAGAGTAGCATTTATCTGCTCACTGGTGTTATCAGTATAGCTCTTTGCAAGCAAGAATAATAGCTAAAAATTCAGTTTAGATAAACTTATGGTGCCTATCTAATGACTTTTTGTTATACTATAGAGAAATAAGTGAGGCAATGAGAAATATTAATTACATTACATGAAAAAATCAAATAAATATAGTTCTTTTTATGGACTTGTACATTTATACAGATGTTTGGTCATTAGTTGGTTTAAGCTGGATTAATTATACACACTACAGTAATGCTAAAGAAGTTAAAAACTCAACTTCTACTCTTACTTACTGCAGAACATTCCATTAAGACACAGTCCACGACTTAAAGTATCTGTATTCCAATGGAGAGGCACAGAGAGGGAAAATAAGTTATGAAGTCTACACCACATGCCTTGCTCATCCATAACTGTGACCAGAAGGCAGATCTCTGAAATTCAGCTCAGGATTCCACCTAGGAATCACACTTATCCAGAGGTAATGTGATTAAAAATGGTGCATAGGTACCCTGTCACCTTCAAAATCTTCTATTTTTTCTTCATAAAACAAGAATCATTTTGGGGCACAGTTTGACTCGCACCACCAGTTACACAAGAATAATTTTGGGACAAAATGTGACTTTCAGCTTAAGTTAATATAGTAGTGATGGCAAGCTCTCAGAGAAAATAAAAGATATGTCTAATTCAAGTGTTCCACTAATACTGCACCACCAAGAGCTGAGGTACTTGAACGACGGTCTTCAGTGTACCCAAAAGAGCAAAATGTTATGCTTCGGAAGGGAGCACCTGTTCCATTTATATCTGCTGCAATAAATAAAAATATAGGAAATTTCCAGTTGAATCTGCTAGGGAACCAAATTAAAAAAAAAAAATCTGCTTTCTTAGCATAAGAAAAACTTTGCTGTTAGCAAAACAGTTAAGTGGAGGAGGGAATTCATGATGGAAGAGAATGTGAGAAGAAATGCAATCTCCCTAGCATTCAGATGGAATATGATATACTTGTGGGTGCCTGTGTGCTAACAAAGTTAACAATTTGTTGGTACAAGTGCAGTTAGTGACTTACAATACAGTCATCGGCCATGAGTCCTGCACCAGGTCAGAAAAAAAAGCAAATTTTGGGCTAAGCAAAAAAACCACATTGTTGCCATGTTGTTTAACATGATAATCAACATCGTCAACACAACAGAAGTTCTGAGATGCTTGGGCTATGTAGCCACAATGTGACGCAGGAGGAATATGCTGAAAGAAGTGTGTTGCTAAAGGAATCTTGCTCTCCATTGTTCCATGGAGAAATTTTCAGTGCAAGAAAACAGATAGTTCTGTAATATTCCTTTTTAATTCTAAACTATCATTCCACAAGAAATAGATTAAACTTGCTTCAGCAAAATTCCTAATGTTTGCTACACTTTGTTTTACATTTAAATATAAGATGGTATTTTATAACACATCACTTAAGCAGGCACACTGTACTCAACAGTGAAGGTCAAGGCCAAAACAAAAGTGTTTATTGGAACCAGGGATTGTATTCACCTAATCCATCACAAATGAAGTTCCTACCTACTGAAACTGGTCCTGGATTACATAACTGGAGATAGAAACTTCTATCATCCTACAGCAAATTCCCAAATTATTCAGTCCTAACACATAGCTAAAGCACATTCCATGGGATTAGTAGCTCATATTTGAAATGGTTTTGGAAATTTACAGACAACAGACACCCAAAAGGAAAAGGTTGTCATGATGAGCTTAGTACCACTGTATCTGATATCATTACTCCCACAAATGAGTGCAGCAATGGGGTATGTGCTTAGATCCTCACATTCGGTGATGTCGTGAAAAAGACTAAGGTTAATTTTCCCTTCACTCATATTTTCTCTCCTACTTTAAGATAAATGAGAGCAGTTTTGGCTTATTCATGATTCAAAATAATTCAGATTATTTCTGTTTACTATTTTAGATGCAAATAATTCAGCTAGTATCTTTAACAACTCTAAGTTGCTCCCAAAATTCAGCACTGAGTTTAGAATTTTCTTACTTTGTTTTCTTTCCACTTTTTACATAGACATTGGTTTATATTCCCTACCTATAAACTACAAAGCATTTCACTGCAGTACTCTACTTGACACTACCCGTTGAGAAGCACTTCACAATCTGCCCAGATTAGCATTTTTAATCACTGTAAATACACTGGTGTAAGGGCACTCTATTAAAGTCTCTACTGTGCATAAACATTGAGAACCACTCACCCAGATTCATGACATTCACAGCAAAAATGTGCATGAAGCCAGTCAGTGGTGAGATGTTACGAAGAAACAAACCTGTGTTCCACACTATCATTTAAAAATTTGAGACCAGAAGCATCTGCACATGTAAATTCAGTCTGCCCTGCCATGTCTTTCTAAATCAGAATCACAGAAGGATAGAATAAGCTGAGCTGGAAAGGATCATCAAGTCCTACTCCTGGCCCTGCACAGCACCATCCCCAAAATTCCACCATGAGCATTGTCTATATAAGCCTCCTTTACTTAAAGGTTTATTACAAATCTCCATAAACGTCGATGAATAGTGTATACCTGAGTTTAACATTAATTTCCCCTTTGCCTCAGTTATGAATATCCTTTAAAAAGGATTTTAACTTTCATTATTTAACCTTTTTTTTGATGAAAGACTGAAATACAAATTCTCACCAAAGAAGTATGAACTATTCTTCAAGGTCCTGCACTCCAGCCAGGTGATGCTCAAATTACTGTTTTCACAGATTTTTTAAAAAAATTTTTAGTCAGATGATAATTAAACAAAGATAAAATATACAACGAATGTACTTTTTCTGATTCTATGTGACTCCTTCATTGTGTGAAAGATTCCTAACAGAGCAGTGCATACTGCAATGTAATTAAAATTTAAAATCCCACAACAACTATTACAACACTAATGAGGTAAATAATAATATCAGCCAACATCGTCTGGTAAGAAGGTTGAAAGAGTAAGGGATAATAGCTGTCAATAGACTTCAAAGAAAATGCCAAGTTCAAATGTAAACAAATGTAAAGCACTACTAATAAAATTTAAATTAGTGCTTTGCAGTGATGTCATCTTGCAGTCTGATGTCAGGCCCAAAGAAAACAAGGTACAGAAAAGTGAAGCATATTTGTCCAAAGTCCACAAGAAAGGACTGTGTCTTCCAAATAAAATAAATAAAATAAAATAAAATAAAATAAAATGCAGTACCCAGGGCAGGATGTTTATTACTTTTCTTAAGCAATTACTCTGTAAGTGGCAATATATTCATTTTTTTCTTCTTCTTTGTGTGTTGGAACTCACTGACACAAAAGGGATATTTTTGGTACAGTTAATGTAGCTCTATGCACATAATGTCAATGAAATAAAAGGATGTTATTGATTTTATGGTTTCTTTCCAGTTGTGTTTTTGATGTTCAGATAAAGTACCTATGAGAAGTAGTTTATTCTCTTATCACCAAGTTAAACGCAAGTGTGACCTTTAAAAAATGCTCTATAACAACCTTCATGGATGCCTAATGGTTTTTTATTGTTGAACATTTCCTGAGCTATTTCATTATTTCACTGAATATACTTACAAAACCTGTATACTTCACTTTTATTTCATACCCTATTTTGCTATTATTTCTCTTACTGGAAATGATGAAAAACATAATGATTTACACATTACACATAATGATTTACAAGGAATTCCTGTATTTAACTATCAGAAGTCACAAATAAATATTAAACTTGTAGTTTTATTCTTAAGAGTTTCCTTGAATTTGAAGTCAGAACCATTTAATAACAGCACAGCCCTATCCATTATTATCTTTAAACAAAGTCACCAAAGAACTTTAAATTGTACACCTGGCTAACCATGAGGCATGGCCTTTCTAATTTTTCTCAGAATATTGCCAAAAAGACCCTAGATTTTATTGTTTATATCGATTAAGTGTAACTTACTTTATGTTTTACAGCCTATTGCTTTTTCTTCTCATGTTGTTAGCATTGATTTGCAGAACCTAATAGTTCAGGCTTGCACAGGCAAATCTAGAAAATAAATAGCTCCTCTTATGAGCCATTACATGTGTTAACCTGATCAGTAGGAGAGCTGTAAACATCAGTGCAATTCCAGTAAAAGTAACAAAAGCATCATTAAGGTACAAAGAAACATATTTATTAGATACTTCTTAGAAAAAATTTCAGGGCTTGAGTAGGAATATACCCAGCAGGTGCTTCGTGGCAGCAGGATCTGGCAATTGGCATGACCGAAGTCATAACCTCCACCAGGAAAACAGATAACAAAATATTTTTTAAACTTCGTGAAAACATGAATATAGACCTGGTCTCCCTAACTTGTTCAGTCTCTGTATATCCACATTATTCATGACACCCCTCTTACGGTTACTCTTTTCTAGTGTGCCAAAAACTAGTTATTTGCATTAGGGTTTAAGTACTTTACAAGGTGTCTTCTGATCTCCTTCCTGAGTCAGCTGTGGGACATTACTTATTTGGTGCCTTTGCCTTTAAACTGTGACATTTGCAGTTCTACTGCAGTTTCACACATGCAACATATTGTCTATATTTTAGCAAAGCTACCCCATTCTCATTTAAATTATGCCCCTATGTTCCCATTGCTGTGATGCATCTAAAACTGCTAAAAATGAAGACTGCTGCTGTTTTGGGTCAACTGCTTCTCATGCCAAATAATGCCATCAAAGTGGTTTTTTCCATCATAATTCCATCATTCCTTTCTTCTGAATCTACCCATCTATAGCCTTCTTTCTTTACATTCTAATAGTAATAAAAACCTCTTTGAGACACAAACCAGCAGCTACAGCTTATCAGTACAAGCCCTAGCCTAGGCCTGGAGCTCTTTACTGGTACAGTGGTAATGACAATGAAAAATGAGGCTTGTCTTTCTTGTTATTAAATCAGCAATGCCAACAATCTAAAATATCAGAGTGTGGACTCAAACATTTTCAGAAATACTGAAAAATCCCATTTTAAAAAGTTGATTAGCTGCAACTAGTAAATTCTTCCAATACTAAAATATTTACTGTTGTCAGACTTTGGCTGGAACAAGTTAGTCCTTACCCTGTAAATTATAATCAGGTAACAAAAATATGGCAGCCTGACATCTTTAGTATCTTGACTTTTTCACACACAAGGTCCAGCAAACTTCATTGCCTCTGTTACTGCCTTCCTACCTCTGATTGTGCAACAGAGGATAAATATTCAACATCCAGATTAAAAACTGAATCTTCTAGGATGCTCATGTTAATTGTTAATCCCGTTCTAGATTTAAAAATCTTCACAGGAAAGAACTGGTGGAGGGAAAAATGTACAGAAATCATATATGTGCTCATTATTTTCCAAAGTTCACTGTATCAACAATATTCTTTTACAGGATTTTCTTTTTTTTCTTTTTCTAAATAAATGTGTAAGTGTTAATCCTTTAAGAAAAACCAGGAGTGTTTTTCTAAGAGCTTGATTCTGAAAGGTAGCAAAATGCTATTGTGCTGTTGTCTTTCAAAACACCATTGACACCAGAGGTGTTGCAGCATGAGAATATCCAGGATGCTTGCAAGAGGCACCAGTTGCAAGAAATCTCCTGTGCAAACTCCCCTGAAGGTGACTGTGCCATAGGCACTGTGCAGAATGGCAACCCCTTCACGCAGCAGCTCAGGTTGGAGCCAGTGGACTGTCAAAGACAACGAGAAAGGACTGATATTTTGTATTATACACCAATGCTGGCTGACTAGTCCTGGGAAACACAGTCAGACCTCTGCTTCTGTGACTCATGCCTTTATCACAATATAGATTTTCTAGTTAAATTGATAAGGCTGTACTATATATACTACTTGTGTATTAACAATGTAAATTTTATTACATGAAGTGACACAAACACAACCATTTCCATTCCTTGTAGCTCTTATACCTTTATATTTATAAAACTATAGTCCTGAATTATGATATTTTGAGTAAATATATTAGAAATATGAAAGATAAAAACTAATAATGCATATTTATGATAATAACTACTAGATAACTAAACTAAGTAATTATA
>NW_024581096.1:4487955-4670594 GCF_017639235.1 Corvus kubaryi | reverse complement strand
TAGGCTGGAGAAAACTATAAAAGTAACTAGGAAAATTAAATAGGAGCTAAGCAAGCTGAGAGTGTTTTACAACAGTTGATGTGTACGCAGCAAACAGGGGCATTCTCATTTCAGGGCAACCACTGCTCTCTGGGAAATTAGTTTAAAAGTGTTTCATTTAAGTGAATTCATGTCCACATCCATAAGGCTATGGGAAGCTAGCCAATTTAAGCAGCATTCAGTTATAATCCAGTTATAGAGTGCCACAGTTAGACAGGAACAAACTGTTTCTTTCAGCTACATTTTCAAGACTATCTCGTAAAGTATCTACTTTTAAATCTGAAAATGGGAACTGTTTCACATTGCTAACAGGGGCATTTGCAGAGATCACAGTGACATGTCCGAAGTCAACAGAAGGAAAGGCACACAGAGTTAAAAGAGCCTCTAAGCAGATTCCTGACTCCTAGATGTAGGAGGAAAGGAGGTTTTTTGATCACGTGTTAATGTTCTAGATGATGCCTCAGGCTTTAATCTCATATTTTTCAAATCCTCTACTTCTTAGTGTGTAACTGAAGTTTCTTGTAGCCTGTTAACTTCTGCTCTCTCATGCTAGGTAGACATAACAAAGCCTCTCCAGGCCTGCTCTCAAGGGACACTCAGTCCATCCCAGGCCCAAAAAGTATAAACCAAAAGCCTCTAAAGGCGGGGCAAGCTTGGGGAAATTACATGATTCACTGAAGCTTTAATTGGAGAATTAACCCTGATATGCAAATGAACCAAACTTATAAAAGTGCAAAGAACTCATGACCTGTTGTCCATCCTGGGGTCCATCTTGGCTGTAGCCTCTGGCTCCCCAGGGGGTACCTTTGAAGGCCTTTCAAATAAATACCTACCTTTATTCCCTTATTCTTGTCTAGTCTCTGTTTTAGGTAGCCTCTTCAGGCATCATAGACAAGGGAAATTTGCCTCTTTCCCGACACTATTGCTGTACAACACCCTAATTAGGGTGGACTTGAAGAACAGAATTCTCACTCATTGCACAGCATCCCAAGATCTTTAGAAATGTACACCTATCCCCACATATGCCTTATGTGCAGTGTGTAACTAAAGCCTAAACCAGAGAAAGTGTCATCCTACTGATGCTGTCTCATTTGAAGCCTATTTTTAAGCATGTATTAAGGAGTAGGGACACTAGAAGTAGCCAACATCAAGAAAGGAATAAAGCCATAAATAAGATTAATAGAAACAGCTACAAATTTGATGGGCTTGAATCAGAGATGCTGAGATTTACTTGCAGATTGAAAAGCACATCTGACATCTGATTTTGACACTTTATGGAGAAATTGCTGATGATTTTTATGACTTCATAGGGATATTGAGGAATTAGAGAATATTTAACAGTTAAGATTCAAGTAAATACAAAATTATTTCTACATTGTATGAAAGTGCATCAGTTACTATCACAGTGTATTTTTAAGGTGATTCCAGTTAAGAGACTTTGCTTGCTTCCTCACCAGAAACACAGATTTACACGTGCATCTAAACCCCCTCCCTCAAGATCCAACTAACTATGAAAGGCTAAGGGAATAGGGAATTGGGATTGTTAAGCCTGGAAAAGAGGCAGCTTCTGAGTGACCTTACTGGCTTTTGTTTATGTAAAGGTAGCTTACAAGAGAGCTGGAGAGGGCATTTTATATGGGCAAGCATAGCTTTAAACAGAAAGGAAAGAGATTTGCATCAGATGTTAGAAAGAAATTCTTTACTGTGAGGGTGGTGAAGCACTGGAGCCAGTTGACCAGAGAAATGGATACCCCATTCCTGGAAGTGTTCAAGGCCAGGCTGGATGAGGCTGTAAGCAGCCTGGTCTAGTCGGAGGTGTCCTTGCCCATGGCAGGGGGCTGGAAGAGTATGTTCTTTAAGGAGCCTTTCAGCCAAACCATTCTATGGTTCTACGAAAAACAGTCCATCGACATGACCACGCAGATTGCAAAAACGTAAGAACTCGGCTCGAACCGCGGGCCGTGTCGGTGACACAACTCTGGCTGTGCGTGCCCTATCTGGAATGTCACCAGGCACCGCCTGCGTCAGGAGGGGCGGAGAAGCGGGACGGACGCTCCGAGCGCCCCTTCCCCGCTCCGCAGCCCCCGCTGGTGTCAGTACCGCCGCTTGTCGCGCCGCCGGCCGCCGCAGCCCCCGGGACGTGCCCTCCGTCCGGCCTCGCCCCGTCCAGCCCTGTCCCAGCCCTGTCCCAGCCCCGTCCCAGCCCCCGGCAGCGCCCGGCAGAGCCGCGTTCCCCTCACACGGGCACCCGGCCCGGAGCCGGCTCTCGTCCCCGCGGTCGGCGGAGCGTGTGCCGGGGGAGCATGGGCTGAGCAGGCGGCGGCCCGCGGAACCTCCGGGCAGCCGGCACCACGGGGCGCTCAGTCGAGAGTCAGCGAAAAGCTGTTTCCTAAAGGCATTAAACGTTTGAAAAATGAGTCTAAAGCATTCACCCCGAGGGGCCGAGTCTCTCCCCTTCCATGGCAGTTTCATGTCACAACTAGCATCTGTTTTCCATGGCAGCCCACCTAACTACAGCAGCAGGAGGATGAGAAGCACCTGAGTGTATGGTTATTTTGGCACTAGAGGTCGTGAGGTTTGGCAATCGACATTCCTTCAGAAGTATTTTAGCTATATGGATGTGATGCTTGAACGTTCCACGTGATGCTGGGAAAACCGTGTGGAAAGAACAGGCATTAGAAGTGCGTGTGGCATCTGGGAGGTCAAGGCCACTAATATGCAGGCAGGATATTGCATCAAACTGCAGACACTGTGTTGTAGAAAACAAAAGGGAAAAAGACCTTCTGAGAATTTATGAGATAAAACACATTCCAAGTCTGAGCTAGTGGGAAAACTGTGGGAGAGAAGGACAGTGATTAGTTTGTCAGACTGGCTTGGTGATGTTAAGTCTAACAGGATTTACACTGTAATCTGCAGCATCCGTATAGTGTGTGAGTCTGGTGTGTACCTCATAACATGTGACTCGGCTGATTGCCAGTTATCCTCATCATCTGTTACTATAAATGTCTGAAAATATCTGTTCTTACAAGCTTTCCTCTCCTGTTCAAACCTTTACTATGTATCCTTACCCTCATGTGTTCTCTATACCCCCCCAATATATTCTATACATACACATATGTCCAAAATACAACAAATTCAATTTTATAAAATTACCCCCCAGTTTATGTCCTTGTCTCTAAAGCAAAATTCCCCTTTGAATGAAATGTATTAGCATCATTTAAGCCCCAGGTTTTTTGCATACTAATACCAATTCCTGGATTGTTTCTGATTTTGCAGTCAGATACATTTTAGCACAGAGTTTGCAACGGATGTACTGTTACTGCGAACATAATGAATCATTAGCACTCCCACCCACCCAAGAAGTGAGAGCCAAATGTTCAGTCCTAGCAAAAACACTTGAAACTCCATTACTTTTCAAAATAATTACAGCTGTTGGCCCTGTGTATGACTTCAGCCCACAAAGTGGGAAGTGGCACTTTGATGGACTTGCAAAAGCAAAGCACAGCAGACTGGCAGAGCTGTAGACACGCCTGCTGCTGCTGCTTTGTTTCATTGTAATATCTGCACTTCACAATAACCGTTGTTACTTTTGTTTTAGAAAGCTTTTCTTCAAGTGGATGGCAAAGCCAGAAAGGAGATAGAAAAAGCATACGTAAACTATTCGTGTTCTTTTTCTGCTAAGTAAGCACATCACTCATTTCAGATGCACGTTTTTTCAACTACAGGAAGTGAGTAATTTCTACAGAAGCCAAGAGGGCTCAAACAGGTTTAATTATAAGAGAAAGGAGTGGAAATCTTGCAGCATTTTCTTTATCTGATAGTCATATATTATTCTTGGTTATGGTGGCAGCTGTGTCTTGCAAGAATGAAGAAAATGTAAGGGAGGAGATAGAAAAACAAAGCCTGTCCTATATCTACATTATTCAAAATAGTGATTCTTCTTCAGAAGGTCAGATGTGTTATAAACGTCCTGCTGCATCAACAGAATTAAGCTACAGTTGGCCTTTGCTTAAAAATGACTGAAAAACCTGTCAAAAATGGTTTGCAGCAAGCAGGCTTAATCCATTTACAGACAGCTCCCTAAAGCCATGACTAAATTTCTTAATTTTTAAAATTGGCCTGTTGTTGTCGTCACTCTTCCAGACACAGCAATTAAGGTGGAAATATAGGCCAGCCATCAGCTTTTTCAATGAAAACAACCACCGTAGTACCAAGTGGGGAGTCGTGACAGGACTGGTATCATTCATGCCACCTGTGTAGCAAGGTGAAAATCCAGAGAAAGAGAAATGCAAAAATTAAGTCAAATCTTGGCCAGGCCTGAAAAAGCTTAATCAAATTCTGCTCACTGGGGTTGTTCCTTCAATCTCAGAGTGGACAGTCAAACCAAGAGCAGTAACAGAAATGAAGGAAATGAAACCCAGATTTCTACTCATTAAAGTAAACTTTAAAAAAAATGGTTAAGCTTCATGCATAATGTTCAACAACAGAATACTGGAGAACAATTTTGCCTGAATTCTGTTTATACTGAGTGCAATAGTTTTAAGATCCAGAGGAACTGTCAGCTCTGAGTGTGGAGTTTTATGGCAGAAGTCCATTGCTACTGCCTGTGATGAACTCAAGAGTCTCTGGCTCTGGGAGAGTAATGTATTTGTCTTTGTGTATAGACGCCAAAAGAAATTCAAAAGTTATTGGGAGTTCTCCGAGTCTAAGCTTACAAAAAAAAATTCTGATTGTGTAACTCTTTCAGATGAGATAAGATTTCTATTTGTCTAGGACGTAGAATCCATTTAAGATGATCATTATAGCAGCAAAGACTATCAGAAAACAGTCCCTTCACCATATAAAGCGCTTTGTCTGTGCACTTATAGGTGTAAATAAAATTTAAAAATTTACTCTTCTCATTAGTATATTTTAATAAATAGACTTGTAATGATTTTGAGTCTAATATGAAAGTAGTAGAACATTGAACTGCGAGGTAACAACCTATATGAAGTAAATATGTATAGTGTTTCAGGATGGGATAACAATATATTAAAAAAGGTAAAGTAAGACAATTTTGAAATTAGAAGCCAAGTTAAACTTTTTCCCCCCAGAATTAGTAGCTAGAGGATATTTATTTCCTCAAATGTAATTTTTAGCTGGGTATTTCTGATAAATCCACTTAATAGACTCATGCACAAGGACAACCACTGATTCATGTTCTTTGCCTTAGGAGTAGCCTTGAAATTCCATTCCCATTTAAAGCTGTGATGGACTACAATCTGTTGTGCTAACATTTCCACTTCATAGGAGAGCCTGACATTTATTCTCAGCTACACACTTCCGAAGTATTAGTAACACTGAAGCCATGTTTTTGTATTACAGGAGTTTCTGTAATGGCAAGAATTGAGAATTGAAGCCTTGAAATATGGCCAGATAGAAATAGTGGAATGACATTCTCTTCACGGAGAAAGTCTTCACAGAAGAATACCGAACCCCTTCCCCCCTTCCCCTGTCCCTCTAAAGAACAATTTCTGTTTCCAACCTCAGCTAACAGAACAGACTGTATGAAGTAGACAAAGTCAAGAACACTATTTGCTGAGTCCTGTTCCTCTGCTAAACAATTTCACAATTAAACAACTCATTAGATGTGGTGAACAATCTTTTCTATGAAAGAGTTTATGCTTTAGTTTACTGTGCCAGTTGCATAGACTAAAGCCTTTTTTCATGGTCCTGACTGGCATCTGGTAACAGTCCATTCTTCAGCAGCACAACCAGCAATACAACACAGAGACTAGTTTGAGAACTGCCAGAAACAATCTTCTGGAAAGGAAAGTGGCTAATATAAACTTCAAATATATGATAAGTTTTATTTAAATGTACGTTGCTACTCATGCCAGGGATCTGATCATAGCTAAACCTTATCTGCTAGCCATGAAGCTGTGAGACTGTGGGCTTTAGCCTGGGGATTTACTAACACTGAGCATTTATTCTGGTGGATGAAAAGTCACACTTTACTCCTTCATTTCTGTCGGTGTCTTCTCACTTAGCAGAATGAGCTGAGGGGTATTTATATGTCTTGTAGTCCTTCTCATTTGCAAGGCTGCCTGAGAATGCACTAGGGAAACTCTTTCCCTGCACTGAAATATTAACAGTAGCTTCCAAATAACCTTGTCTAAGCAGTGCCAGATGAGGAGCTAATCAGTAACTTAGACATTAAAACGGTAATCTGCCTTTTCCACCAACTTGCTGAACTTGTAAAGAAATTACATTAATTACATTCTCTTAGGAGAAAGATGGATTTTTTATGGTGTATTTTTGACTGATGGAGTCGTTACTTTCAGTCAAAGAACTACAGTCGTTAAGAAAAAAATACTATATTTTGATTTTATTCTGTGGAATTTTAGTCTTCAGAATACTTATGTAAACCTTTTTTATTTTGCAAAGATAATGTGGCCATAGTAGATGTTTTATAATTCAGTTCTGCAGGATTGAGCTGTGATTGGAAATAATGCTTGCAGTACTGGCCTCTCACAGAACTATCAAAGCACACAGTTTTCAAAAACAAATGCATATGAGTAAAACTATGTATACTGTGAAGTAGAAATACCTATTTATTTTAACAACCAATCTTCAAAGAAACTCTTGAAAAATAGGTGCAATTTTTATAGCCCTTCTTTTATAGAGAAGACCAACGTCTCTTTTGGAGGAAAGAGTTTTCAAAGTAGAACTAGCAAGTATTTCAACACACCATGTCTTACCACCAACATATTGTTGAAGCACAAACAAATTTTGAAGCAACATTTATTCCTCTGAGCATCAATTCTGTGTTTCAGTGGGTATGTTTAGAGAACAGTATTTGTGGAACAGCACTGTACCCTTCTTTTTTGGAGTGTATACTGATGCTACAAGGAGCCTTTTTCTTCCTAGTGTCTTCCCACACCACAGCTTTTCACTGCATTATATGACACAGCCATCTCTGCCTCCTAAGGAAGAAATAACCCAAACACAAAAGGTGATGATAGACAGAATTCAAGGGAGTATAAATCTGCAAGGAGGGTGGAACTGCACTAGACCAAAGAAAAGTGTAGTTAAAGACTAATTGGTGCTGCAGGTTCAGATTTTACTCAGCAAAGCAAAACCTTGCAGATTTTATTGTGAGAATCAGCAGAAGCAAGGCGATCAGATTTTGGTTTCCCAATATCACACCGTGAATATCTACGGCTGATATATGTATCTATGGCTGTATCTATGCTTACATACACCTCCAAGTAGCAGAAGCATGTGAGGACTACGTGGTTTAACCACATGACTGTCGCTTTCCTGTATGAAAGTCATATGCATACTATCTATGTTAGCTGCTTGCTTTTTGAAAATACTACCTCAAACTGCAAAAACATATATTGCTGTAGGACTAACCTTTCTCTGCCCACCTCCTTTATGTGATAGTTTTTCAGAATTGAAGATTGAACAAAGAATGATGAGATTCAAACAAACAGATGAGAATGCAATGAGATTCATGAGATCAAATTTGATGAGATACAAATTCTCTTTATCTTATATGCCAAAAAATGTTTTGAGATTCACCCCCAAACCCCCTCAAAAAATTAAAAAGGAGGAAGCCACTGGAGAATAAATATATTTTTGCAGCTGAAATGCTGAAATAGATCGTACAGATCCCTTTTTGGAAAGGAATCAGAAAAGCAGAAAGATCAGAATAAAAAACACAGTTTGGGGGTCAGGTATCATTTGCCATTGCTTGTATTTGCTGAACTCCAATTAAAAAGAATTAACCTACACAAAATTCTGATTTTTCTTTTTCTCTTTGAAAATTAGGGTTCAAACCTAGTAACATTAATAGCAAAACCAACCACATCTACAATAATGATACCACAACAGTATTAAAGACTCTTCCCCAAACAAATACTGTTTTCTTTCCCATTAGTTGCCTACTGTCATCTGCTGGAGCTTCCCAAATCCCAGTGATAACATTTAGTTAGCTCAGCTTTCCATGTTTGGAAACTCTTGTTTGATTTTCTTCTTCATTTCTAGGCTTCTTCCTAGGCTTTTTATTCTAGTCCTCTTTGCACACCTTAAATTAAACACTAATTAGTCAATAGTTCTGCAGTATGTGCTTACTAAGTAAGCTATTAGCATATGACTTAATACAAGGGGAATTTGTAAATGCTTGCTAATCCAGTAGTCACTTCTGTAATACAGTCCTGATTTAATTCACATTTTTTTAGCATAGTAGTAAGCTACCTAGGGGCAAAATTCACTCGCTTGGATATAATCCTACCTTGCTCATTATAATTAGGGAAATAAACCTTTTATTTTTAACATAGTATCCTATGATTTAGGAGAGACTACCTTAAGTTTTTGTCTCTCATCTTTATTTTTTATTTGGCTTAACATTCGTCCAACTTCATATGTAATTTAAATGTTCAAATATAAATATCAGCCAAAGAAATTAACTTAAAATACGGTGGGCAGAAGGAATAATTAATCAGATTGGCAATTTTATGCTAGCATTTTAATGTAAATATTTAGGAATAATTTTTTAATACTCCATAACAATTAAAACTTTATGCATGTAACCACAGCTACTTCATTAACTCAGAAAATCATCATAATGGGAATAAAATCAAGATTTCCCTAGTACAAATAAAGTTTACCTCTACTCAGGACAGAGATGAATCTTGTTAACTGTGAGCTGATTAAGGACTATGACAAAAACACATAAATTTTCCAATTCTATTAACAGAAGGCAACAGTCATAAAGCTCTGAAAACCTGTCTGAGTACTATGATTTGGGTTTGAGTAGGGAATTTTAAAGTCATACCCTGTCACATTTAACATTTCAAGTGAAAGTTCTCCAGTAAGAACTACTGGGTTTCATTGCCTCCCATCGTTCCTCCCAAAATCCCAAAGTCAAATTTGGTAAAATTTTTGCTGCAGTTCTTCTCTGACAGGCTTCTGGTAGAGAATACTTTAGAATGTTTGGGACGATGCTAAGCTGCCTACTGCTGGTCGCTCTCATGGACAGTGACACCAAATTAACGTCCTTGGGTAACTCCAAGATTTTGCAGAGGCAGTGTGGGGGTTTAGGGCCTCTGCAGAGCACGTGCAATCCCTGAGACACCTGCTTGCCTCCCCTGACTGTAATGAATGCCTGTGGTTGTTCAGAGGGATTTGATACCAAGACAGCCAACTGGAAGCATGAAGCACAGGGGGATGTCTAAATACCTGACTGTATGCCAATCACTTGCTTCCATGCTTCCCAGTTCCCACTACCAAATATTTTCTGAGTTGAATTACCTAACATTGGAAAAAGAGGTCTTTTTGCATGAATATGTTGTAACTTCTGGCCTGAGAGCAGAAGGCTGACTTTTAGGCATTGCTTATTCTTGAAATTTTTAATCCTAGTTCCTGAGAAAGCACAGTAGGCACAAGCGGATATGCCTACCACCAGACCTGGCATTAGGCCTTTCACCTGAAGATGAGTCATTTTGCAAGATGCAAAGCAAAATACATGAGGTCAGACAGAGAAAATACAGAAAAGGGAGGCTTTGTTGTAGCTTTTCTCCAGGGTTGTCTGACCATGGCTTCTGGTCGCTCTGATTCACTGCTGTGTTCAGGCTCCTTACTCAGGAACCTGCATATAATGAAAGTAGAACTTTGCAATTTAACGGATTATTTCAATGTAGCCCTTAATTTTTTAAACGGATACTCAGGAAAGTGAATAGGCTTGAAAAGGCCAGTTTTTCAGTAATCTATTAAAGGAAAAAAGATCTACTTTCAAATATAACTTTTGAATTGGAGAGATGATAATATGTCCCTGATCAGAAATGCCAGATGCTGGGTGAAGTTGTGAAAAGAGGGTACACTCAGACCGCATCCAGCAGTCATACCAGAAACCATGTCTGCTTCAGTTTTATTTTCTATATTCATCAGACAAAGGACAGCATTTGTAATAGGAATGAGAAAAATTACATAGGCAAGAGTCTTATTTTTCTTTCTGATTTTTTGCAACTCATTCCTAAAAACCAAACCACATTTCACTCTTTTAAATTGTTCTACTGCTGTTATGAATACTATAAATACAGCCTGGGGTCATGTACCGTTCTCTCCTGCACTACACTACCAGTGCCTGTAACTGACACAGGATGAAAGGAGAAGAAGCACATGAAGCTTGTCACCCTGTCTCTCTTTCCAGTGAAGTGGACAGTTTGGGTGAAATGGTGATACAAGGATTTACTGATGCAGCAAAATATGAGACCAATTTAAAAGTAAGAAGCAAAGATTTATGCGGGGTTGCATATAAGACTATTGATGTGAAGACTGATAATGCCTCTCAGGTTTTATTTTTAAATGGATCCCTATTCTAACTCCAAAATGGGTGAGTCTGTAACAAAATCAAGGCTGTACTACACTGCAGTCTTATAAAAAAGTAACCTGAAGTGCTAGATGAAGATAACAAGCAGAGGTCAGCTCTATGATGCATTCTAGTCTCTATGCACTTTAGTAACCACCAAATATTTCTACTAAAACAGACTGTTGAAAAATTAAATTCACACGTAAGGGCCAAGTGTTGTTGTCTACACACTGCAAAACATCTACTTCTATTTTCTAATTTTTGATTTGGGTGGTTAATTTTAATTACATGGGCATTCTTGCCAGGAATGTTGTAAACTATGACTTATACTTCTCTGTTTAACTTTCTATTTTATAAAAGCTTACATATTTACCTATCAGGTATCAGTGCTGAGGGGCACTATTCAAATATAGAGAGTATTCTATTTTGTACCATGGTTTTATTCACCTCCTTGAATGTGAGATCATACATGAACAGCTTATCTGGTTCAAAACCACATCAGTCCTCTTCCTGCTGTTCTGCCTCAAGAAGGGTAATCACTGTCTTACAAACCCACTGACACTAAAAGAGCCCTACGTATAGATTTCATTTGAAGTCTTTCAGTTAGGAAAGTTTTGCAATATTAACTAAAACTCTACAAATCAAGATGGATAAAGTATTCAGCAATCCCTCACAGTTGTATCATGTTAATAACAACCTCTTCCTTAAACTGATGGAGCTGAACTGGAGACAATTCCTTTTGAAAAGGAAAAACAGTTTACTAAATGACTCTTTTTAAGCAGTTTTTTTTTCACTGTAGCACACGAAAGTGCTGCAACAGCTATGACACGGAGAAACTTTTTCTGAATGCGAGCAAATATGGCTTCCATTCATTGGTATCAAATGCTCACAAACTCTGCACGTGCAAGGGATGAAGCTGCTAATTCACCCCCAAAGATGAGGAAGTGACTGTGACAGTCTGGGTGGGGAGCAGACTCCCGTCTCTCCAATGCCTTACCTGTTAGCTGCGTACCTTACTTACTATAGGTCAGGGGATGGATGAATGAATTTCAGTCTGAATGTGACTTGTGCCCTGTACCTCACTAAGCAATATTATTTTGTTTGTGTTGTGGCTAACAAGGCTATAAGTGAGATAACTCTCTGTTTATCATGACCTAGATAACGCCTTTTAATGATTAACTGAAGAGTACCTGATGTAAATATGGCTGTTTTCCAAATCTGTTTTATTTATGAAAAATATTGTTGATTGTTTAAGAAAACAATATACAGGTCACTTTAAAGTACTTTTCAAAGAAATGATGGGGAACTGGTTCAACTCCACTAGAATTGTTCAACTCCACTAAAGCTGATTATTATCAATCCTATATTCAAAACACTTGCTGGAAAAATTGTGAGCTTGTTTAGCAAAAATGAAATAGCTGAAACTAGCTAAAACAAAGGAGATCTACATTGCTGCTTGGTTACTGAACTTCATGGATCAGATGGAGGGATTTCAATGGAAGCTAAATCTGAATATGCTCTGGACTGCAAAATATAAATACTCTTCTCTACTCTTAGAATTCATAGAATCATAAAATGGTTTGGGTGGGAAGAGACTTTAAAGATCATCTAGTTCCAACACCTTCTACTAGACCAGGTTCTGAGTGCTCAAAGCCCCTGCTCAAACACTTCCAGGGATGGGGCATTCACAACTTCTCTAGGCAACCTGTTCCAGTGCTTCACCACTCAGTATTTCTTCCTAATATCTAATCTAAATCTGCCCTCTTTCAGCTTAAAGACATTTCCCCTTGTCCTATCATGACAAACCCTCATAAAGAGTCCCTCTTCAGCTTTCCTGTAGGCTCCTTTATGTACTTGAAGGCTCCAATGAGATCACCCTGGAACCTGCACTTCTCTGGACAGAGCAATGCAACTCTATCAGCCTGTCCTCACAGGAGAGGTACTCCAGCCCTCTGATCATCTTCCTGGCTTCCTCTGGACTGGCTCAAGAAGGTACAAGTCTTTCTTATGCTGGGGGTCTCAGATCTTGATGTAGTACTCCAGCTGAAGTCTCATGCAGTGACTTCAGCAAGGCCTTAGACACTGTCCTTCAACACAATATCCTCATAAGCAAACTCTGGAAGTGTGGACTGGATGAGTGGACAGAATTGTAGTATAAAACTGGCAAGCTCAATCCTTGTGTCACAGATAGTCTCATTTTTTGGAAAAAAAAATATTTATATTTCACTGGTCATGTTAAGAGAATTACTGTCAGTTTGAAATTAAACACTAGTATGTTTCATAGTGAGAGAGACCCCTCTTTTGGTTGAAGTAGTTAACACCAAGCATGGGAGAACTGTTCAGCAAACTGAGTTATTCCAGGCTAGTCTCAGTCATGGGAGAGAGGCATTTGTAGGGAATTAATATCCCTTTGAAGACTTCTAACAGAAGTAAGCTTTAATTTCTGCTTATTCACACTAACTATAGTTAAAACAGATATTTACACCCTAGAGTCTAAAGCAAGTATGAAAAGTGGCATCTAAAAATTCTGTTGTTACATGAAAAGCTCCCATCTCCTACTCCCTAATTTCTCTGCAAAAGGAACACTCAGCACCTTAGAGCATAGTTTTCTGATAATGAACTTCAAGTATGTCATTGATATTCATTAGCTTCTTTCAACACAGCTTCCAAAAGGGATTCATGTGGATATACTGAATAGAAAAGACTTTATTTTGATCACCAATCTCTATATATTTACACTGAAAAATCACCATAAATATTAAGGCTACCATGGTAGCTGTTGCTTCTAAGAATTTGAACATATGATTCCTGTGCTTCTTCTCTTCTCAATGTCATAGTTTCTTACTTTTTTGCTAAGGTATTTTGTCACAGATTTATGCCTCATGGTGAATTCTTAAAAGAGCAAACAAGAGAATTTTGCTCTTGCTTTTTTAGTTTGCTCTTTCAATTTTGCTCTTGGCTTTACCAGATTGCTTTTTGTCCTTCCTTTGTTGTTTTCCCTGTATATTCTGCAGTAGTTCCCTTCTGTGATCATCCCTTTCCTCAGAGAGAAACTTCCCAATGACACATCTTCCAGGAAGTTTAGCAACATAAAATCTCCATCTTAAGTGTCTGTTTTCTGGTTTGTCATCAATATAGCTTAGTGACACTGTGTGCTCCAGTCACCTAGTTTGCTACCTTGTCAATCAGTTCTTGCTGAGATTGCAAGCTGAGCCATCTGGATGACATGATGAGACACGACCCTGGCTGTTGTATTGGTCTGGATACTCCATGACACAACAGCACAACCAGGAGGATTTCGTAGCAGGAAAGGTCTGTATAAGTTACATTTTGAACATTCCTCACAAGAATTCAAAAAGCATCTGAAAGTGTTTTCAATTATTCTGTGAAATGTAGCAGAAGTGTTTTTAATATATCTTTCTTCTTAACATACTGCTGTAAACATGTTTTACTAGAATTCTATATGCCCCAAGAACAAACCTGTGCATATTTCTGCACCTTTGCCATGAAATTTGTTGCCATGGAAATATCAAACCCAGCTCATAACTAAGAACGGGCAAACCCTTTCATGCAAAATAGTATCCAGCCTCAATCTCCATTCAACAGTCAAAATTAATTGTAGCCATTTTCATGCTTTATAGTGACTTAATATCTTTGCTATATCACTAAAATCTTTCAACCACTTATATCCAGTGCACACAGGCCCAAGATCATCCAGTTCAGTGCATAATTTGGGCACAGCAAATCCAGCAGCATTTCTGAGAAATTAGATTAAACTAAATTAGACTAAATTATTCTTACTGTTCTTTGCCTTTTCTTGCTGCCTTTGAATTTATTGGCAAAGAATAATTTCCTAGATTAATTGGAGAGCTGACTGTAGTACCTTCTTTCTAAACTTTAAAATTTCAGATGATTTATGGCTGACATGTAGAGTATACTCTGCAGATTAAATGAATGGAAACCTTCAGACCAGGGAGAATTTAAAAAGCGAAACATCTTCCTACAGAGAGTGTCTTGCGTCCTGCTGTCTGAACAGCTTCCCCTGCTGGAGAAAAGAAGCTGACCTATGGCAAATAGCTGTGGGAGAACATGTAAGAGTGTTCACCTGCATGCACATCTTCTCTTCTGGATATTGTATTTCCTTTTAGTGTCATGAATTTTACTCTTATAAGTTTTCTAAAGTTAGTCCCTTGGAGTTGAAGAAAGAGCCCTATTTTTGAGTATCTCTATCTCCAGCTTAAATACTTCTGGATTACTCTGCTGTGAGACAAATCAAAAAATCAAAAATAGATATAATATTCATAACTGAAATGGCTTATAGAGAGCAATTTGAAACCAATGCCCAAAATCATCTCTTCAAGAAATATATTAACAAATGATCATGAATATAATTTATCTACATATATATCTATATCTTCTAATATTTAATTAACATGATGTCTTTCTGTTAATAGAATAGATTTAAAGACTTAACCTTCTGTTCCCTGATGAGCCCTACACACAAATGCTCATACTGTATGATGAGTTCCTAGGAGAATAAAACTATATAGCACTGCCAAGACTGGGTCCTTTTAAGGTAAATATGGATATTGGGAGAGGTTAGTTGAAAAAACCCATTGATTTTAACACATTCCAGAGCCTAAAAGCAGAAACTATTCAACATTGAAAAGCCACACGTCTCCTCAAAATTGCTGAAGTATCATTTTTTTCTAGAGATATGAATGTATAATTCAATTTAAAAGATGATATATTTTGAAAATTATGGAAAATTGCGTTTCTGGTTTAAATAATAATTTGCCTGTTTAGTAAGCATACTTTCATCAAGAAGAAAAGCAAATGCTCTTTCACTCTGCCAGAACATGATAGAAAAAGTAACTACCTGGAAAATTACACAGTGTAAGAACCTGTGCATTAACATGATATAAAAAATACAGGGTCCAGAAAAGTGTATTCCCATAAAGACACCTAAGACCAAGTTGTCAAAAAGATAACCAAAAGTAGCGTGGGGTAAAATTTTCCAAAATATTAATGTAATTTACACTGTTACACTGTTAGTCTTGTTTTTAAGTCAATGTTTCCTTAGAAATAATATTGTCTTTTAAAAGGATTTTTTCCCCTCATACAAATGTTATAGAAATAGGATTTACCATTCTACATCAGAGAAGTCAGTTTTGAAAATTTCTCCTCATTGCATAAGCACTTTTAATGTGAAGGCTTTGTGTCTGTATAGCTACAGAACTCTATGTCCCAAAAAGAAAGATCAATGGATTCATCATATCAGCTTTTTCTACTAGATTTCCTTGCAAAAAGTTGCTAATGAATGTATTCATGACAAAGTCACACACTGGTATAAAAAGAAAAGGAATTGGGAAAGAACTTAAAACTGGAATAATGAAATAGAAATCAGAAGTTAACATGATAGAACACTAAAAGTCACCAATTTGAGCCACTATGTGACTCAAAACCTCTTTAATAAAACAGATATAAGGATATGAAGCAATATACATTAATTACTATAAAACGCATTTTTCAGTTAGATGCTTTTATAAATAAATTCTTCTTACCTGTTATAGTTGCTTTGTTAATAGATGGTTGGCTACACATTGGTGATCGTCTATTAAAAAGGAAATGAGAAAAGTTTTAAGCCTGATGAACTCACAGATGACTGAATCCTTGAACAATATAACAGATAGTACATTACCTGGGAATTTATTTGGGAACTCCAAGGCAGTAATATTTTGGAAACTTACAGGTTTATTAAAAGCCTGCCTAATCACACCTAGAGCTTATACATAGTTTGAAATGTGATTTATAAACATTTACAAAGACATTCTTTTCTTTGAAATGCTAATTACTTCTAGTTCTCAAGATGTGTATTTTGGCTGAAGGAAATTACTTCACTACATTTGCCAGTGTAACTAACATTAGTGTTAACTGTGATGCTGTAACATGACTGGAGAAAGATCCATATTTATAACGGCTCATTTACAGTTATGAACTACTGTGGGTAAGTTAGGGTATCGCTACCTTGGATGAGTTAGGTAGAGTTCTAGGTTGAGATCATGCAAGCAGCTCTCAATGAGTGCAGCTGTCTGCTCACTCTGTTTCATTTGCAAGACTCAAATTGTGCCTGAGTGATCATCTTTGAATAATCTTAGACATATGACTACTTTATTGAAAATCATGTAAGTTGCAAAAACCTGCTCCAAGTTTATGCAAGGACAGCAATGCAAGATCTATTAGAAGGCAAGGGAGCTGTTGTCTCAGCTACCAAATATAACACCTTCAGGGGATTAATAAACTTATTCATCATTGTTTCATGCAGGTTTGGTGGAACAGAGTGAAATCTGTAACATCTATTTGTCTTCTTTGTTTACGTTAAAAAAGTATCACTGCAAAAAGTTCAGTGGCCAAAAAATGACACTCACTTGCTGGGTGCCCGGTCTTGTAAATTGGTTAATGCAGCAAAGTTATTCCGGACAGTACGCAGGCTGGCCAGAACCTGGAACAAAAAAAGTGGTTTCAGTATAAATTTCTGCACAAGTGAGACTGATCTATCTTTGCTCCACTGTGCTGAAAGAAAAAGGAAAGAATGTTGCAAAACCACTGTAAAAGGTTTCCTGGGCTTGTTAGTCTGGAACCTTTGGCTATTATTTAAGAATATTATGTCTGTAATAGAAGGGCAGTAGTTTATTTCTCTTTTTCTGTTCCCCTCATAACTCATTATCTGTTTGAAGGCAGGCTGACTTGCAGAGGAGGAATTTTTTACAAAATACTACTTACTTCTTTAAAATAACAATAAAAGCATTTGAGTTTGGAAGATAATAGCCCATTCAAGTCTAATACGTCATGCATAAGAAATAATTACAGAATCATTTTCAGTTCAGTCCCCATAAACTCTGAAGGACAAAGGAAATGAGATTGTCTAGATTGCCAGGAAAAGTAAAAGTGTCTCCTCTAGGAGGCACAGTTGACCTGGGGACTTAGTGCAGAAGGCCAGAGAAAGGGGAAGGCATCCCCCCGGCGAAGGTAGGAAAAGTCTGCAGGCTCTTACAAGCTTTATGCATTGGCAAAGACAATACAGATGAACTACTTCCTTTCTGGACTTAATTTCATGCAAGACAGCAGAGAGTGAATGCAGCAGAGAGGAGTGTCTTGTTGCAAGTGGCAGAGGCATTCCCTTCGGAAGGCAGTTGGATAACACTCAAGAAATTTTGTGCCATGTAAGGGTAATAAGATGAACCTCTCCGTCAGGGGAGAGGTAGTTCAGATGATGTCAGAGAGGAACCAAGAGTTAGTTGGAACTAGGCTGGAAGTAGGAGAAAGCAGCAGCAGTAATCATTGGTGTGTCTTTGCAGAAGTTGACCATTTATTTTCTCAGCCCAGACTGGGCTAGATTCCTGGTGAAGAATAACAAAAGAAGCAATGGGAAGCTGGATTTCAGAGATTTGAGTTGAGGAGTGCACAACCCTCTTTTCATAACGCCTTAAATTTATACAGGACGTAGGAAGAAGGTAGGACACTGAAGAAAAAATAATAAATTAATGAAAGCTTGTAACAGAAAGTATTCAAGAAGTGTTCAAGCTATTGGAGGTAATTTACAAATGAGTTAAGATAATATAAAATACATTTGTCTAGCTAAACAGTATTCATTTCCTTATGTTTTGCTTTCCAAAAATCAGAAAGCAAACTGACTTACTTTTAATTCAGCATGGATTAAAACCAATTATATATGTCATCAAATTTGCATGTTCAGCATACAGTGGAGATTTCAGACTACTTTTATAGAAGGCCCTTGCTTAATCTTTTCTCTGCTAATAAAAGATGATGGTTTTATTAATATTAAGGACTTGATCGAGTCTTATAAACACTGCCTCCATTTACAATATAATTAAATATATAATAAACTATTAAATTAATATTCTTTTAACAGCTTATTATTTGACCAAAGTAACCTGCATAGTGTGGCTGAAGCTGCCACTTTATTCTTATTTGAGACTGCTGTGTGACTCAACCTTTCTCTTTCCATTCACCTTCAATCACATATGACTTTATAATTACAGTTATTTGACAACAATTCCTATCTGTTTTGGAGTAAAACCCATCATCATGAGTTCATGGAATAGCAATGTTAACTTTCCATGCTTTATAAGGCAGCACTATTGTGAAAAATTGTGGCATTTTTATCTGAATTATAAAGAATTTTGAGCTGGTATTGTATAAACCAGAATCTGAATAGAAAAAGCAAACCTGGTTTTGCAAAGGAACATAAGTGTTCTGGATAAAATTTATCTCATGTCTAAAAATCTCATTGTACTCAATACATAAAAGATGTTCAGATGGAGAAATTGTAATTAGAAAAATAAGAGAATAACAGGAATCAGAGATTCGTCTTAATCATGACTGTTACAGTATTTGGAAAGAGATCAAAGGTGTTTATGCTGTTTCCCTTCAACATTGCAGATAATCAAAAAGCGTTAAGAAACAGAGGTGTAGATAACAGAGTGGGAGGTTTATGACTTTCTGTTGAGACACTTTTTCTTCTTTCAAGCAAACATATAATATCAACAACAGAAAACAACTGGTTTGGCCATTTTGTCTTTAAATTACAAGACTGTGTGAGAAATATGGCAAAGTTGTGCCTACCTGAGCAAACGGTGTCACAATCAAGTCATCTCCGTGTCTGAAAAAATAAGCAGAGTTATAAGTTAGGTATTACCAAAAATTTGGTGCTTTAACAGAAAGAAAATCAGGTTTTACAATGCAGTATAGGTAACTCCAATTTTATTCCTCTACAGTTACACTCTATTATTGCTTCACTCATTCTTTGAAAAGCAAATATCAACTTAGTTATTGCCCAACTGCCTGGCAAGTCTGTGGGAAGGCTCACAGACCAACCAGTTTTTGTGCTGTGGGGTGGGTAGGTGACTGACCACCCAGGTCTAATCTACAGACATTTCATCCCAAAGGATGGCAGTGAACACTCCAAAAGTGACTCCAGTGAGGGTTTCCAGCAGGCTTGTGAGGGCTGAAGAGGGGGATGGTGGGGCAGCACATCGCAGATGAGTGAAAACCTAGTAAAACTACCAAACTGACTGAGACTTCTGTAGTTATGGGGTGTATGACTAACAGTGTGCTGTTGCTGTGGCAATGTCACCTCCACGGGGGCGATGTATGGACAAGGTGCCAGGATGACACACTACAGGGCAAAAGGCAGGAAGAGAAAGTGGGGTTGCTTCTCTTGAGCAGGGAAAACTGCCACTTGAAATGGTTGTCATAAAATTTTGGTCCTGTAAATACAAGTAGACTGAGGGGCATAAAAGTAGCATCTGCAGCATTAAGGATATAGAGTCAAAAAATAGGGACAGGGAAAACTTCGCCTTTTCAGTTATCCTATCCAATATATGGCAGCAATTAAGGTGAAAAGAAATTTTCCAAAGACAAAAATCCAATATGACTCTGCTTTTAATTTTCTTGTACTTTCCTGCAGTGAATTTATCATGATAAATTACAAGTTGCAACTTCTAACAGAAACTATCATTGATTTGGTGCTATTTTAATGTTATTTAAGTTTAAGCATAAAATGATGAGTTTTTAACATTGGCTTTCAAGACCATGAAAATCTAATTAGAAAAAAGCTGATAAATGGAGAAATGTGATTTGTGTTTGACTTGCTACAACATTTTTCTTATTATCTGTATACTGTGTACAAGACAGCAATGGTTTACAGATATTGCAAAAACCTAAATAAAAAGCAGTATGTGCAATCTGTACCACTGTACAATCAGTCTGTAAGGATGAAAGAAAACTCCCCAATATTAAAGATTATCAGAATGTTTAATAACTGTGTAACCGTTTTTACTACCATCTCTTTTATTCCTTTTGTAATGGAAGAATGGATTTTTAAACACTCTGTGGAAGAAAGCTGCATTTTGAACAGAGTCTTTGCAGGAGTGGTTGGAATAGAGTGTTGCTTCAGGTGAAACCACAGTCCCCCACTGGATGGAAAGCATGTAAGTCTGACTCTCAGAACAAGCCAAAAGAAACATGTCCTCCATGGCACTTCAATTGCTCAGTGAAGTCAAATCCAGTCAGGGATAATAGACAATGTGAATCATCCTAGAGCATTAATGAGAGTTAATGACCAGCTGGGTTTAGTGCCTCTTTATGTTTTCACTGGGTCATGAAAACATTGGCAAATGCCCTACACTATAATTTTAGATAAGAGTTGCTTAATGAATTACACAAAGGCTTTAGCAGAAGATAAGCCAAATACCTTTTTCCTTTTTTTATCCTGTTCTCCACTGAAAGAGCCAGTGTGACTATGCTACTTCACTTCCAGGAAAATTATGCTCTTTGTCTTCAGGTTCTGTGAAATGGCATTATCTGATATGTGACAGCTGGCTTAAATGTTTCTCAGTAGTACTTTAATTTCTTATATTTTATAAAGGATATTTTTATTATTTGCATAGAGCTACTCCATTTTTGCTTCTGTTTTAACACTTAAAGGGGTGCAGCCCAAAACATAAACCCATTTTTTACTGATCTAGTCTAATCCCTCATTTGGAAATTATGAAAGGGCACAGTTCTGAAGATGAAAGTGTTTACAGGTAGCAGCAGCACTGGACGAAGAACAAAAATATTAAATTGTTTCTACCTGTAAATAAGACAGTGGAGACATGGAGATAGTTCCTTCTAGCATCTGTCAGTGGCAAAGACTCTGCCCAATATATGACACAAATGCACAAAATACGCATCAGTGCCTCAAAATACCAGGCAGCTCCTGAAACATAGTTACTAACTGCTAAATTCAGACTGGCAAAAAGTATGAAAATTAGACTGTCCTCCTTAAAATCTCTTGTGGCCTGCCTTATTGTAGATGGAATCTCCTCTTCTTTCCATTTAGCCCCTCTTTGCCACCCCTTGAATGCTGAAGCACTTAGAGAAGGCAACAGCTACATATTCTTGGCTTTCTGCCCTGGAGGATCATATTTTTCTTTTATGTAAAATAACATGATCCCACTTTTCTCATTTTTAAACTTGATTCTACCTGAGCTGCTTCTGGACTGCATTTCACTGGAGAACACTTATATCATACTGTAGCTTGCTATTCTTTAGTAGAGGCATGATTCAGTACTAATTCAATGTACTGAAATCAAGCCAGGACTTAATTTTCACTGTTCAAATCCCCCTTGTGTCAAGAGAAACAATTCCAGAAATTACCATTATTTTGCTGAATCTGATACTGAAAGTACAGACATCCACAGCTTTCTCAAAATAGTTTAGCACTCACCAGACCCACTTGAACTGCAAAGCAATTGTAAAAGGTGGTGAGCAAGCTTTGATCCACATTGGGTCAGAAAATCTGGAGAAAGTGCGAGTGTTCAAAGAAGCTCTGCTAATTTTTGTACAGAAGAGCAAGAACATATGATTCAAAATACCATTGATCCACAGTATACTACAGTGTAATAAGCACTACAATGTATGAGTGTCTTCCTGTTTCTAGATGACATGGAAGCTGATGGGTGATTCTTTCTGGATTCTAGATTGGATAGTACCTCACATCTGTATACAGAAGCAGCAAGAGGGAGTGTAAATCCTCCAATATGTCACAAGCTTCTAAATACAGACAGAGATATTAGCCTTTAAAGTTAGAAGAAGTTGTTCACATCAGTGTTAGACTCTGTTAACTAGAATGCCTGGCATACTTGTTCACATCTTCATTTTTCAAAGGAAACACAGGTTTAAAAGCAGAATAATTTTCACATAGCCCCAAAACTTAAAATGATCAGTTCTCCATCATCAAAGAACATTGCTAAAACATGCACAGCCCAGATCAGATGAATGACTGTTACATAAAAAACAAGCCAAATTCTCATTAGCAGACCAAAGATTACATACAACATTGCAAGCTGTTTGCCACAGTAAAGTGATGACGCCTAGACTTCCACAAATTTTTGTCTTTTGCTTCCTAACATTTCCTATATGACATACTTGAACTCACATCATATAAACTATGCTGATCCCTGCCCTGAAGAAGATATGAAAGAGCTGTATTAAGTCAGACATTAGTTGAACATGCTCCGTACAAAAGTTCTGCTTCTTTTCCTCAGGATTGGCATCAGTTTGTCTCTTCTATCCCAACTACAGAACAGTAATTAACTTTTCCTCTATTAATAAGGAACTTAGAGATGCATGGACAGACAGAGAAGGAGGCAGGAAGATTAACACAAGGATAAGACAAGGTGACTGCATACCTTCACTTAATAATTAAACTGTCATAATTTAATACAACATCTAATAAAAGAAGTAACTAGAGAGATATCCTGCAGACCTGTCAGGATACAGAAAGATAAAGAAAGAGTGGATGTTTTTCATACTGGTCAGAAAAAACTCAAGGTACCCATTAAGAAGAAGCAAATCCCAGGCCTTTGAGACCACAAGGAGTGTGAGGCACTTGCCACCGTGGAGCTTCACAGGGAAGATCCTCTAGGTTTGTCTTTATAAAGACCGTAGTAAGGCCACAGATGAAGACTTTTTGGGTCTTTCTAGACTTTCATATAGATACCAACTGAGTGATCGTGAGGACAAGTATTGAAGTTGTGAGATATAAACAGGATAAATAAGAGCTCTGTCTTACTTGAGGAGAGAAAACATACAACACATACACAAGTTTGAGACAAATGTACCAGTTTAAAGTATGATCTTACTAGTTTGCTCCACTCCTCCAATTGAATCAAAACCTTACTTATATCCCCAGGAGTACTGGCTGATGATGCTGGTCAGGCCTTAAATCCAACTGGCATAGACCGTGTTGGATTCTCTGGCCACAGACTTTGGACATAGGCCAATTGGAAGGATAAAGCTGCCAACTGAATTGAAAAGCCCAAAAGGACAGTGGCTGTATGGAATTCCTGAATGATGCTCCACATCAAGAACTAATGCTTTCATCATATTGTCGTATGAATTTACTCAATTTTTAAAGAATTTTATTGGGGCTTTTTTTTTTTTTTTTTACTATAAGAATGTAGCAAGATTAAAGTATGGGAAAATCCATACTGCCTATATACCATGTAAAAAATAAGAAAGAAGATGAACATTAAGGTAGTCTTCTGTTTATGTCAGAAAATACATGGCAGCCTTCTGCAGTGTAAACATCCAGATTCGGATAAACACAGCATCCACTGATTTCTGTATACAAGGCTGAATCAGACTCACTGTCCAATAGCGTGGCAGAAATACAACTTAGATGAGACATTTGTGTTTTGTTTGCATATATGCTGGAACACAATTATATCATATACAGAACCACAAATGAAAGACAGAGAATAAGCTAATACAGTACCCTAACTGCTGGTATTTTCTTTTCTGTCCCAATAACTTCTCATAGTTGAAGCCAAATATGCACACACAAAACATATGATTTAGGTATGCTGAAGTAGTCACATTGCTCAGATTCAGATTTTAGCAGCGATGATGATTCTAGATTGCACCCTGCATCAGAAGCTGTGCTTTGAGGATAGCGAGCAGCAGTGGCTGCCTGCTCCATGCAGCTTGAGCTTTATCATCATCATCTGCATTTGGAAAATCCAGATGGGCTGGTTTGCAAAACTGATTTCGTGGAGTCAGAAATCAGAGTGCTCCAAGTCAGCTTATTCTGCAGGAATAGTGCTTAAGTCATGTCATCTCAGTTTTTAAAGACTTTGAGAAAAAATTTCTAATCCTGAGATAGCTTAGGCCTTGCTTGAAAAGCCAAGACTAAATGAGTGTAAGTGGCAGATCTTAATGCTTTGCCCAGATTATTAAATGGGGTTACAGCTTTTCCTAGATAGACAGTGGGTTTTTAGTGATTTGATCTCTTTGAAAGGGTGAGTGCAATGTGGGGGATGATCAGGCATCTAAGGCAGGGGCTAGAGACTATGACACTGTGGGCAGGTGCAGATTTAGGGCTGAGAGAGCAAGCAATTAAAATTGCTGTAGGGGCCATGAGCTATAGAGGAGGGGGTTGTTTTTCCCAGAGCACTTATTTATTTCTGTGAACATGGAGGTAAGAGGATTGTTGAAAAGAACTACTTGAAACCACAGAAATTAGACCCTGAATGAAGCAGACTCTCATCAACTATTGTCTGAGTGTTTCAGAACACCACAATTTTCTGTAACACTGTGCAGTTATGTCCTCCTGACACATCTGTCTAATTCAGCAACACAGCTTGCCCTAATTAGTAAAAAAGTATTGCTGTAATATTGTGAGTTCAGTACAGTTAATTTAATTGAGCTTAACCAGATGAAGGAGGATTGGCTCAGAAAAGCCACAGCACCTGAGAGGTCCATTATCACAGCCAAAAGAAATGCTGGTTATAGTAATTCTACATGGACTGTCTAACTAGAAAGTGAGATTTAGAAAGACACACTAAAAGGAGAAAAAAATTTCTTCAGCATAAATGTCACTAGTAAAAACTTCAAACATAAGTATTTCCAAAGACCCCAGCTAACATCATAGGCAGCACAAATCAAGTTTCTCCACTATGAGATGTTGATGAAGAAAACAATTCTTGTCTGCTTTACTATCAGAGGTCCAAAAAACCCTCAAAAGAACTGTGGATTATTACATTTTGCTAATACATATATATTATGTATTAAAATACCTGCAGTTTTCTAGATACAACTAATATTTTATACAAGAAAGTGCTTTAATTTTTCATGTCAACTTTTTAGCATCTCAGATCCTGAAGATACACTTGATTAGGCTTGAAAATAGCCTTTGAATTCCTGGAATCTGTCCTGTTTCACTCATCAGTGTTAGGTTATCCAAACTGTAATGTAATTCAAGCTGAACTGCATTAGCACCCAAAGTGAGAAGCTTTCCCAAGACTTGGAAATACAAAAGGACCAGACTAAGGAACTGGAAATGAACAGTGTTAGCAATTCTAAATCAGTATTTTGAGGTTTAATCCAGGGACTATCAGGTAGTATTACCTGGCTACCTGTGCACCTTACTGTGCATCAACAGCTCCCTTTCACAGGGTCTGTGCTTTTGAGCAGATTAAAAAAAAAGGATTTTTCTGGGTGACAAGTGTAACTTTGGGTCTTGGTGATAGTGATCTAATGAAGATCCATCAAGTCCAGAAGCTTCATTCAGAATTGCTGGATGAGCTGGAATCAGAATTGGCTGATAACTCAAAAACCAGGAAGTATAATTATGTTTTCCCATTCTGCATAATATGCTGTAGGAATACTACTAGGCTTCTTCCATCTACCAGGAAAGTCTCCTAACACCTTTGGAAGAGTTTGAGGACCACCAAGACCTCTTATGTCAGACCCAGCTACTTTGCTCAGAAGCTTTAACCTTTTCCAAAGAGACTGCACTCACACATCTGACTCGTGTAATCTGCCTGAGATAATCCCATAGGTAGTGATGTAGTGGACCAGCACAGTAGGATGCCAGCCTGATGTGTAACCCACAAAAACACAGATAACTCAATAAATTATTTGTATCATATTTCCCTAGTCATCCACCAAGCCTCAACGCTTTAATCCTGTCAGAATATAGCAGAACATTTAGATTATAGGAGAATGGTGGGCAGCTGAGCAACTGGTCTCTGTTAAGTCTGACAGAATTACTCAGTCCTGAGAGGAAAGAGAGCATGGCCTTGCCAGAGTTTTTTACTACTGTAGGTGGTTTTCCTTCTAAAATCAGAAGGTAGTCTGCCTGGGGGTCACTGAGGCAATGGCAAGGGAAAAGAAGCTGGTGCAGTTTGGGGCTTCAGTTCGTGTTTTGAAGGAGAGGCTGGATTAAGCCAGAGGATATAGGACTCTGAATGAGAAAAATGCTGAACTTAATCAGAGGAGTCCAGCCAGCAGTGCCACTGTTGGACTGTTCATACAACCAAAATCATCATTTAGCTATATCAAGGCTACAAAACAAACAGGCGTGAGAGACTACAGAATGGTTCTGTTTTCTGCTCAGGTTCAAGAAAATTAGTGACTGGGTGTGCATACATGACTGGAAGCAATCAAGTTAGTGCCATTTAATGAGCTACTATTAGTGAGTTTTGATTGCATTAGCTGACACATATAAACTCTTACCTTGTTGCAAATGAAAATAAAATGTGTTGCCTGGAACTGCTTTTAAGCATCATGCGTTTGGTTGGTTGCTTGCTTGTCCCTGTCCCACACACCTAAGTGTTTAAAACTGATACGCATGTGCTAATTCTGAAGAATAAGACTACATGACTTTCCATGTGAGCCTTCTACTGATGCATGCTGAAAGATTCCCTCTTTAAAAGAAATAGCAGAGCTGCTGAAAATATGGCACTTATACAATGCAACCCAGCCTGAGAGAGCTTGCTATCTGCCAGCCACAGATAGTTTCAAGGTTTACAAAAAAATGGTCCCTTAACCAAATTCAAAGGTCCCTAAATGAATGCATGTAAGAAGAAACAAGCTAACTTGAAGAAAAACAAGAAATTCAGAATTTCAGACTGCACGTTTTCAAGGATTGAACTCTACAGCTAACTGAGCATTAGTGCCATTAAAAGAATCCAAAACATTCAGTTTGTACCCTGAGGGGTGAAATGACAATTAATGTTCTTCTGGGTTTTGAAATAAACTTGACCAGTGCACATAGGTGATCACTGAGCTGGAAAAACAGTCTAAGAGGGATCCCCCCAAGACATTCAAGTCTCTTTTTACAAAGTTCCCCTTCTTCACACTGCTTCCATCCTTCAGTACTGCAGGCACAGAAAATGAACACATCCACCCTCCCCTCCACTGCAGATCAGTGTTGCAAGCTCAGGGAGTAATGGCCTTGTGATGTACCTGATATCCCAGCTGAGAATTGGGTTTGGCACCATGTTCTTAATAACATGCTACCTTTGACTGAAAAGATGTAGGAATTCAGTCTGTTTTGGCTAGCACATGAGCAGTAACTTGTTATTTTCCTTCAAGCATCCATTATTTCCAGAGGAAGGAAGAAAAAAAGCCAAACATATGAAAAGTGTTTAAAGGGGAAGTGATGCATTTAACAACTGAGAGCTATGTTTGGAAAATTGTAAGGTTTTAGCAATCTCACAAAAAACCAATAATGATTCTGTATTGATTGAAAGTAAATAAAATAAATTTGAATTTTATCAACAAAAACTATCCCCTGAATAAAAAGCAAATGAAGTCTTCTCAATGCAAAAATACCTTCTTTTTGTTTTACAGCATAACCAATTTCCTTATCAACAAATGAAGTCAACACAAATTTATTATTCAACTTTAAGATAGTTGAATTCTAAGTTGAGTTCTTTGTTTTGAATTCCACCTGTAAAATGTGTAAAACAATTGGAAAAGACAGAGTCATCCCTTTTTTTCCAATTTTTTTTTTGTTTATAACTCAAAAAAATATTGTAAGTGACTTGAAAATTATGTAGATTAATTTAAGCTGCAACCTGGAACTTAATTTAAGGTTCTTAAAAACAAAAAAGCAAAACACAATGAAGCAAAATATTTATCTGTTTTTCCTAAAGTGATGTAGGTACATTTCTTTCCATGAACAAATACATATCTCAAGCAATTTAATGTATTTTTTCATTAAAATCTGTTTCTAAACAGAGCACACATAGAAAATGCTTCTTAAAAGATCTTTTTAGATCAGGATAGACTTTCAAGTTTAACTGTCTTATTTTAGCCATGATGTAGTAACATCAGAGAATCCTACAAAAGAATATGATACATCACAAGGAATTTCAGATGCAATTTTTCTGGAGAAAAGACAATTATTTCTAATAATTAAACTGAGGTGCAACTACTCCTCTCAGTAATTGCATGTTTTGTCTGCTGTTCTAGAATCTTGGCCAGCACCTTTCAGGAAAAAGGTGGTTTTTTCTCCCTAACTTAAGATTCATACTCACAATATTTCATTAATAACACCAGGCTTTACTGGCTCAGAAACAAAAGAATAAGCTTGCCTTAGAGGATGAGAAAATATATCCTCTGTAACTGTAGATACAGGGAAGATGTCCTGGAGTAAACTGCATCCTCTTGCTATTTCCTTAATCACAGACAGCAGCAGAGGGATGCTGCTGTCTTCAGAAGTTACTGAGTAGGAGTAGGTTGTCCAGCTCAGGGAATGGGGGTATGGTGGC
This sequence comes from Corvus kubaryi, assembly GCF_017639235.1. Lineage (NCBI taxonomy): Eukaryota > Metazoa > Chordata > Aves > Passeriformes > Corvidae > Corvus > Corvus kubaryi. The sequence goes on along the minus strand of NW_024581096.1, from coordinate 4,642,073 downwards.
CATTTAGCAGATCACCAGACCAATGACCCTGCAGTTCCCCACAGTCAGTGTTGCTTGGCTGGGTTCTGCTCCTTTAAATCATGGAAGCAAGTTCTAATAGAAATCAGCAAATTTTGTGTAATAATACTAGTTAGAGCTTGTAGTGATAAGCTGATGAAGAAAATAGTGCTGAGCTTCTCTAAAAAAGGCTGTAAAACTGCCCCCCAGCAGCTGCTTTTTTATGAGTGATGTTCAGTTGGTCAAGTCCTGAGAAGACAGGATGTTGTGTCTGAGATGTGTTCTAAGACTTTGTGGAAATGGGAGAAGGACAGACTTAAGTGAGAGGTCAGAAGACACCTTCTTACACTCAGAAGACACAGTGGAGCTTGGACAGACTTGTCTACTGAGAGTGCCTTGGTTCTCTGGCCTGGATGCTATCCTCTGGTCTGCTTCTTCAGAATCACAGGAGGATTATACATGTTTTCTCCCTTCAGAGTGGCATCAAACGTGGGCTGTGATGCAGCAGTGGACAGCTTACTGGGGTTTTGTTTTTTCCTAGGAAACTATTTTTTAACCTGATTAGAGTCCTGGGTTTTGCTACAACAGAAATTCTCTACTAATTTGATCTCTTGCTCCATTAACCAGGGCAGTGATCCCTTAACAAGAAGGGCATAAAAACTGTTACCACTTCCAACTCTTCCTGCATTTGCAAGTTCTGGGCAGCCGCAGCAGCTCAAACAAGTCAGCATTAAGTAATCAGGCCACCTCAGCAAGTCAACCACACAGCTCTCTGCTTCACTAATGTCTTCAAACGTAGGCCTGACAATTATTCCAATAATGATTTTGCATGTCTTTCAGCTAGGCACTGTTCACTTTCTCCTATGTGTTGCTGTTGGGAACTTTTTTGGGTTTTTTGTTTTCCATTCTTTATTCTCCTTCCCTTTAAACTTGTTTTCCTGTCTTTCATCACAGATCCTGTACTATAATTCTTCATATTGTCTCACTACCCCTCACTGCCTCACTCAGTTTCTTCTTTTTCTTTTGCACATCCTTATTTCTCTGCTGGAAATCCCACAGAGAGGCTTCACAACACATCTGTGCTCATCTGCCTTGGACCTTGCATCTTCCTGTCTAAACCACCCACCTCTCCAGTTCACAAACTTTAGCAGCATTTCCTAATCTTTGTATATAATCTCCATGTCCTGCTTTTATTATTGTCAAAGACCATGTTATTTCTTCCAAGGGATAACTGAAACAATGTTACGTGACCCCCACTCCATTTTATATGCTTTTCCTTTCTTACATTCAGCTGCTTTTTCTGCCTCTAACTGCACCCATATTTGTCCCACTAACCTTCTCTCATCAAAGCAGCCTTGCACTCATAATCTTTTGCACTTCTATCTTTTATTCTCTTCCACAGCTAATTCATAAAAATGTACTTTGGATTCTCTGAGTTTAAAAAACTTTCCACCTGTCCCTTCTCTGCACTTGTTTCTTTACCTTCCATCTCAACTCCCTAAGTGAAACTCCCTTTGCCTTTTCTGTCAGGTTTACTACTTTGAGCATAGTGAGTGGCATTGTACCTTCCCCTGGGTATAGTATCTGACTGTATTAGTCTCTCAGTTATCATCTTATACTTTGACTTTATAAGCTGTTTGTAGCAGAGCCCATCTTTTCATTTTGGGTTTGCAAACAACTGAGTACAACTTGTTCCCTTCCTTGGCTAGAGCTGCATACATAATAAATAATGGCACAATGAATTCAGCATTTCAGCACTGCCATCCACTGGCTGTCGTAACATGACATTCCAAATTTCACTAAAATCTTGAAGTATTGACTGACTAGAACGTATTATTGTAAGTTTAGTATTTGAGAGTAATGGGAATGCCAGAATTCTTTATGCTGTATTCCTTACAAATACAAGACATATGCCTTTTGCTTTCTCTTTTTCTTTACAAAGTGAAACATCAAGTCTGGTTAAAGAATCAGGGGATCTAGACTAAACTGCCATGTACAATTAATCCACTTAAATTACCTGAATGATGTGTCTATTTTGTAATACATATTGCTCATGTTTAAAAAACAAAAAATACTTAAGCATGTATATAGATGCACAAGGGAAATAGGATAATTTGGGACTAACCTAAAATTTGTGTACTTCTCCTGTCAACCAACCCTTTCATCTTCCACCTCATTTAGCAATGTCCTGAATCATAGTTGTTTCTTTATTTTAATAATATTCAGTGGGTTTCCTTTCCATGAGCATATTCAGCTTATCATTGGTTCTATACATAAGGCCTTTTGTGATTTTTATTTTTTTTTCCTTGCTATTTTATCTTTTTAAACTTTCCCCTCTTTTATTCTTTGGCTTTCTTGCATGTAATATCTGTGATACAGCTACACTTATTACAGTTAGGCTTATTGATAAATGATTAATATTCCAACTCTTCCTGCATTTGCATTCATGGTTAGAACATGCCTTTTACATTTCCTTATGTGCTCCCCTCCTAAACAGTGGCAGGAATATTTACCTTCTTAGTACAAAAGTTCATCTGTGACAAGAGACTGTGAAAATCTATGAAGACGTGAGGTCAAATAAATTTTATATGTAAATTGTTTCCAGAAAAGTTTGAAAGGAAAAATAGATAGAGAAAAAAGGAGAAAATCTGTGCTGTTTCAGTAATTATATTGTTTATCCAATTTACTGCCATGTGCTGAAAAATTGTCCAAAATTCTAGGAAATGAAGTGGATTGTGAGTTCAAGGATGAAGCACTAATTGAATTGTTCACTGAAATGACTCATCTAAGCAATGCAGTCAGCTGGATTGTCCTCCTCAATGTAGAAATCTTTACAAATGTTATCATGGCACAGGTGAGATACTAAAAACTTGACTCTTCTCCCTCGAAGAAAAGAATATCTGTCACAGGAAGATTTGCTGGAAGGTGGGTACTATTTCCAAGAAAAATGCATTTTTTTTTATAACAAAGTAAGATAAAACGCTCTTGTTCTAACCCATTTTGTCTCAACAAAAATTGGTCACATTTAGCACAAAGCTTACCGAGTACTTCAATCTACAGAGCTTAACTGAGTCATGGACCTTACACTAACCCTCTATAAAGGCAGGAATTTTTCTTACCTTAACACTCTACATAGAAGAAGAGCTATAATTAAAGGAAATAACAGCTCCAAAAATTATATAAGCTGAAAAAAAATAGGAGTGTTCATTTATGACTTCAAGTTAAATATCAGCTCTAATTTCACTCATTATTATGAAAATCCTTATTCTTTTTTGCACCTACTCTTATTTTTTTGAAGGCGATATCGATAAGTCTTTGCCCCATTAAAAAACAGCATTCACTGAGGTATTCTGACAAGACTGATCCTTTATTTTAGATAAATATTTGAACCATAAACACCAATTTGACCAAGAAATTCGGAGCAGTTTAGGCAAAAAAACCAACCAAACAAAAATATTTGTTAATTTCTCCTACATAGAAGTGACTAGAAGATAGAACATTTAAATATTTTTGGTGTCTTACAAATAAACAGAGATTTGCATCTGACTTCCACTACGCATGCAACCTCGGGTCCACACATACTTGAAAAGTACAAGCCACTAGCAGAAAATACACACTTCACAGAATAGTGAGAGAGGACAGAATAAGTTTATAAAGGTTTTTGTTAGAGTTTTGTCTTTTAGCTAAGAGGGTATTTGAAATAATTTTTTCTCTCTCAAATATATTATTTTCTGCCAGCTGGTAAATCTTTTCTCTAAAAACATAAGACTCCTGTTGTAAATAAATTGAATCTATTTTTTAAGATGATAAAGAAGCCTAAATTGAGTTTGTATTCTTTTTCTTGAAAATAACTAAAGAGCCAGAAAATAGTTCTCCTTAGGGTTTTAGTACACCAGTATTGACTGTCATTATTATTCTGTCAAAGCTAATAGAGTGTATAAACATTTCAAGTACACCCTCATGACATCCTTCAAAAAGCTGCAGGAACAAGTATAATCTTCATTAAAGTAATAAACAAACAATTTTCCATTACTTCACTAGTGTAAGTGATTACTGCCTTCGATTTTTCAAAAAAAAATATCTTGTGGCTGCAAAAATCTTGATATTGAACAAATTATAGACTAGAATTAGTTTATAAGGTACTTACATATCACTGGCAATGGAGGAATTCCTGGACATGGACTTTGGAGACAGATCATAATCACTGTCTGACCGGTAAAGGAAAGACTCCCTACGTTGACTGTGGACAAAATTTGCCTGAAGAATTAGCCCTGACCCAGGGCTTGTCATGGGGTCCAAGGGACTTCGTCCTGATGATGTACCATTGTCTACATCGAAACTGCAAAAAGAAGAGAAAAATTTTTATGTCATTGACCTAAGAATTTTTAAATTTAATAAACACCCTTCTGAAAAAATTATCATAGCTAATTGCCTCTTGATATTAATGGGGAAATAAAGACCAGGTCATGTCCACTGCTACGAAAAAATGTGAGGCAAAATAGAGATATACTTTAAAATTACTGATAAACAAAAAAAACCCACCCAAATCGGAAGGAAAAGAAATTTGGCAGAAAAAAACCCGACACTGTTAGGAATACAGGAAGCTTTATACCTCTCTGCATGCAGAGTATCCATGAGCTCTACACCAGAGGAAACATGATGTTTCATTATTTACTTCTTCAGGTCTCATCACTCCTAAGCTGGACCACAATTATCCTGTCTCCTCCCACTGCTAAGGCAGTTGAGGGCTTTTTTCTTATTGAGTACCCAATCCTAATATTTTGTTACTACAAAAATATTTCAAGAATGTACTTTATTTTATCCCAATACGCAAAGTACTGAGGTGGCATTAATGCATATGTGCGTGCTTGGGCACATCTGCCTGCATCAGATTTGCTGTTTTACAAACAGATGGAATAAACGAGTCCATTGTTCATGGCCAAGCAGCAGAACTTCTGTAGCCATTTGTGTCTTTGAACCACACAGTTTAGATCCAGTGTTTTTGATTGTTGTGTTTGGTACGAAGATAGGTAAAGAGGCTTATCATTCCTACAGAACACTTTTCTTAGGAGATGATGAAAGACAAGGGAACAGAAAGAGAATGGGGAAGTAGATGCTGCTTCACATAGATGGCAATGTTTCCACAAAGGCCTTTGAAAATCAGTGCAAAGACCTTGAACAGGAGTCTGCAAATGATTAAACACTGGTGCTGAGGGGGCGTGTTCACAGCAACCTGTGTTGCTTGACAGCACAACAGCTGCATTTGGTACTATATGGAGGCTTTCTGCAGCATGTGGCTTCGTTTTTGGATGTCTTGTGGTATGCAGTCTGAGAGGTTACAAATGTGTGGATCAGCAAGAACTAGGTCTCTAGGCTCATTTGCCATACTAAAGGGGACATAAATAACACTGCTAAAGCATTTAACAATGAGGGATGAGAAGCTGATCTTTCACATGATTTTTTAAACATGGATAAGTGCTAGCACCATATTATGCATTTTTGCTGACCCCATAAAAAGTACTCATTTTGAAAATGGTGCTCATTTGAAGGACACCTACAGGTTTCCATTTACAGCTAATAACAGCAGAAACAATGCAGTCCAAGTCAGCTGTTCATTAGACTTCAGCCTAGCACAGGTGTCACAACTGTTACATACTACTCTGTACCCACTTGTTTTATCTACCATTGACCTGAGGTTTCAATGAGTTGCCACTTCAATTCTTTGCTGAAGTGACAGCATTCCCATGACCTTTTTTTCCTTTGTTAAATGAACTAATCAAAGAAACATATTGCTTATTTTGATACAGATGCACACTGCCTAGCAGAAGATGGATTTTTGTTTCATTATTAATTTCATTGCTTATTTGTTACTTTGCACACATATCTGGAACTGCAAGCTTACTGCCACTTTCAGACTATAATATTTCTTTGTGCTCATCTCATACAGTTTGAGTGTAGAAAAGCAAATGGAGTTGGTTTGTTTGTTTCTCTTTTTTTAAAAAAATACAGAAAATATGATAAAAAAACTTCAGGACAGCATAGTAATTTAATTATCTTTTCACTCTAGTTTTCAGAACAATTACCTGTCAGTAAATCCACACACATACACTTCTTCCCAGAACTGATTTAATTTGATTATGTCTGTATACTTTTTTCTGTGTCTTTAAATGTGCTACTGCTTTACCAATCTCAAACTAAGAAAGCTTAAACCATGAGACATCAAATGAGAGTTCTGCCACCAGCCTTCTAGGTGATCTTGGACTGTGCAGATCTCCTCTGACTTTCATTTTCCCTATTTGCTGCATCTTTGTGATCACTGCAAGATCTGCTCACAAAAAATATTTGAGAATGCATTGGAAAGGTCAGGATACCATGAATGCTACACTAAGATGTCCTTTGCAGCTTGTAGTGTCATTAGTTCATAACCATATTACCACTCCTACTAGCATGACTACTGTTAATTATTATCAATCCATATCTTTTCAGCTTGAATTCCTAAATATTGAAGGAGCACAAAATAATCACAATAGTAATGAAGGCTTTATCTCATCATATCCAAATTTCCTAAGATTTCTATTTCATTGCCTGAACAATTTTTTCCTCTTTAAACAGTTTCAAGAAATCACAAACTCCTAGTCAATACACAGTCTGTATATTTTGTTTTTCTATTGAGGGCAGGAGAGCAGATAATTCCTGCAATTTTAGGTAAAATAGAAGACAATAGTTTACTCCTGTGCTCAGTAAGACAAATTTCTGCAATGGAAGTATAATTTCAAATACATATAAGCTTGCCTGGGAACTTTAAAGCAAAAGTTAAAAGCTGGATCTAAATAAGTGAAGATAAGTAAGTCCCTCTCACAGGAGGAAAATTTTGAATACAGAGTAAATAATAAACTGATTTCTTTAACAGTGGACTAAATATTCAACTGATTCAAAAGTATTTAGTTCAATTCAAGGGATACGGTTTTATTTGCAGATCTGTTTTATTTTCTTCACCCCCCTTTTGTGGACCTCGTATGAAAATTATATTACCAATCTTATTTCTTCCACTTAGAAACGAAGGCAGGCTTCTACAAATGATTTCACTGACAGATTGTGACATAGTGAATTTTTAAAATTTAGAAGACTATTAGCTAGAAGTGTGGTTCCACCAGCTGGGAGAGGTCTTTTTTTTTTTTGCACCACCAGGTAAGCACAAGTTTGTGCAAGACATTGCTGTTGCAACAGGAGTTTTATCCTGTTGTACTGCGTCGTGACCACTAGATGGGTGTAAAAAGTAATAAACAGGATCCAAATATACCAGCTGGATTTGCCTCGCGCTGTTCCAAGAAGATGTCTTTTATAAAAATATGCGTCAAGAAAAAAATTATTCAGTTCTACAGTCAAAGGGGAGTGTGAATACAGCACTGTTTTTTCAGAAACGTATGTTTATAGTAAAAAGTTTCTGAAATGTTGTAGCAGTTAAGTGTCTTGTTTAGATCTTTTTGAGACATTTGCCAACACTTTCAGATACAAAAGCTTGTAGAACTCTAAATCAAAGCAAGAGTTATTACAATGAAAATAATAGAAATTGTTTCTTTGTCTGAATCACAAGTCTTATTTGCAAGAAGCTGTGCTTTTGACTACACTGCATGAAAAGAAGAGAGAATCAGAATGGGGAATTGAACAATTTCACACCAGTTCTTTGCTCTTCCTTGTTTCATACACTTAAAAACCCAAAAGTTTAAGATATGAAATAGGACAGACTCTTTAACTTGCCTGAACAGAAATTGCAAAAAATCAGCTGTCCTTGCTTCATATTTATCTTTCCACTCCCGTTAAGTTTCAAGCCACAACAAGAATATGTTGTGAATTGGAAATAACAGAAACAGAACAACATCTTCATGGAAGTTGTTACTAAAGAGCACAGGAACTGTTTTGCTTTCATTTCACAGGCAGTAAGTGGGCCATTTAAAGACAGAATTTTACACCACTGCTGTACAGCTAGCTCTGGGCACTTTGCATAATGCATGCAAACTGAAACTGCCTTTGTTGACTGGAGCATTTGGCACAGACATTACAGAATTTTGTATGTTCAAAGAGATTTGCTCCAACTGTGGAGATGCCAAAGCCATGAAAAGTCAGTGACAATTCAGCAACTTTTGTGTCTGCATTTTGACAAAACATTTTAAGGCATTAGTGGATAGTGTTTATCTTTAGAGCCTGCTTTATTCAGTGTTCAATGATGACAAACATGACATGAGATGAAATTCTGAGGTTTTTTCCTTGTTCGGCTATTCATCATGTTTACTTCTTGCCCACTCTGTCATCTAGGCTCAAAACTGAGAGATTTGTAAACGTTCATGGCTGATCTTCCCTGTGCTCCTAATAGGACAACTAACAACAAGACCACAAGCAAACTTCAGGAAGATTATTAGAGATTTGCTTCAGACAATACTAGGACTCTGTGGCAAGATCAGGAGAGGTTTTGGATCCTGAATCTCAGCAGCACTTCTTCATTGTTAATGACTGCACAGCTTTTTTGCATATTGAAAGAAACCCTTCACAGACTTCCTTTTGAGTCCCTAAAGAGTGGTTTCCTACTCTCTGCAAGGCTGCGAGAAGAAAAAATGTGGAGGCCTGTGTATAAAATATAGACTTAAGTTACGTAAAGAATAATGGCATCACAATCACTATACTCAAGAGTTTGTAACTAAGGCTGCATAGAAAATCTTAGTGTTGGTTTTCCTTAGTACTGAGAATTCAGCATTAATCCTGCAGCACTTTGAAGGGGTTATTTTCTTTTGGTTTTGTGTGGTTTTTACTTTTAGAGAGATAAGCAATAGTAGGAGAGAGAAGGAAATAAATTTCACCCTAAAATAAAGAACTTACTAGACTTTTTAAGAATGCAAATTGTGTTCCTGCTATTCCCCTGTAAGTACCTCCTCGCTTTCATCTTATCTTGGAAACTACAGGGAGAGAGAGCCAAATTAATTGAACCTCTGGGGACATCTTATCTTTTGAGGCCATCTGTAACATTACAGGGGGACAAGCAAGTTCTAGAGGAGCAATTCTTTTCCCCCATCAAAGGAGTCCATTGTCCTAGTGTCAAGCAATCTCTCCAGCCATCTGTTCTATGACCTACCTACACATCTAAACGTCCTCACTTCCAAGAAGTCATGTCCTGTTTTTATACCTGGTAGCACAATCCCAATATCACACAAAATAGGTGCATTTGGTATAGCAGCTGTAATTCACAGAAATTATCACAGAAGACCTGCCCTGCAGCAACTCCCTTTGAACAGGATCTAATTTAGAGTAAAAGCAAGGTAATAAAACTGTAAGGTTCCAAGGAAAGGGTAAACTATTTATTGTTTGTGCTCCAGGACAGGAGCCAACCTCTGGGGAAGGAAGCCTTAGCAACTGGAGAAAGGGAAGGATTGGATACTGCCTTCAAAAGCAGAATCTGAATGTATAGCTTGGATTGCTTCAGAATTAAGTAAGCAGTGGGCCACAATAGCTGGTGGCATGCACCATGAATCTGGAGGATTGTAGAGAAAGGCCACAGTGTACCTGTATCTAAGATTGCTTGGTAGGTCTTTGTGACTTCACTTGGGCCTTTTTATCGCTTATTAATAAACTAAGCATTAAATTGTGCCAACAGTTTGGGTGTCCCCTTTTTCTGCCAGACATAGTTATACCTAGATGAGAGATGAAACTTTAGAATTTTCTTTATCAGAAAGAAATAAGTTGTCACTAATCTGACCCTGCTACAGTTTCCCAGAAGATTTTAGATGTTGAATAGGCTAACCTGCAGCATCAGAAAAAAAACAAGTCAAACTAAATCAGTGGATTTATATAATTGAATAGCAGGGTAATTCTTTGAGACCTTTCAAAATGTTTCCTTTCTGACAGTGTCTACCCAGTGAAGCAGAAGAGTCCACATCTGGTTTTCTCTTTTCTTTCTTTTACCCCAAGACTAGCTAAAAACAAAAACAAAAAACAGAAACAAACAAACAAACAAAAACAAAACCAAACCAACCAAAAAAACCCCCCAAAAAACAAACAAAAAAAAAACCACACAAAAAACCCCACAGTAAAAAGAGGAAAGAAAAAGAGAAATATTCATATTGATATTTTAGAAAGAATATAACACCTATTCTCTATATTTGAAGAAAAAAAATGTTTATATGTGAACTGATATTTTTATTTTCTTTGCAGAAAAGATAACAAAAACTTTTGCCTTCCATTACTTAAAATATTTCCAGTCAATTGTAACCAAATGATATTAAAAGGAACATATGATCTAAATGTGAATTTTCATGTACCACTGTAGAATTCAAGCCAACTATCTGCTTGTGGCTTTGAGTTTCCAGTTAAGCAATTCAGAAAGCAAGCCCTATGATTAACTCCATATTTAGAAGTGGTGTAGATAGATTTTCCAGTATCAAAATTCCAAGCAAAAGAATAAAATGTGACATTTCATGATATTTTTTTTAGCAGCAGAACTTGGCTTTTGCTCTTGGCATAACTGTTTTTAGAAATATATGAGTGTAGAAGGCTTAATATTACAAGACTTAGGTCTAAAATTACAAGACTTAGCATTAAAAGCCCAGAAAACAGACAAATAGAAGATGTGTAGGACAAAAAATACAATGAAGCAGACTGGTTTGTAAGAGTTGGTCTACTCAAACATGTTAACAAAGGAACTCTGACTATCTATTTATCTTCTGTGTCATGATTTTCTAGCAAGTATCTCAGGAAATTCAATCTCTCAAAACAAACTGCTTCATGTTTTGTTATGAAGTTTCCAAGCAAGGAGTTTCCTGTGATGACTATTCCATTTCTTTGGTACTTTAGCTTTGAAGAGTTTCCTGGTACTCAACTGAAGATGTGCTTTCCACAATATCACCTCATTATTCTTAGTTATACCTCAGTGGTCTATCCATTTGGCACGAAACACTTTTTTAAGGCACCTATTGAATCAAATTGCCTCTTGTGCTCAACCATACTAGGATTCCCTTTGTGATTCCTTTTATTTTTTTCCTCAGAGAGAATATCATCCCTCACCTGGCAAGTTTTATTCTCAAAACTTGGCTCTTTGGAATGAACTTCTTTCCACTAATGTGGCGTTCAGACAGAATGCCAGATTCCAGATCCTATCACATGCATTTCATGTTTCTTTGAAGCTGAAATAGTTGTCTTATTTTAGTATAACAACAATTCAAACAAAAAAAAAAAAGAGACATGAAATGAAAAACAGTTTCCAAGAAATGTGGTAATCATGCTTCTACTAGATTTAAGTCACTTTGTATGGTTCTTCTGATCTAATAAATCTAATGGGACTATTATTCCTACTTTTAGATAACAGAAAAAGCCACCAAGACATTAACTCTTCTCCCCAGTGCTAAAATCAGTAGCAGCTTGAGATCTGAATGTGAAAATCTGCAGAACATCTTGAAGAATTAGAAGTATTTTGGACAATATTCTCCAAGAAAAAGAATCTTGAAACACAGAACCACTTGATCCAGGTATGAGAAAGACTAGGCAGCAAGCCCTGGGGTGCTCCAAGTACCGCACAAGCCTGCTGGTCCCTGCCACCCCTGTATGCCATTGCTGCAGGTACCCATCAACTGCATTTCTAAGAGCGCAGTCTCAGCTGAACTGATGGCTCTCCACTCTATTACTGTCATTATCTGATTACAGTCTATCTGCCACCATTCACTTAAATCATACCATAATTCTATGAGTTTATGATTCTATGATCCCCAGGGATGGAGTGTCCACAACTTCCCTGGCCAACCTGTTCCAGTGCCTCACCACCCTCACAGTAAAGAATATTTTCCTTATATCTAATCTAAACCTACTCTCTTTCAGTTTGAAGCCATTCTCCCTTGTCTTGTCACTACATGGTTTTGTGAATGTATCTCTCCATCTCTCCTGTAAATTCTCTTTGGGTACTTGCAAGCTGTAATTAGGTCACCTCAAAGCCTTCTCTTTTCCAGGCTGTACAAACCTAACTCTCTTAGTGTTTCCTAATAGGAGAGGGGCTCCATCCCTCTGATCACCTTTGGGGCCTCCTCTGGACTTGCTCCAGCAATTCCATGTCTTTCCCATGCTGGAACCCCAGAGCTGGATGCAGCACTGCAGGTGGGGTCTCAGCAGAGCAGAGCAGAGGGGCAGAATCCCCTCCCTGGCCCTGCTGGCCGCGCTGCTTTGGATGCAGCCCAGGACACGTTTGGCTCTCTGGGCTGTGAGTGCCCATGGCTGGGTCATGTCCAGCCTCGCAAGCCCTTCTCTCAGGGCTGCTCTTGATCTGTTCACCTCCTCCAGTCTGTGTTGATATCAGGGGTTACCCTGACACAAGCCCAGACCCTTCCACTTTGTCTTACTAAACTTCATGAGATCCCATGCACCCACTTCTTGAGCCTGTTTAGGTTCCTCTGGATGGCATAAATACTGAACTACCTTCAAACTCTTTTTAAAAAAATCACTTTACCTAATTTCTTTAGGAAATTCAAGAAAAAGTGTTTTTCTTTCCAGGGTGAGTTTTGATCCAACTGTACCAACTTCTTTTCCTGCATCACTACTTTTTGAGCAGTATTTGGATGCTGAGATACAACACCAACTTGCACTGAGAGTGACCATATAGCATAGGGCCATTAATTATGTCTTATTTTAAATGTAGTACAATAAAATTTCAAAGTATATCAAGATGTTTATTTATCAATTTATAAAAATATGCAAACCATCCACCAAGCATATTGACTAATCCTTGTTAAAATGCAGCTTTCCTAAGATACTAGCATAACAGCTTTCCTTCAGGAAAAACTAATAAAGAAATAAATGCATGAACATGGTTGAGAACCAGACTTGTGCCAGAGAAGGAAAATTCAATACACTGAAAGAGCTCAGCCTCCTCTTTCTGTAAATTCAGTTGGACTCCATTACCAAAAGTGATCAAATTGCTTATATATTCTTTATGAATTACTAGTGTTGTAAAGCAAGCATGTAGGAAAAGAGGTAGTTTCTCAGACCTATAACATTTAAATCAACACCCTACAGTACTGATGAAAACACAGAGTCCATAAAATAAGTATAAACATTCCCAGGGATCACACTAATATGCATTCCCAGCAAACATATCTTCTGAAACATCGTCATGTATAACCCCAATGGTGATAAACACTAAGTCACAGAAGATATGGTTACACTTACTTTGTGCTTAGTGAAAAATATCTTCTGCAAAGAGTACCTGAGACAGAAGGTGGCAGAACTAAGCATTCATGGTTACACCATGCTACTCTCCCATTCCAGAAAATACAGCATAGAACGATAGAATACACTGGTTTGGGTTGGAAGGAACCAAAAAATGATCCAGTTTCAATCCACCTTCCATGGGCAGGAACACACCTTCCACCAGATCAGGTTTCTTAAATATCCATCCAACCTGGTCTTGAACACTTCCAGGGATGGGACATCCACAATTTCTCTGGGCAACCTTTTCCAGTGCCTTACCCCCCTCACAATGAAGAATTTCTTTCTAACATCTAGCCTAAACTTACCCTTCTTCAGCTTAAAGCCATTAGCTTCCCTCTTGTCACTATATTCTCTCACAAAAAGTTTCTCTTCAGTGCTCTTGCAGGCCCTCTTCAGGTACTGGAGGTGTTCTAAATTCTCCCTGGTGTTCTAAGTCTCCCTTCTCTTGCAGGCTGAACAAGCACAGCACTTTCAGCCTGTCCTCACACTAAAGGTGCTCCAGACCTCTGATCATCTTCGTGGACTCCTCTGGACTCATTCTAAGAGGCCCAAGTTCTTTTTAGAAAGAGATCCAGTGAGCCAGGGGGTGACCATTATGACAAGAGGATCTTGCAATCCTCAGCATCACTAAGCTCATAATTATTAAATCTTTGCACAACTGACCTTAAGCAACCCTTTCTTCAAAAAGTGTTCAATGCAGAAAATGGATAAGGGCTGTGGACAGAAAAGCCCAAAGAGAAGCTCCAAACTATAGGGACCTTGCACAGAGAAAATGATTTGTTTCACCAGTACAACATGCACACATAAATATCAACATGAAATCAAGGCCAGTTTCAGAGGAGGATGGACAGGAGGCAGCTGGATAAGAAACTGCAGTTGTTTCTTTAGATATTGCCCATGACAATGAAAGCTCTAGGTAAAAGACACATAATTATGTTTAATGGGAAACATTTTTTTCCTCATAGCATTGTAACATTCCTCTAATTGCAATAAGTAATTGCTGGCAATAAATCACAAACGGATTCTACTTCAACAAGAATTTGTGTTGGGATATATTAACAGCAATTATCACTGAAAGCAAGCTATATATTTTATAAAGGTTGGAAGCTCAAGGTACTAAGACCACCAGAGTTCTAAAATTTTTCTACTTCAGTTTAGCAAAATTGTTTCATCCTTTTCACTTCAGTTCATTTCAATTTTCTAAATTTTGGCTATTAGATTTTTTTTTTAGTTTCTATTTCTTATATTTAATTATTTTTATTTTATACTGTATTTTTTGTATTTAGTTTACCAAATGTGCTAGATTTTTTGTTGCTTCCACTTCCCTAGACTTCTACTAAATGTATCGAGGTGTATATAGTGATTTGGGCTCTGGAAGTCCTTTGTCACATCCAAAAAACAACCTTTAAAAGGAAACTAGTTGAGGAGCTAACCTTGGAGGAGTGCTGAGACTGAATTATCTTGTGTGTATGCACTCATACTTATGTTAGACCCTGAGCACGTTCACTGAGTACATGTAATGTCAAAGATAATTCATGTCACTAGTCCAAAGCAAATTATAATCTACAATAATGAATCATTTGGGTCTTGTTTTTCCTGATTTTTAGGACATTATTTTAATGTTAAATATACTATTACAATGCCTAATAGCACTACCTAGGAGGGCTGCCTGATGTTCCACATTATGGGTCTGTGTTTTCTTGTTGCTAAATTACTAAATTCTGTCCAGTGGTGCTGCAATTTTCTGTACAAGTTTTTAAGAGAGAAAGTGAGTCAACTGTTGATAGAAAGTGGCAGAGAAAATAATATTTTTTCATGTTTAAAGTAACATTGTGGAAACTGTTTTGTGAGACATTCTAGTGACTCTCATTTTGCTGCACAAAGCGGAGTTTAGCTAAGTGTCTGCAAAATGCTTTTTTTCTTTTTACTGATTCTGTGAATATCTTCATAAATTTCAAAAAGGCCAACCATAAGTCTGTTGCCTCATGTATCAGCAGTACTGAAAAAATCTGAAGTGCTACTGCAGTATTTTTTTTAAATCTCCTGTCTTGCTCAGAGCCTCAGAGGACTCTGTGGAAGAAGCCCCTGTGGGTGGGATATTTGTGTCTTTCACTGCAGAAGGTAGGTACTGAATCAAAGGGCTACAGAGAAGTAAGAGTGATTTTATCATCAGGAACTGCATATAATATTTGCTCAAGCTGCAAGGCACCTGATAATGAACCAGTCGCTTACACAAACTTTATCACACGTCACTAGTTAAGTGTTTTTCATTCTTGAGGTATCCACATGCTTAAGCCATGTGGGTATCCACACTCACAAACACAGACTAACTCAGAACATCTGAGCTGCTTCTGGGTGGATCAAAGGTTCATCAGACACACTAATCTCTCTCTAGGAGTGATAAAAGTGAATGCCAATGAAAAAGAGTAAGAAGAAGCAAGTAGAAGTGCTACATACCCCTTGTAGCCCAGCCACTCATCATTTTCTCACCCTTTCATTGAAACAGTGCTCTGAATACAAGAGTCACTCCATGTCAAGGAGATCAAAATCCCAAAGTCCTACACATCATGTTTTGTATGTTCTAGTTAGGTAATTCTTTCACTTTAATCTCTGTGGTTTGGTATCTATTAAGTGAGGATGACAACAATTCCTTCTATGACAAGGATGATATGAAAATTAACTTAATCACCTGTGAGAAGCAGTAAGCTGTCATAGTGGTGAGCAGCATAGAAAAGCCAATGAAAGCATTATAGCTGCTTTTACAACACATATGAACAGCAGATTGTCAATAATGCATATTATTGACCATATGATGAGAAGCAAGAAAATTATAAAGTATCAAATATCTCATGAATTGAGTTGCATTTGTTTTGAGTAAAACCAATATAAGACCATACAGATAAATTATAAATTTATTTATGCATGGAACTAAACCAAAGCTCCTTAGTCAAATGCAATCTTGGCTTTTGTGCTTGACATTTCAATCATAATAACATGGATATCAGGTTATTATGGAAACATTTGAGCACATGTTGAAGACTCTTGCATTTGCTATTGTTTATCTCCAGTTTTGTATTTCAGCCTGCTGTAGCACTACCAACCACTGCTAATGGTAGGCCATCAGAAATCTCGGAGTTCAAATGCGGTGTTGCAGGTGTACCTTCTAGTGGTTAGTACACAGACAAAGAAAAACACATTCCATCTTGCTTATAATGCATGCATGATTTCCTTGATGTTCTGCTCATCTTCAAGATCATTGGAACACTTCATTCACAGTCTCATTTTGATTAACTACTACTTTAATATAACCATGTTCTTGCTACAATCGCTTGTGCCCTTATATAGTATGTTTCTACCAGTCACCATATGCTTCCTATTGTCCACATGACTGTTGGACTCTGAAAGGAAAAGTGACAAGGCAAAACATATAGAGCTGTAGATATAGTGCTTTATCTGTTAACAAAATAATGCAAATATTATGGGGTGTAAAGTTGCTATACATATTATACAACTATCATTTGGTAAAATACCTAAATAAACAGAAGTCTAAAAATGCTCAAGGACTATTAAAAATTAACTAGAAATGAGAGGAGAACCTCTAACACTAGTTACTAGTTGCTACAGTCTTCAGATGCCACACACAGTGCTAAGCCAAGCACGCCTCATCAAAGAAAAGTGTCTTTCTCTGTGAAGGAATGCAGTAACAAAAATACCAGTTTAGACTGCTTGTAGCAAGGCATGTATTTTTCCAGTATTAAACAAACCTAGAAGCGAATTTTATGTAATTAGTTGAAAGAGAAGCTGAAAAAAACATACTTTTTTAATAAATGTGAGTGACCTGGCAAGCCAAAAGTCACAGAGTATTGCAACCCAAAATCTTCCATGAAATTCTTCTCACAGAGCAAGACCAAGCCATTCTATTAAAATTTACAACTCAGCCTCCCCCCATGCCGAAAGATATATATCTATAGATCTATCAAGGCCAGCTAAAATTTTCTCATCAGTTACAGAGTTATCTGTAAGCACAAACCAATTCCATAGAATACGTTTTGTGCTCCAATTTGTACTAAAATTTCGGGAGGGAAGATGACTGATTGCTTTCTGCTGTTCATCCATCAACCATCCTCCCTGCTGTAACAACTCATCTGCTGCCATTCTCCATTGGGCAAAATGTGCTGCCTTTTCTCATTCTTTCCATAAACTCTCCCCCTAACACCAAAAGAATACGTGTTTAAACTAAAAAAAGCATTGCAAAGTCTGGACAAATCATAACAACTGAACTATAGAGTTTCTTAGGACAAAATTATTAACATGACATCTTCTTACAAGTAGAAAAAGAAAAATCAAATGCATAAAGGCATCTTTTGTATAAAGACTTTTCCTGTTAGCAGGAAAAATTGTGTATGATTCATTTGACTTAGTGCAAAAAAAGTTGTCGGGCAACTTGATTCCAAAAGTCCATTTTCTTGATCCTGATGTCATTACTAAAATTGGGATAGGACATGCCATAATTGCTGGCACCAAGGAGGTGATTATATCACTGTGGAAACATTACAAAATGTGCAATCCAAGAGAGCAAGGAGAAACTCCACCATCTCTCATCAGTCCTATTTAGAGATTAAAAAATGTCACTGTAACATTGTTGCTTTTGGAACAATGTCTTCAACTATTTTGCCCTGACATTTTGTTATTTCATCCTGTGAAGTGTTCCCAGGAGAATCAACAATTTTGCCAGATAAAAACTACTTTTCAAGCAGTGCTTGTCAGCAAAATTCAGCCTACATACCCAAGCACTGCCATGCTGACTACACACAGTGGTGGTGGTGTGCCCTCCCAGCTGGCATCGCTGTAGATGCACCATCCATCACCGTGTCTAACTGGTGATTCTGGTGTAGAATTCATGGACAGTCTTTGGTTCTCAAGGAAAAACCTGAGCGGGGGGCGGGGGGCGGTAGGCAGGCAGCTGAAGGAAGGACAAGCTACCAGGAAATCCTTTGTTACATTTGTTTCTTTTGTGGGAATAAAGTAGGATAAGAGGCTACAAAAACCTGTTTTCTCACTGGATGAGTCATCCTGACTGAATCATTTTATCCCCTTCTGTGCTTACACTTCCCTACCTGCAAAATGGGAAGTTTATAAAGTGCCAAGAGTTCTGATCCTTAAAAACAACCAAAACAAAACAAATAAAAAACTTCCTATGACCTAAAACTAGTATTACTGGGAGTAGTAATAAGAGCAGAAGATGTAACAGAAACACTGCTTTTTAAGAATGTATCAAAAGCAGATATTGGTGAGAAAATGAGACATTTAGAAAATTTACTGGTTTTCCTTATAGATGATGTGTGAAGAAATAGGAAGAATAGAAGACTTGCTTATTTACGTGTTTTGGTACATGTGCTTTTTAAGATCCTCTCCATAAAAATGGAGTGGAAGAAGACATTAGACCAGGTATGTCTGTAACATTTGCATGTAAAAGAAGGGAATAATGGAGAATAAAAAAAATATCAGGGGAAAAAAGGACAACAAAACAGACCACCAGAAAGCAAACAAGCACCCTTCATCAAACATTTATTATAAGAAATTTCATAAAAAATATTTAGAAATTAAAGGAGAAAATCTTTCTCACTTCAGGTGAGAAGCAGATTAGATTTTTATAAAACGTGGTTTTATTTTTGCCCCAACATGCTGTACCTCTATAAGACACAGAAAACGATGAATTCTTTCAGAGAGAATTAGATTGCTTCTTTGGTTTTGTTTATTTTTTCAGAACGATAACAGAAAGGACTAAATAAATTTAAAAAAAAAAAAAGTTAAATGGGCAATAAATGCACCAGATGAAACATTATTATGGTGTAAAGGAGAAAAACCTGGCAGTGGCCAAATATATTATCATACTCTACTACACAACCCTGCCAGGACAGCACGTGGGCAAGCATCTCCTCCTGGGAATCTCGCAGTTTTGTGTTAAGGAAGCCTTGTCAGTACATATCTTCCCATACTGTTCTTTTTTTACCCCTCCCAGCCATGGCTTTTTGCCCACAGAGGAGAATCTGCCTATCCATGAGAAAGACAGGCTATTAAAAAAGATAGCAGGTTTGTGTACTATTTTCCTCTTCGAAATTTTTCTATGGTTGTTAAAAGTTAAGGCAGTGAGAACAGAAACTAATCTGACTTCTCTAATGCATGACTGAAGTAGCATTGAGTTATAAAGAGTTTTTGCTAATGAACTTCAGTGTCAACATAGAAGTGAAATTTAGTAAGCATAAATTTTCAGAATATTCATGGGTTTGTACAATTTCAGGGATAGCATGCTTGAGAAACTAAATGTTTGATTAAAACAAAATAAATTCCTCAAGGAGTATTTAAAGCAAAGAGGGAGGCAGAGAATTTCTGCTTGTATTTCAAATATTAAACTTCATATGGTTCCCTAGCACCTGAGAAAGTGAAATAAACCATCATGGAAATATCTGTATCATTTAAATCTTCAAGAACTATTACATTATGCAGTAATGTTTGTGATTGTCTCTATATTCCATCCTTTATGGGAAGCTGGATTTAATTTATTTTCCAAGCACCTGCAATAAAAAGTATTGCAAAAGACCTGGTTCTGCAGAGCTAAATTTCAGGAAATGGGTCCTTTTCCTTCAATGAATACAATGTCTGAGGCTAATTTAACATCAAATGAACTAGAAAGTAACTCCAAAATCAGATGATGGTTCTGAGCCACAGAGAGATAGCAAGGTCAAAGGGGTTCAGAAGTCTGCTCTCAAAATCGCTATTCACCTGGATTACTACGGGAAGATCCTCATATTCACACACTTTAAAAAGAGGAGCAGCAGGCAAGTGGGGAATGGATCAGACTTGGAGAAGGGAGAAGAAACAACAAAGGATCCTTACTCTGCACGCTCATCCCTTTTAGGAAATATATATCTGCAGCAAACAAAATTCTGTTTATCAATACTTCTTATTAAAGATTGGAGAAAAGGGATCTGCTAGTGAGCAAAAGTAAATTCCAAAAGCTGCTAGCTCTTAGATTTTCTCTCCAGGTAAAACAACTGAACTGGAATTTCAGTTAATATCACAATTTTATTATTATTTTATTTTAGTAGTCTCTTCTGAGGATTTTTGAAAGCAGCTGGAAAGTTCTTGAAAACTAACTCTTTCTTCATTTTTGATTCTGGATTTCCAATTGCTAATGAGTATTTAAACTAAAATAATACCTTATTTTGAAGCAAAAGCCCAAATATTACCACGATCAATATCTCAAATAGAAAAAAAGAAAAATGGAGAAGGCAGAGCGAGCAGCTAGAGCAGCTAGCCTGTCTGAATGTTAAAAGAGCTACAGTGCTTTGCTTTCGGTTACAATGAATCATACAGAACTTCTATTTCTAGTACCAGGAACCAATAAGAACATAACTACTGGTTAGTAAATCAATCTGTTTTAGTTGAGGAAGCAAAACATTCTGAAGACCTACTGGGAACTGAAAAATTCATACTTCACATCCATCTAAACCCATGTAATGATACTAATGGCATAAATGCAAAGCAGTATTTTACTTTTGAAATAAATAATTGTAAGAAAGTTGTTAATGCACAATATCAGTAAAAAAGTCATACAGTCATCTTACTAACATAGGGGGAAACTGTGGGGGAGGGAAGTATTTCTGTGGTGGAAAAGCTGTTTGGACAAGATGAAAAGCTGTGATGGCTTTACAAAATGTCATTTCCTAGTTATTCATTTCCAGCCTTTTTCAAGAATGGATATTCCAAGGAGAAATATACATTGCTTCACAGCTGTGAACATCTTGCTTGCCAAAAATGCAAATGTAATTACTATCTGTGAATCAAAGAAAAATTGTGGCACTGCTGATAAATATGAGTAAGGCCCAAACCCTGGCATGTTCACCTCATCCCTGGAAGTCTTCAGGATTGTGCTGGATGGGGCTGTCAGTAACCTGACCTAGTGGAGGGAAGGTGTCTCTGTCCATGACAGGGAGGTTGGAGATAGACGATCTTTAAGGTGCCTTCCAACACAAACCATTCTAAGATTCCATGGCTTTATGGAAATGCAGATCTCTAGAGCTGAAATTCAGATTCATTTGGAAGGGCTCTCTGGGCATGTTTGTAACAGCAAGAACATCAGCTACAAACTGACTGATACCAGGATCACAGTTGTAAGAGAAAAAATCCTTTTAATAGGCAATTGTGGTATTTGAGTTGTCACAAATGCTGACTTTATGAAAGCTGATGCCACCACTAGGGGTTCAAGGAGTGGTTCATAATGTTTTCCCAGCTCACGTCTCTGACCCTTAAGAATGGAAAACATATGTCAGCAATTAAGTCACTAATCATAGTGTTGCCAAGCATAAAAACAGTGCCTGTGCCAATATCAACTGAGTCGCTTAATATGTTTTCTCAAATGTCCGGGACTCTATGTGGCATCAAACCTAAACAGTCATTTTGGTCATACTGAAACGTAGGCAAGCATGCATCTCTCCTTAACAGCATGGTATTCAGAGAAGATGGCACTGAGGTGACTATTAGGTCTTGACTAATGTCAAAAGGGACATTAAAACAAAGACCAAAACAGAAAGTACCTTGGCCAGTGTTCCTCAGAGGATAAATCAAAAAATAAGCTTTTGCGGACTAGGCTGGAAAGGGCACAGCTTCAATATCACTGAGCCAGCCAGAATCATTTTCCAGCTCATTAAATGAAGGGCATCTGAACAGTTTGAGAACTGACACAGAATAGGTTGAACTTTTTAGAAGTAATTAATTATGCAATGGTAGGGCCTATCACTGATCATCAGCAAGCTTAGACCAAGGGGTCCCATTGGCTTTGATCAATGTATTCTCTTCTCATGCCTTTCAAAAATATTATAACTTTCAAAAGACCCCTTGTGCTATGTATATCTCCCCTTGAATATTGCAATTTCCCACACACACACCCTCTGTGTCAATTAGTCCTTGATTCTTTTACAGATTTCCTCTATATGTGGGTACGAATGAAAGTATATTATCACCAGGATTTCCTGTAATAACAGGTAACAGTGGTAACAGCCTGGTACACAGTTTTACTGTCCTTGGGTTCTAAATCACAGATTTCTTTCTATTGTGAAGTGCATTTTGAACTGTCAGCAGACAAACTATCAAATCAGGCCTTAAATATAATAAAGAGAGGGAGAAAGTAACAATCTAGTCACCACTTTGGACAGTGTCTTCCAGAGCTAATGAAGTAGCTGTAGAAATGGTCACTGAACATAGAGCAGTAATACTGAAACTTTTGAGGTTTTTGGAATACTTACAGTACAGGTTTTGGGGTATCATGAGCTGCTGACTAGGGAAACATTACATTTCAAATTTTAAAAGTCTGTTTTCTAAAGAGCAAGGAAAGATCTGAGCATTATGAAAGTATATCAAGATAGAGCCAAAACATTCACTATCCATGGCATAAACTGAGGAAAAGCCAGAGTGACTTGAGCAGAATGTTTTTCCCTTATCACAGGAACAGCACACATCTACTATCTCATTATCTTATTCATGCAGAGGTTTATACTGCAAAATAAAGGCGAAAAGAAGTCAGGGAAATTCACTGTTATTCAATCTGAACAGAAACAAATCACAATAGTTCCTGACACACCCAATTCTCTTTTCAGCCCTGCTCTGTTGACAGAACACAATCAGGACTGGTTTGACTTTTTCAGAATCTCTGAAAAATTAAATTGTGAAACAGTGGATATTAAAGGGTAAATAAATGTAAAGAAATTTAGAGAAGGAAGGAACAAGAGCTAGAATATGAGCCAGGAATGAAAAGCTATAAAAACCCTGTTGTCTGCTGCTATAAATAAGCATTTACTTAATTTATAGTGTAAATTTTTTTTTTCCATTTAAATGAACAGTTGTTCCCAAGTAAACAAGATACCAGGACTGAGAAGAGTATATTTGAAACTGCAAACTGTATTACATTAAATTTTTGATGTCCAGGTGGTTGAATGACTGGCAAAAAGAATAGTAGGAAATCAAATTATTATAGTTTATATATTTCAATTTCAGAATTCAGTACTATTTTAAGACTAAAGTAATGTAAAATTGAAGAAGACATAAAGAAAACCTGAAACTCATTTGGAAGAATTAACAACATCTCCATAAATGTTTCTTTCAACCTAGCTGCCTACTGCAAACTACTTTTAAGCCATGCTCAAATGGAACAGTGTTTGTACATATTTAATTGCTTTCTCATCACTGAAAATGCTTTGAAGAAAACTTGTGATACAATGAAAGTGGGTGGGAAAAAGGCCTTCATTCTCCAGCATCAGCAAGGGATCCCTTCAAGGCCCTAGTAACATTTGCAGCCTGTAAGAACATATGGTGGATTTTTCCCCCTTGCCATTACCGAGCTTCTCAGAGTAACAGTGTGTTTTGGTAGCCAAAATAAGTATGCAAGGAATGCAACAAGGACCTAATACGGCCTCTACCACTAAAAAACATCTGCTGATGAGTATAACCAGAACATCTACCAGCTGAAGTACTGATGTTACTGCTGCTCTTTCATGACCTGACCTTTCCCTTTGTCATAGGAAAACATGTTCCATTTTACCCTTATTGGGTCTGTCAGAGGTAGGTTAAATAGAAGTCTCACACTCTTACTGCAAGCTAGTAAGCAGGCCTGTGAACTTTTAAATGTTCATCTTTACTTCATCATATTTCTCTCCACAAAATGGGGTTATACCTGCCAATATCTTTTTTAATGTAGTTTCAGATATAACAGATGAAAAATAATGAAAAACTGCACACAGGAATTGGACAAAATCTATCCAGCATCTGTGAAATGGCATTTCACTCTATTGAATGTCCTTCCTCTGTGCTTCCTTTTTCCTTTGTACATTTCAACACCAGCTGATAAAAGCATTATCACACCATCTTTATGCAAATCATGCAAAGAAACTATATATAAAAATCAAGAATAAGAAGTAACTACACCAAAAAAATCTCTTTTTAAAAAAAAAGTCCTAAACATCACTTGGCAAAACAAGAAAAAAAGTTTTTCTATAGATCACACAGGGAAAATTAATAGCACAGGTTTGCACAGACAGCTAAACTTGGAGGCCAGGCTCCCCAGCAGTCCCTGGGGAGAGAGCTCACAGGAAAGCTGGGAGCACCTGTCTGTGTTAGGATGACATTTCTGATTTTCTGAACAGCCCTCTGGACTTATATGAATTCCCCTGTTGACTATGCAAGTAAAGGTGAAGGGATTGTCTTAAAATGGTGAGAGTTTAAAAACAATGGATCTTTTCCTCACCTTTTAATTTGTGAAACTCGCAATCTTTTCTGTAAGCATTAAATCTTTAATTTTTAGATGTGAGAGCTGAGGATGTCATGTGACTATTAGACTTGAGTGTATAAAAAATTACTCAAGCTATACCAAGGGGGAAAACAACGGAAGATACATTTTTATGAAAGAAAAATACTTGACTGGAACAAAAGTTAGAACGAGGAAAAGAAAAAAAAGTATTTATGCATACAGTTTAATTCAAACTGCCCTTAGGATGGCTTGCAGTGAAAGCAGCAACACTAAATACTAGTAAGACCAAGTGGTTCACTTATGGAAATGTGATGCACTTCATTTTGTCTTAAAGAACATAAGGAGTGCAGGCTTTATCACACTGTGGCTTCTCACACTATATATGAAGATATATAGTGTGAGAAGTAAATAAAATTTTTAGTTCACTGGACGCACTTGGAAAATACACATATACAAGCAAGGAAATTTTATGTTATTCTGTATAATATGGATTATATATTTTAAGGAGATATGCACATTTCCACGGCAGAATTTTTGACTAACTTTATGGCCATCACACATCTAAAGTGCAAACACACTAAAAGGATTCAACTGAATAGAACATATCTGTGTTCCTGATACAGCAACATGGGCATCAAACAGGATAGGAGATGTTGAACAAGGAAGGATGAAAGCTGCAGTAACACAATTGCTCAGTTTTAGACATAAAAACACCTATTTTATATCTGGAAGTTTTGAAGACAAAAATTGAAACCAATATTTTTGTCATTAACTGAAGGTAAAAGAACTGTTAAAAGAACTGTTTTGTTCCCATCTTGCAAAGGTAAATTTTGATGGCATTCAAATCATGAAGGCTGTTTCTAACTCAGCTGGAAAGAGAGATTTAAATTCAAATAAGAAGGACAGAAAATGTGAAAATGGGGGGAAGTAAATTAGTTACAGTGTCTGAACCCAATAATAGTCATATGTATAGGGCTAGGACAAGAGAAAAATAGATGTTAAGGTTAAGTCAGGGAAAGACAACATATCACAAGAAAGCATGGCTCACAAGCTTAAAATTACTAAATGTGGAAACGTCTGAGACAATAAAGATGATTATTAATATAAAGCTCTCAGAAGAAGATGATCTTATATAACTGATCTTGTGCAGGGGACACTTCAGGGCAGCGGCAACCAAGGAGCTTTCATAGTGACTAGCTGTTTATTTCTCAATATATACCTCTTGGAAAGAATTTCCTAAAAGTGTTTGCTGTTGTCTGCCATGATGTGTGAGGGGGTGGATGCTGGCAGCAGCTATGAGACATAGTACACCACCACATGGAATTAGTCACTGGGGTTCCAAAAGCAGCCTGTCACGGTGTCAGAGGGTTTACTTGCCTCGTTACAGCATCATCCCACCAGCTCCCAGGGCACTACAGAAAGCACCAACATGCAACTCTTTGCCGTGTGTTGTCTTGTACTGATGGAATGTGTGTCCTTTTTTTGAAACGTTGTGGGTACACACTTTAGAGACATTTGTTAGTAGGATATTATATAACTGCATATGGTAAGTTCTTCAAAATTTAGATAACTAACCAATAAAATTACCCCAAAACTGACATTTTTCAAAACCACACAAAACATTTACACTTGTTAAAAGAAACTTAAGGATAAATTTCAAAACTACTGAAAGGTTTTTTCATAAAAATAAATCCCTTTTTTTCTAGTCTAACTTGAATTTTTATTCAAATATTTTATTTGAATAGTGATTTTAAATTACTGAACTTAAATAAAGCACAATGAAACTGCAAAAATGAATTTTTTTTAATTGATCTGTACTGGATTTGAGATGTCTGACAAATAAAAAGACTCTTACTAATGTTCCTGAAGGAATCTTCTTCCTTTTTTTATGCTTAACACTTTCATAGAAGGGGAAAAGTATTTCTCAAATAACTATAGAGAAAACTATTTTCGAATAAGTGTGTGAGATTTTAGTGTGTTAGTATTTGAGCACATTTAAAAAGCCACCACCAAATGCTGATATAAGTCTATCAAATGAAACAGAAAAGCAACAAATTTAAGTCATGTTTTCCTCTCTGTGCTTCTCAAATCCTCAAAAATGACGTCAAATGAACAAATCTGTTTCTGCCATTTAGCTTTGAAACTGTTCTGTATTTTAATATATTATAAGTCTGGAAAGATTTCATGATTTCTAATGAAAGAAAAAATACTTAAAAGGCCATATAATATCATACTATGCACCTATCTAAGCCACGAATGCCCCTATCTTAACAGTAACAGCAATGCTACCAAATAAAGGAGTGCAGAAATGTACTTCTGGTTTTGTAATGTGACTTAAGAAACATGCTCTAGTGCATGTTAGTCTGAATTAGAAACCACCATAGCTGAATTCTGATGGGAACCACAGTAATGAGATTGAATCATTTGTTTTGTCATTGGAATGATGACATAACTGTTTAGTGAGTTAATGGCTGCAAATTGGCCTCACTTTGACTGCAAAGTTCTTTCAATACAATATTTAGCCTAAGTAGTCGGTTTATTCTTGCTGTTGTGTTCTAATACTCTCTAGTCCATATTGCATTTCTCTTATTTTATGTGATAATTCCCCTTATAAGATAATAGTAAAATTACTAAATATTAAAGCATGTATTCAGCATAAGCTGCATCAGAAAGAATTAATCTGGCTATAGATGCACACTGTAGGTGTCCACATACAAGTTAGATCTCATTTATATGCATTACTTATGTTGAGTGGCACTGATAAAATCAGTGACATCAAGAGTACGTACCTTCCTGACGCAGACATCTAAAATATGTCACAGACGTCATATCCTGACAGCAAGTATTTCTCACCAAGAGCATGAGGTTACTAGATCAGGTATGATAAAAACCTATCTAGATGAGCTGAATCCCACCTGTTACGTCTTACACTGCAATTGTGCTTCTCAGAATACAAGGTAGGAAGTAAGATAACCCCTTGTTGTGGAACTAAATGCAAACAACTGTTTCAGACATGGTGTAATGGAAGGGTAGAAAAGGGAGAAGGCTTCCATCATGGTATCTCAGCATTGATCCGGGTTGGAACTACCTTCTATCCCCACTTGAACCAGCTGTAAATGGGCTTTTGGTCATTCAGGTTGAGCTGTCAAGTGAGCTCCCCATGAACCTTGTTGTCCTCTCCCTTTTTTACACTAGGGACAGACACTGAAGTGCCACACCTTCACTGGGCCTCATGGTCATTAGATTTGAACAGAGCTTTGTCCACAAGCTGATAACTTACAGATGTGCTCAGGGAGAAGGTGTGAAAACTGTGCTGTAAAGACAAGATTATATTTTCAGGAAAACTGAAAGTGGATCGTTAATGCACTCAAGTGAGAGGCAGAGGACTACATCGTGTGTTTGCGTGTGGTGGAGAAAGAGTATTACATGTGTTTATCTGGATGCAGCTTGAAAGAAAGTATCTCCGAGGTAGTGCCTTTCTTTGCTGGAGTCAAACTTTGCAATTTGTTCTGTTTGGCATAGTTTGCAATATTTGTTTGTTTAAAAAACCACCACATTTGTTATTTCAAGACAGCAGTTCTTATCACATTGATGTTAAAGTAACTGGTCTTTATGTTGGCAAGTCTAATACTTCTGCTCTACAAAAATACAGAGATGAGAACATGCCAAAAGAAATGGCTAAAAAAAGCAGTAAAAATTATTTTAAATCACTATCTCAACTTGAAATGGCAGTCAAAAAATCTACACAACATACTGGACATAATCAACAAAGGTGCTGAGAAAATAAGTAGATATAATTTTACTACTGTGTGAGAACTTTGGTGTGTTCACATCTTGGGTAATGCCTGCACTCAGGTCTCTTTTGAGGAAATACAATGAATGGGAACTAAAATGATCAAGGGATGGGGCAGCAGCCTGTTTAGGAAAATACAAGAAGGCTACAACTTTTCAGTTTCTACAGGAAAAGGCTGAGGAGGCTTTAACTGAACTTAGAGAATCATGGAGCTGCTGGATAAGTGAATGCAGACTCTTTCATGAAATGCCATAATGGCAGAACTAATTTTAAAGCTCAGTAAAGAAAGTGGCTTTCCTACATAAGCAGAAAGATTGTCAGAAGGCTGTAGGGGAAAAGACTTTACCAGCAAATTCAGAAAAGAGATTAGGCAATCTATAGGCAAACAGGTACATAGATGATCGGAGAAGCAGAAGGCCAAGGTGAACCCTGTAACATCCCTAATACAACACCAGTAAATGCTGGGCAACATGATGGGAATGGACTGCAGAAACTGGACAGGGACTCAGCTATTCCTGTTGCTGCAGGTGATTACAGAATACTAGGTTAGGAAGACTAGTGGCCAGGCCCATTAGAACATGTCTTATTCTTTTAGAAAATAGACTACTTGATCCTTTCAAAACCCACCACTACTTCATTGAAAAAACTACATTTTTTCTCCTTCCATTTTGTAAAAATAACACTGTTTAACATATCACACTATGGAAAATGGCATCATGCTGACTATGCAGACTTTCCCATTAGCACTGAACAGTAAATAAAAGCATATATACCCCTTTGAATTTCTATGGTTGCCGTGATTTGAGGACCATACTGCTTACAAAAGCCTATTTTTCTTAATGAAGTCACCTATGAATTCAATCAAAGTCAGACTTCATGTAGGAAAACTCATCTGTAGCTTGCAGGCTTTCCTCAACATTCAGAAATCCCTCAATTTTACATGTTATACTTGGTACTACAATCCCTGCCTATGAGTTTGGATGGTGTGCAGATTGCATTGAACTTTCCCAATGCACTCTATTCAATACTTTCAACTACTAAAACTGCAATTGGATATTATGTGAAGTCCCCACCCTCCTTTTTTAATACAGTTTCGTAAGATATGGCAACAAGGGACAAGTAGTATCATCAACAGTGCCTCACAAAACAATCATAATACTGGAGAGGAAAAGAGATTCACCCAACACAGAAATAAAAAACCTTAACCCTTTAGCAGCCAAGTGACATGAATGTTGTTAATATTGTCCACAGTTACATTCACCTGTGTTTACCTTCACTGCCCTGTAGACAAAGATTCCTTGAAGGAATGCCTGGTTTTGGTGTTGTGTCACCAGCACTGGGATTCCCAGTCTGGAAGTCAGCAGCTAACTTTAAATATATAATAATAATAACCTATACACATATGACTCATTCAGCATCATTTATTGAATACATTCTTCATCTTTGTACTGGCAATAGGCTTGCTAGCACCAACGGATTAACCAGGGAACTGAACGATTTTGGGATGGCCAGTCCCCAAGCAGTGTGATGTGGCCGCAGCTTCCTCCTGTCAGACAGGGCTACCAAAAGACTGGGTCATGCTTATTGCAGAGTTCTACTGTACGGTATCTTTAAGTCAGGAAACCAGTGCAGCTACCTGAATGTCAGCTCACTGTTTTGTTCTACCTCTTCTGCCCCAGAAACAACGCCATTCACTGATGCCAAGCCACAAGTATTTTACTGTCTCCATTCAATAAAACTTTTATTTAGTATCTCTCTTGTGATCCACATATTAAGGGTCATGGAAAGTCCATATAAGAGGTCAGTTTTGTACCACTTATCTATAAATACGTCATAGACTGAGAAATCCGTATTTGACAACATCCTTCAGTGATTTCCAATATACTGAACTTAATCATATTGCAGAAAAGCAATATCACCCACTTCTAGAGCTAAATAAGAACAGATGCATTGTTCTACATAACACCACAGACTGAATTGTTGAAGACCTCTGCTTTCTGGGTCACTAGACAGGCTGTGCCCTTTTCAGATCAATCAAACACCAAAGTTCCAAAACCCAGACAAGCCCAAACTGGCCTACGTTACAAAAAATAAATAAAACCCAGTGATTCCAACTCATGAAGTAAACAGTTAACTATCTCTAGTTGCATCATGCAGAAAGGATCGTGGCAAAAATCTGACAATACTCCTGAGGCTTATAGCTCTTTTGGCTAGTTACATGTATCATGAAAAGCAAAGGCAATTCGAAAATCTGATCAGCTGCACCATTTCCAGCCAGTAGGTTCTGCGCAACAACCCAGGCTGCTTGCTTGATTTGCCATCAGTTCCTCATTTAAACTTGTAACATTTTAATTCACTTAATCTAAATACCTTTTTTTTTTCTAAGTTCAGACTTTTCTGTCATTACAAAAGGAAAAAATCAACAGAAATACGACATTTTCTGTGAAACACTACTGCTTTACTGTTAAGTGGCAAATAGTCAAGAAAATACGGAATCATATTCTCATTTAAATGCTTGTACTCCTGTCTCAGCCAAAGTTTAGCTTACTGTGATTTCCTTACTTCCTTATTATTTCTTCTCTGGAATAAAAAGACACATCAATTGTCTTAGTTGAAAAGACTGCACAATCATTTATCCCTTCTAGACTATTCTCCAGAAGATCTATGGTATAAAACCATACTTTACAACTACACCCTGAATTGAGGAATGAGTGGCAGTGAGTGGTAGAATTGAGCAGCATTAACATAACAAGTAGCCTTATATAAGTCCCTTTCTTATTTTGTATAAATGCCAACCATCTGCTTTTACTTCAGTCACCATAACATCAGGATAAATTTTTCAAGGTACATCGGAAAGAGAAGGTTTGCCTACAGACCCTACCATCATGCTAAACATCAGCCATCTCCAACCCAAGCCACATTAAAAGGGAAGACATCAGTACAGCCTGGGCTCATCTGCATCTGCTCAAAGTCAGCTGGGGTACCCATCACAGCACATCATCAGTGGAGATACCTTTTGAATGCTTTGTAATATTGATACAGAAAAGAATATTATTCTTTTACCACACACATGCTTTTACACTGAACTTGCTGTGCCTTTTGGACAGAGAGTGAGTGTGATTACAGGGAACCAAGAGCAGAGATTTCTCTGTCTTGTCTTTACATCTTTTTTGTCCTCTTAGTGGTCTCTGTGTTTGGAGCCTGGTTTCTGATTTTAATGGAAATTAATATTCACAAGGGAAGTGGTAGAGGAAATCCTGGGATCATTTTTTCTCAAACCCTTCTAAGACAGGTATCCACACTTTAAAACAGTCCTGTCACTCAAGTCTCTGTGTTCTTGAGACTCAACTTCTCCTTCCTCCCAGGCACTCCTGCTCCTCTTACATAGAGTGGGGTCCCTATGTTAACAGATTCAGAAAAGAGAATTACGTGGCATAGCTCTTCCTGTCTCCTGGCCTGAACACCTACCAGTGTTTCTGATTTAATCCTGATCTGATTTGTCCCTAGGCATTCATATTGTGGCAAGATTATAGTGTTGCTGTTCTCCCCCAGAGAACTGCAGGAAGGTACAAACCCACAGATTCAGGCAATAAGGCCCACAAAATTAAGCCAAGCAGATGGTTTGGAAACTGGTCTTGCTCAGGCCCACCTTGAAGGCTGCTGGTTGGGTGACGTGGGTAGGGTGGGCTGGCCTCATCTGCCACCTCCCTGGAGGCGGCCAGGAGCTGAGGTCGGTGTGGGCAGGCAGCAGCTCCCTCCCACTCTCTCTGATCTCAGCGCTCCATTTTCCCCCTGTTTGGGACAGGGTCTGCCTGCCCTTGCTCCACCCCACCAGAGAACAGCATGTACCTTCTCCAGCAGCCTCCAAATATCTCCCTGAGAGTTACCTCTGAGCTCAGGTAGTGTTCCCAAACAGCAGGGTAGCAGAGGACTCCCAGTTTACAACCAGCAGAACAGGTATTCTCAGATATCAGATTAGCATTATAACTAAAGGCAACAGCAACAAAAGGCAGGTATTTTAGACAGAATATTTGGTGCTCAAATTAGATTGCAACCATCAGCTACAAGGATTTTTTTTTTCTTTTAAACTACTTTTTCCTGAAAGAATTAATGGAGGCAGTCAACAATAACAACAAAAACAACAAAGTAGAAAGGCAGACTTAATCAGAGGTACTGACTTATTTGCACAGTTGTACGTAATAGCTAAGGTATGTATGTTTTAGCTCACTTCCTTGGAGGCACCCTGCGGAGTGTAGCACTTTAGCAACATTTAGTTTACCAACATGGTATTGTAAATTAATAAAGAGATAGAGACACTACTTACTGCATTTATTTCAGCAAAACTCTGCCTTAGCAGTGTCTGAGAACAACTAGGACTACTCTTTAGCTTGAGTAGTGTACTTGTTTAATTTTCTTTTACTACAAAATTGTTTCAGTAAAAGATAACTGGAAGAGATTACTAACTGCTTTAACAGTAATACTGACATGGCTTTAACTCAGAGTCAAAACTATTTGAAACATAAAGTTTTTATTAGGCTAATGTTCAATTAACTGGATGTATTTCCTCACAAAGAACTGTATTTATTTACTGTTCTCTCCCCCAGTAGCACATCAGCCATTTATATATATAAAAAAGTTATATTTTAAAATACATAATTTTATACCTGTAAAATATAGCTCTGAACAATTAGTTTATTATGTGCTTATTAAAATGATGGTGGTTTTATTAAAGACACAGAGAGAAGAAAAAAATGTGGGGCACATTAAGAGAGTAAAGAGAATTTATTTCTCATACTTTATAGAAAGCTGTCCTGTCAGTGCCCATCAAGCTTTAAAAAGCAGCATAAAGTTCTCATAAGAAAAAAAGTCGAAGTCAAAAGTTTTGTCAAAAGACAAAACTTTGCTGATTGCTAACTGAAAAAATCTTCAAGAAAATCATACAGATCAATATCACAGGCTACTTCTACTCCTCTAAGCCTCAGAGAGGAGGGGAAACACATGAAGCATAACATAGCCCAGTCTCACATATGCTGCTACAAAGTCTGCTGCTTCCCAGGACACATCTCTACCAGTGTCTGTTTGTGCAGCAAAACTACATGTAAGCATCCCAAAATAGCTCACACAAACTATAACTTCATTTTACTCTCCGGCCTCCAGAAATGCAAGCTTTTTGTTATGATTTCTGTTACTGAAATAAGTCTACTGAAGATTTTTAGAAGGAATCTCCAAGTGTAAGGATTGAACCTGACTGCTGAATGGGAAAAATCTATGTAATGTGTCACAAAAAGTATGTAAAGGCTTCTCTTTTTAAAAATTATATACACTGTATTTTACAATAAAACACAACAATAATTGTGAAACTCAACAGCTGAACATCTTCAATAACCATGCAAAATCTATCAAGTCAAAATTAAAGTCTGTGACTTTCTTGGGACATATCTCTGTGTCCTAATAGGAAGGAGAGCCTGAAAGAAACAAACGAATCACATTACCACATTGCGTCGGTAGTCCTTAAGGAGCTGGTAGATCGGGATCTTGGCTTCATAACAATGCTCATTTCGAAAAATTCCTTCAGTAATACTAGCACAGATGTCAGTTGTCCTTAAAAAGCTCATTCTCAAAGTACTCCATTTCAAAGTATTTTTTAAAATCCTCTTCTTTTTAACACACTCCAAATCAGTCTCGTGTAAAAATCCAGGCTGTGGAGGAAGAATTCTAACATGCTGCAACTCCTTCCTTTTTCATGCTGAGTTTACTCTAGCACTGTGCTGTTCGGAAATGACAGTGCTTTTCTCTTCTGTCTTGTATTGCCCTGGGAGGAACTAGTCTATTTTGAACCTATTCTCCCTTCAGGTCACATGAGAATGAAGGCAGCTGAAAAGAGTCCCTATCTCTTTCTTGCAGTTTGATAACAACAGGTTTAAAGGTCAATAACATTTAAAAAAATGGGAAAAAAAAGAAAATAAAAAGGAAACAATACTTATGGATAATAAATGAAAGGAAAGGATGAATGTAAGTTACAGTAATGTTTCTGAGTTTGCAGGGAAATTCTGCTTAGAGACATGCTAGATAAATTAGTCTCTGTGGAGTAAAGACAGGAACAAAGGTTTTTTTATTCCAAATCCACTGAAACCCTTACCCAGAAATGTAATTCTTCCCATTCTCTTTCTCCTAACACTTGCTTAGATACTTTGAATAAGTTCTATTGTCTAACTTCAAACTAGAAAGTATTCCCTGTCTGAAAGACATTCAGAACACTGTGGGGAAGTTAAATAAAAATGAAATTCCTTGTTCACTGTTAAAGTCAAACACATATACAGATAGTGATTGTTATTAATCACTGAAGGAAAAAATACCTTAGTTGAAGAACTACAACATGACGTCCTTTCTGGTCTACTGCAAATACCTTTTCCTGATATAAGAATTACATTAATAGTTCACATATTATCAAAAAAATTGCATTTATAATTTCTAGCCAAAAAAATATCATAAAAGCTTTGGGAGCTAATTCCTATCATAATATATTTGGCAATTTCAGCATTAAAAGAGGAAAAATGCAGTGAAAAAAATAGAGATAATATTGTTTAATTTATAAATTTTTGAAAATGCTCCGAACTGTGTTAGAATTGATTTTAAACTGAAAGAACAAATTTATTGCTGAACAAGTGTTTACATGCTTAATAGCCATTCCTTTGCAGTTGCTACAAGTGTTGCAGTACATTACTTTTGATAGTAGTGCATCTAGGTTAATAATGAAAACAAGCACTGAAGATTGCATTCATAAAGTTTATATAGACTTGGCAAATAGAAGGAAAATATGATAAATAGATTATGTATCAAAAGATCAAAAAATTATCAAACTGGAATGTGTATAAGGCTCTCTACAACCTTTGCACTTTATTTTATAACAGTACAATAAAATGCATTACCAACTATGCTGTATATCACCAGGAAAGATCCTAACTGCCCTGGAGGCTTTTGCTAGTGATCTGCATATAAAGTGATCCACAACAGCAGAAGGAATGTTAATAACTTTTCTTGCTCTGTGTTCTGTTCTTCACGTTTTCTGGCACTTATCTCTCAAATATCACTTAGTGACTTGCAAAGGACCTTTTGTAAGAGTCTTATGCAATCAAAAACGTTAACTTCAATGAGTGGAAAAGGCATTGGTGGTAAATTTAGCTTGAAGGGTCATACAGTCATGGGACCTTTAGTAACAGTTGGGTCTGTCACTGTGCAGGTCACACGTCTATAGAAGAGCACATAAATCAGGCACCATGTTGTGAAACTTTTTTATTCCTTTAACAGATGGAATAGGTCATGAAAAAAGAAAATCAGATAAAATAGAGGTCCTGGATTGTTACAGAATACCTGGCCATTTTAATGCTGGGGTTTTTTTAAAGTTTGCTTGGTTATTTATTATTTATAAATATGAAAACTATTTCAATTTTATGTAGGAACACAAAATGAAGGAAAACAAAGCTTTTGAGTAAGTTTTTTGTAATACCATACTGAAATCGAATATTCAAAGACTATTTCTGCTGTGCTACAAAGTAAGTATCCCAGGATAGTCTGTTCTCAGTAGTGCATCAGTCAAGATGCTGCCTCTTACTTGTAGTTGCTAGAAATATAACTAGAAATATTAACATATTTAGATACTAAACACTACTATGCAATATAAATACATTCTAGTTGCAGGTACTCAAATATTTGAGTCAGTGTTTTCCAATACTAGTACAGAAAAAAAGTTCACATGGGTTCGCAGTTCTCCATCTCATTAACTAAATACTAACACCCACTGTAAATATGCTTTCTTTGTTCTCCATCCTCAGCTCCTTAGAAACAAACTCCTGTTCTCCAAGTGCCTATTAACTTCAACAATTATGAAATATATATTAAGCAACCATACTTCAAGTGGCCGAATCAGAGCCTGTCTTAAGGTAGTAACCTTAGAATCACAGGGCTCCCACAACAAAGGGTGTCTATTAGTAGGAAGGAGAGCTCACAGGCCTCCAGGGAATGTTAGTTTTATTTGAAATTCACCAGTTGACTTTGTCAAAGTTAAAACAAAGGAACCTCTTAATATTCATTATGAGAAAGGCCAGCCTCTTTCTAGAGACGTTTGTAGAGAACCCATTAGAACAACTTTGGCAGTTAAAAATAGCTTCTAATTCATACATAAAATCTGTTGTGCTGCAATTAACCTCAAATGCAGATTTGTCTAAGTTTTATGAAAAGATAGGAGCATACTAGTCCACCATGCTCATAGATGATGATGTAGTATTTATTTTTGTATCTGGTATGGGGTCAAATAATAAAAAATCTCAATTTCTCATAATTTGAGGAATTAAGAGAAAAAAAAAGGACAGTTAAGAGAATAAACAGAGAAATGGCCATTGCTTAAATAGCTGTGCATGTAATCCTGTAACTAAAAAAAAAAAAAAAAGGGTTTTTTTTCCTTTTTGGAATCCTTTTATTTTTTAGGGTGGCTGGAAAAAGGCTTTGGAATAGAAGTCTTGTTTGGATTCCACCACATTTAAGGCAAGGGTTGATTGTATAATAAAAATAATGAAGAAAAGTTTTAAAATTAATGAAAATACTAAAAGATGGAGACATTCAGTACTACTAAATATGCTAATAATAAAAACAGCAAGAAAAGCAACCATATTTTTTATCTGCATGTATCACCAACTGAGGTTTTAGCTGTATAGCTAAACTGTCTAAAGAAGAGAAGATACAGAAAGAATTAAAACACCAGTAATACAAAGTGTGCTGGACTCAGCTCACTTTGAGCATGCTTGCATCTTAGTTACTTCTCTTCAAATTAGTAAGTAATGGAATTAAACCAGTATTACAGTGCACAGAATTGAATATTAAAATGAATTGCAGAAAGTGTGGCTTAGGGAATGAGGTATAGGAGTGACTGTTCTGTTCCATGCTTGGCAACATCTCTTTCTTGAGGTTATGGAAAACTTGCTCAAACATTCTGAGTTTTGTCTTCCTAGTTTGTAAAACAGGGATAACCCACACAATGCTGCTTGAAAAGCACTTGGACATCAAACTGATGAAAAAAAACCATGCAATATGTGCCAGGCTACTGCTGCTCTACGCTAGCTGAAGAAATGGATTCACAGTCTCAAGAATTCAGACATAATGACTGGGCTCTTAAGTGTGGTGTTTGGAATACACATTACCAAATGAAAGCTGTAACACGATCTGCTGCCTTTTGATATGAATCTTAGCTTCATATTTTTTTTTTCAAGTAGGATAACTAAAATATCTTTAAAAACTTGGAGCTGGGCTCATTCACTCAGGACTATCCCTGTTATTGTTTAGTTACTGTTGCATCTGGTCTTGCTCACAGTTTGTGTCTTTCCTTTCTTCGTATATACTTTCCAGTTGATATATTTATATGAGCTAGAGTTTTCAATAAACAAAGAATATGCATTTAAACTTGAGCCCAACCTTTCAAATATGTAGGAGTACATATTCCACTGTTGGATAAAGTTTTTCACAAACTAAGCTCCATACCAATTAGTTTCGTGCAACTCTGAGTTGCACAGTTCATTATAGTTCATCCACAGAACTAGATTATCCTCTTATTGTCCTGTACTGCACAACAAACTGAAGGACAGAAAAGATTAACAAGATGTTCTTATATTACCTGCATGAGTGCGTCTGAGAACTAGTAATGCAGGTCTAGGTTCAGGAGACGTATCTCTCAAAACACAAGTATAGAGTCAGAGAACTGGAGAAACAAATTTTTGACATGCCTGTGAAGATTCTTCCTCTGCTCAACATAGCAAATTATTTTAAAAATATTTTTTTGTAGGGTTGGAATTCCAGGGAATTAAACTTTGCTATTAATTTCTAGGTAACGGCATATTCCCTTTTGACTGGAGTTCCTTTAGCAAAGAGGAAAAAGTTATACACAACTGCATAAGAACTACAAAATGTAATAATAACTAGAGCATAGAATTCCTAAGAATGCAAGAGGGCAAACCAAAGGGCACAGACGAAATGTGACATATGTTGCTAGTGTTTCCTTTCTATATCCACTTACATCCAGCTGCCTGGATTGAGCTGCCCAACTTAAAAATAAAGATGGTTTATTAGCTCAGTGCTTGTAGAGTAAACAAAGTTACTACATGCTCTACAAAGGCTTTACACAGAATCAAATGTGCAAAACTCCTCATAGGCAGCATGGCAAAGAGGGTCTTCTGTGAGAATATCCAATTCTAATCTGACACCTTGTCTGAAGATGCCTGATCTTGGTTTCCTTTGGAGCTGCCAGGTGCTGCTGCCTGACCTGTACCATTAGCAGTAAGGGAGGTCTGTGTTACAGAGGCCTTAGAGTGCCTCACCCCCTTACATTGCAAAGTCATGTTCTTGATAAAAGTCAGGTTGAAAATGTGTTCCTCTCCCTTTACTCCTGTCTACTTTTAATTTGATTTAATCAGTTATGCAGTTAGAGGTTATCAGCCTCAGTACTAACTGACCATTGCTGGTCCACATAGATTTGGTCTCAGAGATCAAAACAGAATCTTGCTAGAGACTCAAAAAGAAAATTTAAAAAGCTCATTTTTAGGAGCAGGAGAATACTTTTTTTCTGAGAAACATTATATTCTAGGCAAACAGTGCTATCAGCTATGGCTGTGGTCTGTGGCCTACATCTGTCATTAAGATTGGAATAAATGATGTCTGCTGATGTTGGATTAACACTGCATAACAGAGAATAGCCTAATGTTAAATACTATCCTACTGGAAGACTTTGGACTTCAGCTAAGCTAAGGCTGCCTAGGGTGTCAGGCTGTTTTTCTCTTTTTTTTAAATAAACATAAAAATCCCCCCCAGATTGAACCATGAGTATATCTGTCTATATATATAAGCACACAGACATACAAAAATATGGGTTGTTGCATTATCAAACACAGTCTTTTTGTCACATCTAAATGGCCTTACTGCAATAATACAGCACTAATTACAAGGTTAAAGGAAAAATCTATCAATGTTTCCATCAGACCTTCTGTTTTTGAACTATTTGTTCCACACAAACTCAGACTACAATTTCTTAGCTAAGTAGTTGCTTAAAAAATAAACATTGGTGGCTCATATTTAACTCAATAGGGAGTTACGCAGTAGCTATGGTTTCCAAGAGTAATATGCCATTTTTTTTAGGCTAAAAAAAAAGGTGGACTAACATTCTTTCTCTTTTTTTTTCAGATGAAGCAGTGGCTGCTAGGAAAGGCAAGAGAGGATTTGTATTCCTTTTACAAAGATAAGACAGTTAGGGCTGGTCCTGGACAAAGTTATTCTTGAGTGTCAGGCTTACTATCAGAACCATCATATTTTGTAAGACACGCCCTCTTTCATCACCACCTTGTTCAGAAGAATGGGATAGTGTGAGATTAATAAGGAAGACTCTTAGGAATACCACCATTCTAAGACTATGCTTGTATTTCAAGAGTACAAAGTAGACCACTGTTTCAAGCAAACAAAACTTGTATGTACAACCTGAAAATTCACACTTCAATTTTAGGTATGTTAGCCAGTCATATATTAAACCTCTATTTTTGTTTTCCAATTCTGTCTTGTCTAGAACAAAAATTGAACATTAACAAAAAAAGCTGCCTACCCCAACCATGCATACTCTAAAAGGAATGTTTCTGTAACATTTTGTCTTTTTGGAAACAATCAACTTTTACTATCAGAAAGTCATGCTGAAAGCAAATCTGAGGTGAGGTAACTACATTAGTGTAACAGCAGAGTTGTCTACGAAACAGTAGAGCAGATTTCTTCATGTTCTTCACTGGAAACTTGGCATTCACAGGTATGGGACCATGACCTGAATGAGTCAGACATGGATAAGACTCTTGTTTGGTAGAATGACATCATCCATACTTCTAAGTCCTTCAGAAAAATGTCAGGAACTAAAATTAAATCTAAATTATTCATTATGTTACAAAGCCTTTCTTGAAGAGGAAGTATACCTCTATGACACTCATGTTTCAAAAAATCCACTTGAATCTGTATAAAATTTGCTAGTCATGTTTCACTTCTGTTTGTTTTTCAGATATAGAAAACTCCAAAGATTTAATGTGGCTTGTATGGGGTAAGAAAAAAAAAACCATTCAAAAGTACAAAATGTATTTGATTTGTAACACAAAACTGTCAAACTCAAAACAGTAATTAAAGGCAAAAAGCTATGTATTTTAAAAAGTTGCAAGTTACTGGAGAGCTTCTATGAGAACAAATGAAGGTTACATTGAGAGTACATTACTTGTCATGAATTATTCACTGAGAGTTAAACAAGGCACACTAAGAAAGGAGTTTTCTCACTAGCGTTGACCTGTCAGAGGATTGGTTGCTCATTTAAACTGGTCAGCTAGGTTCCTGCTAGAGACAGCTCTGATAGGCACTTGCTGGGGTAGTCTGTTTCCATGATTCAGATGTCTATTTTAAGACAGACAGAACTGCTCCTCTCAGCTGTCTATCTATCCTTCTGTGGACTATGGTTTCCTGCCTACTTTATGATAGAAACCTAGGTTGTGGGCAATTCAAGATGGACTTGATAAATCCTATGGTACCAGGATAAAACCTGTAAGTTTGTATAACTTGGGGATTGAGGATTTTTTGCCTCTCCACTCTCTTACTTGTAGCAGTTGAACTGAATGTACACAGTACTAAATTTTTCCTTTTATAGAAATGTAAACTTGACATATTTCCATATTTGGCCTTGCATCTTATCATATTCGGATTGCGTGAGAGATGAACAACGCCAAGAAACCACTGCCCCAATCCATATTTAATGTAGTAATTATCACAGTTCAAAAAAGCTGCACTTCTGACCTCTCACCCCTTCCTTCCCAGAGAGGGAAAAGTAAGGTGATCAAAATGAATATGCATATATATATAGTACAGCAGCTATACCTACCACTGAAAATGCATGTAAGACCTACTTCTCCTGAGTAGTCAGGCATCAGGAGGGAGAGATACAATATGTTCTGATATTCATCGATTCTAAATTTCTTCTCAGTTTAGGACTGATTGCTTGTTCTATCCGAACTCTTTATTACCTATTTAAATGTTTGAGTTTCCCCTTATTAAACAATGTACCAGGCACAAGAAATCCATGTTGCATTATAAATCCCAAAGAAACCCTCAGCAACACTGGCTGTAAATACCACCAGAGATGACAGCAGCCAGAAACTTCATATTCTTGTGGAAGTATAAGTTGCCTAAACTGGATGCAAGCATTTCAGTATTGCCAGTGCATTGCCACATTAGACATGGACAATATGCGTCTTTCCCCTTTACCCTTCTATGAGTAAGATATACTTTGTCTGTCATCAAACTTGTCACAGCTTAGTCTACTATATGGATATCCACAGAGGAATACTTATATGTAGACCTCAACATCCTGTAGCATAGCAATTCTGAGACTAGTACAGTTTTACTTGGTATCTAGCTAGTGTTTTACATAGTCTAATGGTAGCCTTCTAGTATAGCAAATCAATCTATTCTTTTTTCTTGATGCTCTCCTTCAGTACTTGATTAGCAAAGCTATCTCTGTTTTTAATACTGAATTCAATCCAGCTAAATTCCTTCTAGATATATGCTGCTACATTAAATGCAGAAAGAGAGAATCTCTAATTAAAATTCGAGGAAAGGCATCAAGTCTTCCTCTTTCTTTATTTAGGTGTTCATCAACTTTGCAACATATTTTCTTAAAAAAAAAATCTTAGAGACATAGAATGGCTTGAGTTAGAAGGGACCTTAAATACCACCTAGTTCCAACCCCTCTGCCACTGGCTGGGACACCATCCTCTGGACCAGACTACTCAGAGCCCCATCAAACTTGGCCATGAACAAAGAGAGGAAATGGGCATAAAAAAAGTCTCTGAGCAACCTGTTCCAGTGCCTCACTACCCTCTGAATAAATAATTTCTTCCCAATATCTAATCTTTTTCCTTTTTTTTATCTTAAAACCATTCTCTCTATCACTATCTATCCCTGTAAAAAGTTGCTCTCCCTCTTTTTTCTAAGTCCCTTTAACTGTAAGGCTGAAATGTGGTCTTCCTGGAGCCTTCTCTTTTCCAGGCTCAACAACCCCAACTCTCTCAGCCTCTTTTCATAGAAAAGGTGCTCCAGCCTGCTCATTATCTCTGCGGCCTCTCTGGACTTGCTGAGATCCCAGAGCTGGATGCAGCACTGCAGGTGGGGTCTCAGCAGAGCAGAGCAGAGGGGCAGAATCCCCTCCCTGGCCCTGCGGGCCGTGCTGCTTTGGATGCAGCCCAGGACATGTTTGGCTCTCTGGGCTGCAAGGGTATTGCTGGGTCATGTCCAGCTCTTCAGCCATGAGAACATCCAAGTCCTTCTTGGCAGGGAGAGAACTTACTCTCAGTAAGTTCTTTTCCAAGGTCTGTACTCATGTCTGGGTCTGCTCTGACTATGGTGCCAGCATCTTGCACTAGGGCTTTTCTAACACCCTTAGGTTCTCATGATCTCAGTTCTCAAGCTTGTCCAGGTGCCCCTGGATGGTATCCTATCCTTCTGTTGTGTCACCTGCACTGCTCAGCTTCCTGTCACCTGCAAATGTACTGAGGGTGCACTCGGTCCCACTGTCTCTGTCACTGATAAAGATACTGAAGAGCCCAAGCCTCAAGACAGCCCTGAGGGACACCACTCATCACTGGCCTCCACCTGGACATAGAGCCATTGACTGCAACTCTCTGGCTGAGTCCATCTCAGCATTTCCTTAATATCCACCCTTAAAATCCAGGTTTCTCCAGTTTGGAGTTTATGATGCCGTGTGGAACTGTGCTGAAAGCTTACAGAAATCCAGGCAGATTACATCTTTCTGAACATTGCAGTCACTCCATCACAGAAGGGCCCAGAGATTGCCCAGGCCCTTTTTGTCCTGGCTATGATGGCTCCCTTCCTTGTCTTGTTTCACGAGGATCTATTTCATGAATACAGATAAAATAAATTGAAACTGCAGCAGTTGTTATTTGAAACAATTTATGCAGCATGTCTAACAGAATGTGTTCACTATTGGTTGAGACCATATGGCCTGCATTTCAGTGTGTTTGCACAAAACCTACAAAAACTAGAGTCAGCACTTTAAAACTACTGTCAGCATTTTCTGTGTAGCTTTGAAGGGTCATTTATTTGGTTTCTATTACATGTCTAAGGCAGGGTTAAAAACTAAAAGAGACTGGGTTGGAAAGATAATACTGAATTTATTTTTTTTTAATTATCATCTCAGCTTACCTGTGAAAGTACTACAGAAAAAACTCTAAGAATATGTGAAAGTTTGCATGAAAACGATTTATTTATAGAAAATTTCAGAAAAATTTAACCCATAAATATTGAAACAGTGAAATTTTTCTTTTATAATAATTCACTATATTAAAAATTCAGAAAATTTTTTTGTATTTTACATTGAGAACATTGCTAAAGCCAACTACTGACATTAAATGGTTAGCTGCAATAATATATTCTTTTAAATTCACATGCTCATAGGCACATATTTCATAACTACAATCTAATTTGAACTAGCATTCAAAATACACTGGCAGTTTTACAAATCACAGCAAGATGCACATTACTGTCTCTGGAATATGAAGTTATAAAATGCTGGAATTTATTTTTGCTCTTCAAGCAATTTTTGTATATGTAAATAATGTCAGTCTCGCAAAGTCAATCCAGCTGATCATCATCCAGATAAAGTGACATTTAGGAAGAGAGAAACTGGCTGAGATTTTTTTCCCTTTTGCGTCTCTCCGTTGTGTTCTGTTACTTTGGACAAGAACACAAATAAATGATTCACTTTTGCCTTTTAATAAAAGTCTTAGCATCTAAATTCTCAGTTAGGATGCCATTTTGCAGAGACAAGGATGAGCAACTAAGCTGCTTTGCCTAAAAAGTTCTCAATCTAATACATATTGCACTGAATGCAGGAGAAAAACTCTGATTTCTTCATTGCTTATTTTAAACTGTATATAATAGTGTTGATTAAATTTAATAATTTTATGAATATTTGGAGCTTAGTTATCCTCATCTCTTTT
Organism: Corvus kubaryi; assembly: GCF_017639235.1. Taxonomy (NCBI): domain Eukaryota; kingdom Metazoa; phylum Chordata; class Aves; order Passeriformes; family Corvidae; genus Corvus; species Corvus kubaryi. The sequence continues at coordinate 4,597,672 of NW_024581096.1, read as the reverse complement.
CTCCAAACAAAGTCGTCCAAACAGTGCATTGGAAGTTGTCCTGGTTTTCATCTGCACAGTTTTTCCTTCTAGCATAGCAGCTTTCCCCTCAAGCACTCTGTCGCTTACTTTTTTTATGACCCTTGGCCAGATGGTTCAAAAAAGTCTTAACTTTAGAGAAAGCTCTGAGCAAAAATCTTTATTCTGAAAAAGCTTATACAGAACCACTTACAGCAACCATGAATTCTGGCAATATTCTTTCTCAGAAAGGCATCTAAAGAAAATAAAGACTCAAAAATAAAGACTTTTCTAACAATTAATAAATTTTCAACTACCTAGAGCAACAGAAGAGCATTATTTTTACTCAAGTAAATGAGAAAAACCTATTTGAAATCCACGACTACTAGAATTATGATCACATTCCTCAACTTTGCAGTTCGTTAAACATTCATGTCCTCTTGTCTGAGGATATTCATGGGGTTTTTTTAATACAGACCTACTGCACGCCCAGTCCCATCAAAAGATCTGTGGCTGACTTGCCTGATACAGACATGTGCCAGGCTGCACATCACTGGAGGCTCAGAGGTCTCAGGGAGGAGGCTGAGCTCTCAGGAATGCAACGTGCCTTCAGATCTACTCATTCACAACCTTGAAAGGGATGACCACAAATTTCTGAAATGTACACCAGCAGGTATTTGTACTAAATATCAGTTCTTAACTTCTAAAATAGTAAGAATGTTGAAGAAGGATTGGTTTTGTTTTCAAAATAAATGAGGATAAGCTCTGTCCTTCTAAGATCTGAATACAAGTTTTCAAAAATGTAGATACTGACAATTAAACCTGTAGTGCCAAAGTAAGTCAGAGTTCAAATATGTTAATGTTCTAAGTTCTTAATCAATGAAAGACATTTATAGCGATGTCAGATCTGCAGAAAAAGATGTCTCTCAAAAAGTCATTTGACAGTGCCAGACTAAAACAAACCTACAGGAAAAAAAAAACAAAAGAAAAGAGCTCTCAAGAAGAAGAAAGAGATGTTGAACATGGAACAAATAACAGATCTGTGGAGAGCAAAAAGATAGAAACAGCACCTCTAGAACAGAAGGTGACCAGTGGGATGGTGAGGAAAATATAAGGTTGAAAATAACAGTGACTCTGTGATTCCATTAATTTTAGTGTCCAGCAAAATGACAAATTAAAATTCCCGGTCTTGCCCTTTGCATGTCACACTGAGGGAGATGAGATACAACAAAGTTCCTGTTTCTGACGTTCCTTCATTATTTCAGAAAGAACATTCTAGGTTGCAGAACTTGTCTATTTTGACTCACATGGTTTCTATTATGATGTCCAGTGCATGGGAAAAAGTATATTACACTAATGAGAATCCTTGAATTTTCATTAAAAAAAAAAAAAAGACATTGGTTGAGGTAGCTTTGGAGATGCATTGAATTCTTAATACATGAAAAAATTCTACATGAAAAACCTCATTTTATGGGTCTAAGATTTTTGCTTTTAAGCCCTGGCAAATCCTTCTGGCTTGGCTTTGCTTTGATTTTTGGAGAATGCCATTTTAAATAGACCTCCTTCAACTCAGTATACTAGGATGGCTAAAGGGTTTACAGAGCATTTGAGAAAAGAATAAAAAAAATGCATCACAGCTTAAGAATAATATGAGTTATTTCCCTGACAAAAAGTTCTCTTCAACTCTTATCAACAAATAAAATCTTAATGAAGAAAAGCCATTGAATATCAGAATAGTTAAATCACTTTTCTAAACAATGTTTAGGCCTCTCCTATACTACAGTCATCCTTTCACCCTTTATGTATCCTGGGTTTGGTCTAGTTTTAGTTTGAACATGAAACTTATTTGATTTTTGTCTCTTGCAGTATGTAGCACTTAAAATGAAATTAATAACTTGAACCTTTCTCTCCTGCAGTTTTATCCACAGATATACAGAATTGACAGAAGTTCAGTAATTCCAGTTTGTGGTGTAGACATGAATCTGTGGTTTAAATCTGAATATGTATGACAGCACCACATTCAAAGTTATTCCACTTCAATTCTTTTAACAGAGGCCCTTTTTATAGGGGGGAGCAGCTACAATGGAGTAACAGAACCTGTTGCTCCTCCCTTGGTAGGTGTATCAGTCAAAAAAGCAATACATTTTCCCTGAAGTGGAAAACATGACACATATTGCAAAGAAGTGCTGCTAATACTGTCACTGTTACTCAAAAAGTAATTTTGAAATAACAATTTCCAATAATACTTGACTTGCTTTTCTTCAATTTATGTTTCAGATCTCACTTCTGCCCCTGTGGTTTGTTGTCTTACAGATGTCTGAAATCAGTCTGGGATCTCTTTCAGGCTCAGCTGATGGGCCATTATTCCTGAACAACTAAGCCCTGCTACAGCAAACATGGCAATTAGATACACAAAGTGACATTTAACTGCTCAATACATTTAGTTCACATGACAGATTTTAGGTACACACACTGATTTTTACTCTGTTACAATTGATTTATAAATTGAAGTCGATGATTGCTAATAACATTTTCCTGCCTCATTTTGCATTGTAACTTCAGCAAACACTTACTCTAACCACTCAATAAACCGATGGGTTATTTAGACTAAGAGAAAAAAAGCACAGCAATAATATATCATGATACTTTGTTTTTAAAGTCAGTTTGCAGAAAGAGCCTCACCAAACAAACATGGCCCTATTTAAAAAAACAAACAAACATGTAACTATCAAGAACAAAATATAAAATAAATAATGAAGAATGAACCAAAGCATTCACAGTTTTATTAACCAGATTTGTATTCGAATGAACAACTGGAGACCCTCCTCACATCTCAGGGGTGTATCTTTTTTCACGTGTGTCCCACTGTCACTTCTCTCTCTCAACATATAGAAGTTAGAAATGCAACTATACTGGACTATCTATAGTCCAGTATTATACATTTGAATTTCGTGCTAAATGATTCCATGTATTTCCATGGTTTTAATCAAACTGAATTTTTCATCCTGGTGTGTCACTTTCCTGACAATCACCTCAGCAAGATAGGTCCAGTTTAGTTAACTTCAATTCCCATGGCTCTTGGAAAATATTTTTCCCTGTAAATTTACTGGTATAAGTAGCAAGAAGCTGAACTAAGAATTTTTTTCTCTGACCACTATTTTATATTTTTTTACTCTTTATGTATTAAAAAAAAAAACCTCACAGAACATGCAAATCTCAAAATAGAACCAAATGAAGATGTCAAAGAGCCAATCCTGAAATTATTTTTTCTGTACTTTTGTCTAACACACCAGTGGACCTTAACTGCAGTGTGCTACAGAAGACTCTTCATGAATTTAAGTACGTACCAAATTACGGGTAAAATGAATGTTTGTTTCTACAGTGCATGTGGCTTCTGTTTAACAAGATCAGGAATAGTCAACATTGATCAACATGTTACAGCTGCACTGTACTGTCTAGCTCAACTAGGCCTTTAGAATTTTTGGTTGGTTTTGGAGGTGAAAAAAGAAAGTTAGTTTTGTTTTGAACTAAAAATGGAAAAGAACAACAACAAAAATACTTGACTTTCTTATCAGCAAACAGTAACTCTTTGTACCATTTCAAAATGACTGAAGATTAAATGCAAGATTTCAAGGTGATATTTTACACAAACTAAATTTTACAGCATTGACTAATTCACTTTACAGCAATTCGAAGAGGGAGGAGCTCAAGCAGTGCGGGTTTACTGTCTATTACTCTAAAGTGTGAATACCTGCAGACATATGTGGAGGAGGAGTGTTGTTTTGGTCCTGTGAGTTGATATTCTAGGAAATTTCAGTGCTTGCAGACCACGTGGGTGGCCTGGATAGTACAGCAAGTAAGTCCGTAAATTAAATTTCCAGAAGCATTGCTTAAATGCTTCATTAATTGCTACAATTACAGTGGCTGTGAGAGAAACAGAACTGATAAAAAACAATGTAAAATTTTATGAATAAGGTTTGAAGCTGGAAAGAGAAAACTTCTGTATGCTAGCACCACTGGCCTGCTGTGTTTGTCTGTACTAGGGGTTTGCCATAAAGTTTTGCCTTGAAAATTGCAGTGAAGATTTTCCATGACTCTAATCTACATCTACAACCAGGTTCTACTGGTTACTGGCAACCTGGGATGGCTCTGACCTATGCCTGGCCATTGCATATAATAATAGTGATTTCTTAGATAAATACTTAAAATCAGTTAATTTATATTAACAGAAGGGGAATTCATATCTTGTTCTCTTGAACTCAGTAAGGTGTAACCACTCACCAGGGCAAATTGTCACCTCTAGGAACCCCTTTTTCTAAGGAGATCGAAATATTGTTTTGCTAAAGACAGGCATTATAGATCAAAAGGCTCTAGGCAGCTGGGAAACAATTTCAGCCCTTCAAAACAGAAAAATGAAAAATGAAAAAATTCAGCTGCAGCAATGTGATGTAGTTTTTGCTACCAAGTGAATAGACAGACATCTTATGTGACTGTCATACACTGTTCTCTTTCACTGCATACTATTCCCCCCTTAACAGTTCTTTTCTCCTTTCCACTCTTTGCTCTATCGTTTCCTGTCATGTTGCCAAACAAGACCTGTATATCAAATCTACAGAAGTTAATTCTGTGACTCCTCTGAAATTTCTGTCATTAACCATTTCTTAAATTGCAACTCTGAGCCCACAGGTATTACAATGCTACTGTAAAACCTGACATTTGTAGATGAAAAAAAATATCAGACTGTTTCTACTTTTAACTTCAAGATGTGCTGACAAAGCCTAAGGAAATCACCTAGATTATTAGAAGTACAGAAAATAAAGACAACAGTTCCTCTATCTTCCTGTAATGTATGAAAAGATTTTTTTCATACATATCAAATCAACCAAGTGTTAATCTACCGATGGTAAATGAACTCATGGTGTTAGTACATATTCTTAGTGACACAAGAAAAAGAAAGAAGGTAACTAAAGCAGACAATTTTTTAGCCAGAAACAAATTCCAAAACATGGCAGAAATTCTGCAATGGCTTCTATTAATGAAAAGGAATAGATAAGAACTATAATGAAAAACAAATATTTAGGTTATACATAAAAATATTAAATATAGATGAACTGCAGATGTAAAAATTATTGAAGAAAAAGTATCCCTTTCCTTAAGGATGTCTTTCTAAAATTATATTCATACTTTACTTTCCTAGAGTATCCATTATAAATGCAAAAATTATGCTGCTGCCCAGAGTTAGGATGAGCACTGTAGGACTTCAAATTCAAATGTCCAAGAACACTTTATATTGTTACCACAAAGAGTTTTACATTGTTTTACATTATTACCATAGCTCCTACAGAGACTGTTTTGAAGTGACTTAGTAAACCTGATGAGCTGGCATGAACAAGCTCATGTCTTACTGAAATAATATGTAACTGGAAGCAGTTTTATTCTTTTATAGTAACAGAGTGTATGACATTTAACGGTGAATTCAATGTTCCAGGATCAAATAAATATATTGCACCAAAAGGAAATGTTATCTAAACCATTTAGAAGCATCCTGTGAGAAAATATTTATAATAAATTACTAATATAATCCATCTATTTCTCTTTATCAAAGTTAAGAGGCTGGTGAACTGCAGATCAGTTAGACAATTCTACACTGCAATAAATAATTTTCACTGCATCCTCTGACTGCTTTTTATCCTCCTTCATTTAAATTTATATTAGCTACTGTAAACTATGATCAAAACAACATATTAATTCAAAATAAATGGTCCAAATTATAAAATATCTTCTTGGTCAAAGACCAGCTGTTTCTATGAAAGGATGAAGAGAGTACAAATCCAGCAAATCTTTCTCTTAGTGGAAAGAGCAAGCACAGCTTTTCCAGGATTGTCTGCCCCTTTCCCTACATCCTAAAACAGTTGCATTATACAGCTGGGAAATCTACATCTTGAAAGAATGTCAGGGAAGAAGAAGCTGGTGAGTTTTTCATGGCAACATCAGTCTGGGTGAGTCCTTTACACTGCTGCTTAAAAACCGCTCTATTTTGAATCCCAGAAGAAAAAGCAGGGCATCACAATGACCACTTTGGGTCACACATCCACTCAGTGCACTGAAAACTAGAATTTCAGGTAATTAATTTTTTCAGGGTGTGGCTGTCAAAGTCACACTATCCTGCCTGCTAACCTCTGAAATGATATTTCCAGTCTCACAGGCTAAGTATTTTCCTTAAAGTTTCTAGAATCTAGGTTTTAGATAAAGATCTCAGCTGCATCTTAAGAAAGCTCCTGGCTTTTCTGGTTCTGATTATCTCTTTTTGATTTAGTTGCTTGAGGACAAAGCAAAAAAGAAAGGCTTTCTAAACAAACTCTTGTGATTCTCCAAGATATATCTAAAAACAGTTGGAGTTGACTGTACTGTAATACGAGCAAGCAGAAAATGATATAGTCCTGTATAAAACTGTGATCAATCTATTTTAATGGAGTAGAAAGGCTGTAAACCCTTCTTGGTTTGAATGCTACTGTGGACCACCTGAGCCCTGGAGCAAGGACCTTTCCAGAAGTGTGTTTTGGCCCCTCATATTCTGTTCCAGGGAGCAGAAGAGGTTAGCACTACTGACATGGCCCTCTCACAGAATCACAGAATCAAGCAGGTTGGAAAAGACCTTGGAGATTATCAAGTCCAACCTATGACCTAAACCATGGCACTAAAGTGCCACATCCAGTCTTTTGTTAAACACCTCCAGGGATGGTGACTCTGCCACTTCCCTAAGCAGCCCATTACAATGCTTCTCAACTAGTCCTCCTGTAAAGAATTTTTTTTTTAATGTCTAGCCTAAAATTCCCCTGGCACAGCTTAAGACTGTGTCCTCTCTTCCTGTTGCTGATTGCCTGGGAGGAGAGTCTGACCCCCACCTGGCTACAGTCTCCTTTCCATGTCATGCCAGCTAGTCACAGTTCACCAGCTGAAAAGATTTCTGGGCTTTTTTATTCACTCTGCAGATTCAGCCATGGAAAAATCAGGGCCCTCACATAGTATTCACTAAAGTCAGAGCAGCTAGCACTTTTTGATAGTATCAAGCTACATTAAAAAGAGGTTTTATGTTAGATTTTTACAAATACATATAATTTGTGACTTTCAGCATTTATAAAGCAATCATATAATTGCATGATTATATGTTTAACAGACACTACGTGGATTACTATGTGTTTTTAATTTAAATATTACATGAATTTTTAGGTTAATATATGGTGTATTTAGTATTCCAGACTGAAAATTATCTACAGTATTAATAAAACTTTATATCTTAATAGTAGTCTAATAGGGGTAGCCAGGCATGTAGACCTGTGACAGCAAAACTTAAATCTTTTGTGGATCACAGATACATCTGTTTCTCTGTATGTGAGAACAAAAATTTTTCAGTATCATGAAACAGATTATTAATGACACTTTGCTATTGGCCCCCCCCTATAAATTAATATACAGCCTGTTTTAAATAATTTCATTCTTATCTGTAAAAAATAAGCCCTATTTTGGCATTAATGTGTGCTTGCATTTGTATTGTAAAACCACTCTGTCTAGAATTCCTTTTGTCTCCCATGACCCCAAGCAGAATTTATCATAAAACAGAACTACATGTATTTTTAGGCCAAAATGAGATAAGCCTCAAATACGTCATGTTCCATGTTCCAATTTACACTTTACTGCGTCATGTGGGAGAGAGCTTAAACAAAGACTGTGGCCAAGAGGAGACATGGAACAAACACCATTTGCCACTTACACGCTCATTAAGACTGCATGACTACCTCATTAAGGCAATCATCTGGATGCTAGGATTAATGTTAAGAAATTGCATTCCCTTTTTATCTTATTTTTTTCCTCTCTGTTTTTTTGCTCTTTTTTCTCCCTTCTATTTGAAATAGAAACATTTCTTCAAAAATCAACCTTTTGTTTCAGAAGGTTCATATGACTAATCACACATGCTAGAGTAGTGTAGATTTCTTCCTGATTCTCAGGTGCCAATAGCACTTCTCTTCAGGAGCCCATCACTTATAGATATTGCATGGCAAGTTCATTGGAGTGTTTTTCTTATATGATGCTTAAAAGAAACCATTTTCTCCTTTGCCACCAGTAGAAGCTTGGAGAACTTTACTTCTACAGTTGTAGAGACATACCCCAGTTTCCAAATTATCAATTTTCTGATTGTTCAGTCCCTGGTTCAATGAAGTGCAAGTGATTTTGAAACATTTGCCTTGGCCTCCAGCGCATGATATAAACCAGATGAACTTCGTTGCTTAAAATAACCAGCTTCTCTGCGTTTCCAGTTTAATGTTTGCATTACCATATTTACATTTTCTTTTTATGTCACAAGGAAGAGCAAGAAGTAAAGAAAAATGATGCAATGGGTGGTTACCTGGAAGTTTAAGTACATTTCACATACTTAGGAAAACCAAGTAAATTTAAGAATGCATCCACACGTATTAGTAAATAAGAAGTAACATAAAAAATGTGTCAGTTTAATAGTGCCACATGATGCTTCTGCCTTACACCAGAGCTGTCGGAGCAGCAGATTCTGCTCCATCTGCAATGATCACTTCTCTGCAGCTGCCCATTAAGTTGCATTCACAGGGTAACTCATAGCATCTATCAAAGTAATGTATATGTAGCTTCAGCTAGAGTTATACATTTATTTATTTGTTATATTTGTCCCTTTGCTTCACCTACATCTGTTATAACAAAAAAAAAAAAAAAAGAGGCCTCCCATCCTCCACCTGAAGACAATTATATCCCCTTTAAATAGTTTGGGGCTTTTTTTCCATTTTAGGTTTCTTTACTAGCTAAATAACTTCAGCTAGTGTTAACAGGAGTTTATCTGATCCCGGTGTTTGTTCAACTGCGTCACTTACTTTTACAACTTCAACAGACGTTTGTTCCAAAGCCCGTGAAAGCTAAGTCTCTGAAGAGCCAAGTATTGACTGGAAATGTTGCAAAGGTAAAACAAATAAAGGAAAAAGAAGTTCACATGGACAAATGATAAAGTAAGTGCTGTGTATTCAGCTTCTTCCTGGAAAACTTCTGATAGTTTGTATACTTCAGTGTAGGATGCACCCACACACATATGTTTGTATGTGTGCAGACTGTTTATACAGTATACATCTATATAATGATCAAGTGTATGGGTATGTTGATGGGAAACCTCTGTCTCCTCCTACTGCTAAAACCCCCCATTTCTTCAGCTGCATGCATTCTGACATATTTCTTGAAGGACTTCCTAGCCTCCTACCAAGTCAGAAATCCTGAAGAAGAGACTTTAAAAAAAAAAAAAAGAAAACCTGAATACCATTTTCTCTTTCCTTCTTAAAATAAAAATATTCTTCCCATAGAGAATTATGTAAAACTCACTATTTGCCACCAGGTTGGATTGGGTTTTTTTCTTTTAAAAATGCAAAATTTCCAGTGAGATTGAACTGCCTACTGAAATGATCCTTGTTGCCTTTGCACAATACTATGTCCTTGTAAACTTCTCTAAGAAAAGAGAACGGGGAGACATGAAGAAAAAAGTGCACAGTAATGGAATTGACACTTCCATTCTAACAGTGTTAAGAACACAGAATATCTAACCTGGATGGTGTTATTTAATGGATGGGAGGTTATTGCTCACAACTTAAAACCAGTTAATCAGAATGCCTGTTAATCTACATCAGAAATGAGATAGAGGGGAATAATAGAAGTTTCATAATAGAATTTGTTTTTTCCACATGAGAATAGTAATACTATAATTCTAGACCATTTGTCCTCATCAGAAGCTCTGCGTTCGCTTCTGGTCACTCTCCATTAGAAAGAGCATTGTGATAGGAGGAGGTGTTAAGAGATTGGCAACATGAATGACGTGAACACAAAATTTTTCCATGTGAAAAGATTAGTTAGAAAGCTCATGAAAAAGAGTGGCCTACAAATATATACAACAACAAATCTTTGGGTCACAATACTACTTAAAATGTTTCAAGGCAAAATTAGACACCAGGAGGAAGTAAATTTTGCACATTGTACAGAGCTCATCTGTGGAAGTGAGTGTCAAAAAGTACTGCAGAAGAGAAAAATTCAGCAATTTTTTATTGCATAATGCTCAACATTTGGTGTGAATAAGTAAAATACTCAGACTTTCTAGACAAAGTAATACACACAGTAAGGAGAGTTCTGGCATACTGATACACAGGGAACTACCAAAGATGTTGAAGAGATTATCTCTCAAGGAAGATTATACTGTAACCACCAAGTTTCTTACTGTTCGCATTCAAATATTTGCTGCTAGCTGCTGGCAGAGACCAAGAGCTGGATTAGCTTGTATGGACCAGCCATGTGCTGAAGGATAACTGCCTCTACTGCTAAGGGCACCAGACTTGTGCCAGACTCCTCTAGGTGGGCATGAGCCTCTTTTTTTCTCTCTTACTTTGCTTTATTGCCCCATGAAGAAAGGTGCTTTAGAACATTAAATTACCTTTCAGCATATTACAGAAGTTTTTAAATAACACCCACAAATTCCTTTCATAGAGACAAATGAAACACAAAATGACCTGTAGATTATTAGGTTTCTAGGGCAAAGAAATAAATTGGATTTAGTAGTTCCAATAGGAAATGTCAGTTTAGCATTAAAAAAAAAATCTATTCAGATCCACAATGGAAAAAAGCAAATTCTAGAATGCCATAAAATAAACATGAATATGTTACCCTTGTATTACTTTTCTTATTTAACGAAGTATCTAGAAATTAATTACAACATTTGTACATGCTGAACTTGCATCAGCTTGTTCCTGATGTATTCGGTATCAGATTGAATGATAGGTCTATTTATAGTGCTCCCAGAATTTATGATACATCAGGGAATTGCAAGACAGATACTGCTGACATTTACATAAATATTCATGGACAGCTACAATTTTTAAATCAAACTGAGTATTTCCTGGTGTTCATGGTTAGTGCAATCTTTTTCTGCATCCCAAGAGATGCTAGTGTATGTGCCTAGCCTAATCTCAAAGGCTGGCTTTGTGTGGGGACTGTTTTAACCACAAACAGCAAAGCCCAGCCATTTATTTATTGTAAACTGTAGCAACATTAATCATCATAGTTTACTTCACTTTTTATAAAAGAATGTTTTGTGTGGTTACTCATGGAGGATCTGGCTTTGGCTGTCAGAACTTACTTAAGTATAAATTGGAAAAAACTAGTTGATAAAATAGCTATAGATATACTTCTGTTTTCTATTTATTTCATGCTTATTAAATCACTTCCAAGGCTGCAGCAAGAACCATAAAATACCACTGAATAAGCACTCAGGTAACACTAGTCCAGGGCAGCAATAAGAAACAGTGACAGATGCAACCTGACCCACTGTGATAGATTCACTTAACCTATCTCTGTGATGATCAACTATGTCAAAAAAGTTTTAAGCAAAAGCTGAAACTTATGCACATGTTGCTGCTCTGCAGTTTTTCCTGCTGTTTGGTACCTATGGACTGGAGCTCGACTTTCTGAACTGTTAGGAAAGGGTGTTGAGACTGTTGAGAAAGGGTGTATTTATTCACTATCCGGGGCTCTCTAGGCAGTTTTGACAAGGAGGTAAGTCTGCAGCAACACAAAAGGTTAAGTGTGATTCACTTGCACCTGCTCTCCTATTGCTACTTAATCTGACTTGCAATATGCCTTGCTATTTTGCCACTTTTCCCAAGATTTCAAGTCAACCATACCAAATGTTGAACTGGATAGACGATTTTTGGCATGTAAATTTGTCTAAAATAAATCTGAGTGAGGTTTCAGACATCCCTTTAGTGGTCACATGGCTTTCTATGAATTACAGACTATGAACAGCTGAATATTAAATCAAATGTGTGATTCATCGCATACACTAGAAAAGTTAAAACTTATGCATTCAAATATTTTATTTCATAGAAAATATTGAATGGCTGGTCAAATAGAACCAAGATATTTCCAGTGTGCTGTGACTGTAACCCCTAACAAATAAAATAATAAATTTTAATCTGGCTTCTATTTCCATTTCATCACCAAGCTTGTAACAACAAAAAGTTGTAATATCACACTCTTCCCACTAAGAGAGTTTTGACATAAATAAGAAATTGCCTTAGAGAAGGGATTCCTGAAAACTGCTGTCTAAGAGAGATATCCCACTTTCCAGCTCAGTTCCCAAGAGTTTAGTGGCTTCAAGTACAATTATCTGGCAGGAGGGAATCTGCCTCCTTATGTATGAATGCTGTGAGCAGCTGGCTGCAGAAGTGGTGTTGGCAGTAGCTTCAGCCACATGATTGTTCCTCTAGTCCAGGGAAATATGCCAGACGGCAACCAAAGAAGAAAAACAGAAAGAAAGCAGAACAAAAGAAACTCACACTACCCAACAAAGAACCTCTCTTTCTTTTCCACATGAAGGTATAAGTGTCATGATTACTATCTCGGGAAGTGCATCTTTCATAGCTAACTGAACAAAGATGTAGTTCTGACACTGCAATAATTTAGCAAACTTACTAATTATTTGATTATTTCAGTTTAATGAATATTATTGACAGTGTCATTTCTCCGTAACACCCATTTTACTTTGGAGCTTCCATCTCTACAAAATTGTCTCCCAAGAAAGGTTTTACTCAGCAGATAGACACTGTGTTTTTCACAAATGGTGAAAAATCTCACATACGGTGGAAAAAGACTTAATGGCAAGCCAGATATCCCAGGCATATCCTGATGCATCTGGAGAATCTTCTAAGTGGTCCTGAGGACCTGTCATTAGGTCAGTGGGAGGTGTGTTTAGTATCTCAAACTGAGTGTCATATAGCACATTCTTATCAATACATCTCAGTTATGTGCAGGAAATTTTGATAGGTGTTTTAGTGCTTCTTCATTCATGTGTGACAGGATTTAGAGATCATGAAGAAAGCTTCCAAAGCTTCTATCTGCATTCATTCTTCAGAGGTTTCAGGAGGCTCTAAAAAGTGTAACCGTGCTGCTATTAGGATGTAGTTTTCACAGTCACATCTAGGGCTATTTTGCTGAGCAAAGCGAAATGCAGCAGGAAACAGAATTCCTATTTGCATTTCAGTAAGGGAGGTGTGCTTCAATTTAGAGACACTCAAGGCTTTAAAATGAAAGAAAAAAAAAAGGGAGAGGAGAAACAAAAATGAAAAGAGGTGATTTTATCTGTATGTGCTGGAAATACAATAAAGATGTACACTTTTTTTTTTGTATTGAAGTAGAAGAATGTTCATCTTCCCGAGAGCAGAATTGGCACACCTCCCTACAAAACTGAACAACCCTCCTCTTCCAGCCTGCAAGATGTTATGTAAATTGTGAAATGTTTTGGTGGTCTCCTGAGCCTCCTCTCTGTGAAGTACCCACTCCTGGCCTTGGTTCTACATCTCATGCTGAGAATACTTGCATTTCTGGTGTAGAGTGAATCATCAGTGTGTTTACCAGCTCTTTTAGTCTACTTTCCTCTTTTTGTTCATTACAATCTGCTGAAGCTGTAAGTCATGGTTTATTTGATGGGACAGGTGGAGGAAGAAGAGCTTTAAGTGACTGCATTGCATTCTGTCTCTTCCTAGAAAAATTGCATTGTTTCAAGGCATATTTTCCCATGCTCTGGGAAAACTGGCATCAGCCTGGGTCTTCTGTCATCTTCTGAAAGCAAAGAAACTCAATTCACTATTTTGCTATAAGGCAGCATGCATAATTCGGCTGTGAGGGGGCATCACTGTATCACAGAAACTCACAGAAATGAAATATGTAAATTAAAACATGATGGTCTGTTTCATCAGTAGATTATCTCACAAAAGAAACATTCTGTTTTTTCCCAAGATGTAACAGAATAAAATTCAAAATTATGGCCAACTTCACATTTTAAATGGTTTGTTGAACAACGTTCATCATGGAACCCGTGGACAGCACTATCATATACACAGTTTTAGAAACCAAAGTCCCTTGACATCAAATGGTTGAGTAACGTGAGCAGAACTGTCAGTTGACATAAACAAGATTATTAAATTACATAGGCACTGAGTACTGTAAAATTTTGTAGTAGATTTCTAAATATAACCTACAGTGTGAATGGAGCCATGGCAGTGACACGGCAATATATATATATATATTAGGGATTTTTATTTCTCCTCTTAGAGACTTACAGTCAAATTACACAGTAGCAAAGAATATGGCTCACATTCAGTAATACAACTACGACAACTTTTTTATAAAATTATCTTCAACCTCATCATAATTTTTGAAAGCTCCTGAAAAACAAACATGTAACACTCTACGGTAACACAAAATTCATTCACACCTCTGGACTTTCCATAAAGGTTCCTTGATTTTTAGTTTTATTAACAACTTGTAAGAATATTTTCACTTTGTTAGATTGAAAAATTAGAAAACATGCAATATGTACATAAGTTAAAAATGAAAATAATCAGATCCTATATTAACATGTTACAGGAAATAACTTTCTTTTTGCCTTTAAAGCATTGAGATATATATATATATAAAACAATTGATACAAATTTGTAAAAGAAACATAAGCAGCTTACTTTAAGCAAAAAAATCCTAGACAATAAGGTTGCCTTAAGGGAATCTCAACTGAGCTATATGAACTAATTTTGAACAGATACCATCTTTTTATTTTCTATTCTAATATCTGTAACTGTTATTATTCTTTTTCTCATAAACCTAGCTCCCTCTGTATGAGCAGCCTAACTTTTCCAAAAGAAAATACTGAGAGAAGTTGGATGGTGCCTAGGCAGTTGTTTTCAACACTGTTCAGCTATACAGTGTTTACTACATAAAGCATTTGTCCTCTGAGGCATTTTGCATTGTACATGTATGCAAATAAACTTGAATGTTGCATTGATTAAAATTTAAAACTTATTATTAAGATGATATGTAGCAAGTTCTTCAATGAATTATAAGAATTTTTTACTTGAAAATATACATGAATCTATTATAAATAAATGTAAGGAAGTTGAAGAACAAATATTGGTTCAATTGCCAAAAGTAATGTGACAAATAATAGAAATCAAACATTGCTACTGCTATTTTTAAACAACAGTTTAGGAAAAAATACAATCTGTGTGTTTTTCTCATTTGCTATACTTCCAAAAGTGTTTAACACAAAAATAATTGGAAAATATGATTTTCTGGTAAAAACCTCACAACTATAAATATTTGTTTAGGTTGGGTATTCTGTATCAGTGTGTCATATTTTTAATTAAATATGCTAACTTATTATAAGTACTGAGAATATTTAGAATTAATATTTTCGTAAGAACATTGATATAAATGTTAATCTACCTTTTCCCCCAACTTGGAGTGACAAAAATATTCAAATTTATCATTTACTTGAAAAAGTGCAGTTTCATACACTTCCATGATCACTAGTTCATAATATTTTTTTTTACACAGAAACAATACCTGTTTTTCTGATATATTATGTTCAGCAAAACCTTTACGAGTGCAAGAAAGTCAAAATTAATACAAGCCATTTCCAATTTTTTATATACTGTAATCCTCTAGAAGAATAAAAAAGATCCACAGCAACCATTGTCAATTGCACCACAAGAGATACCTGTAGGACTTCAAAAAGCGAAATCTCATCTTATTTCTTGGAGATGGACGAGGCATATAGGCTCCGAAAGGATCCCACAGAAACGCCATTGGAAAAGCTATTTCTAAAACTGTCTAACAAGTGTATCCCTGAGGGGACACAGGACAGTAGTGCTGGAAGTGCCCCACACTAATCATGAAGCGCTTGTAACTGTGTAAGGGTACGTCCTTTTCCTTTGGTATGCTTTGGCAGAGATGTGGCTGGCTGAGAGCACAGGCTAAAGGGATAACTGGGATTTCCTGCTGCATGAGGCTTGCCCTTTGCATAAACATCTCCTATATTCAGGGCTCTTATCACATTATTCAAGTGAGAACTCTTATGGTAAACCCTTAGATAGTTATAGCAGCCACTAAAGAGCACAGAACTATGGAGCTAAGGCAGACCAGAAATAGCCAATGCTCTGATTATTCACTGCTGCCCAGAAAAAACTCCTCAAATTCTTAACAGTCTGTTGGAAGTATTTTTAATAAGGGTTATATTTGAACAACCTGTTTCAACTGGCATCAGACAGCTAAGAGTATGGAGAGACTAAAAAAGCCAAAAGAACAAAAAAAAAAAAAACCCCAAATCAAAATCTGCTGCATCCCCCAAAGTGTAGCCCCAGCACAGCAAGGAGATAGTAAACAGGGAGTAAAACTGGTGCTGGAAATACAATCACAAATCCCTCAACTGCCTCTTTGTTTAATTCCTAACTCTCTTCAAGTGTGTCTTCCATCCTCACTGTTTCTTAAGAGAATCAATTTATAACATTAAGCAGCTTTCCTGAGAGGGCTTAATGATCTACAAGAGATCAGCCACTCTAAGAAAGTACGTCTCAGTCTGGTAGATAATTTTCAGGCCTCTGCAGCTTTTCTCAATGACATCACTCCTGTGCTGAATTACCACCAGTGACGTTGAGAATTGAACTCAGTTCCTTCCAACCTGAGGTCGTTCCAGTTCAGTGTCTTTTTGTTGTTTGTTTAGCTGCCTGGGTTTGTGCTTCTTTTTGTTTTATTATTTATTTTTTATTCAAGACTCAACTCTTGCATACAATTAGTCTAGCCTAGCTTTAGTAGTGATAAACGCAAGCAGCTCTCAACGTGGCTATGATCTCTCAACACTGGTAGGCAGAGTATTCTCTACTTCCATTGATCTTGAAACAAAATAAATTCAGGTATTTTTATTCATAAGAAATGTGATCAAGAAGAAACTGAGTATTCACCCAGAGCAAGGTTAAAGATGAAAATTTAGAACTACCCAGGGCTTTACCAGAAAAGTTCAGAGACTTAGAAAAATAAATTCCTAGGGATATGTTACAACTATCCATCAATTATCTGATAAAATGTACTGTTTTCATGGTAAAGGGTACTATGAGTAAGTACACTCTTCAGAAAGATTGTAAATGTGCTGGCTATATTTTTCTCCTTGGAAGAACCATTTTTCTCCTCTTACACTGACAAATGCACTCCAGCATCAACTGACAATATCTTCACATCATAAGTTTTCAATATGTGGGATTCATAGGTGAAAGCTTCAAGAAGGCCAAAAGTCACTTTTTTTATTTGAGCAGCTAAAATTACAGACTATATAATTGAATTAAAATAATGTAGCAACTAATTTTCAAAGGAATGGAATTGAAATCATTCCAACAGTGGTTAGTAAGGTGCCTTCTGAGTATCATAAGCTATAGTCTTCTTCAAAATTATGATATCATTAAAGTCTGAGTGATTAATAGATCACTTTAAACATGCCTGAATAATACTGAATGTGAGCATTGCGAAGATCAGTATTTCTCTTCTGGCAAATAAACGCAGGGTAGGCTGCATTTTTATAATTGTATCCTAAGTATCTTAATATTGCCAGATATTTTTCCTTTTCACATTCTGTTTCCAAAAAGGATTTTGTACAACACATTAATGCAGCAGCAATATTTGCCTTTTTATTTCTTTTAATAAAGAAAACTGAACCAAATAAACTGAACACATTTATTGTGAGGTCTCTTTCCTTCTCAGTGCCTTTCCTTCACTGTGGCACTAAATCTTCTAATGAAGGCAGCCATAATAAGGTCACAGAAATAAGCTTCTTACAAGATTACTAAAGACTAAATTTATACCTTGATATCAAAACCACTTATTGTCACTGTGTAGTGGCATGCAGTAGATCACGGTACAAAAACATGTCACAGTGCTTATAGAAATTCAAGGAAATGAGGGGGAAATAATTCTGTAATACACCTTGACTTTTACAGAGAAATTGCTAGACTCTTCCAGCCATTTTCCTTTACTTTCAGACAAAAAAAAACATTTCCAGAAACACTCAAATAACATAAAATGATTTGACATGAAGTTGCTGCTATTTAGAAGTGGTTTTTGGAAAAAACAGCTCAATAGAATAAACACATCTGTAGTTTTATATAAAAGAGGTATAATCAATCATTGCATTCAGTGATAATTCAAACTTCTTCTAGAAATGAATACTGTTATAAACAATTATGGTGCAATATCTTTGACATTCTATGCAGTTTTGTGATTACAACTGTTGGTCTACATTTTTTTGAGAGATAGTGAGATATCAGCCCCACACTCCAAGCTGGTCAGCAGTACACCTGTAGTGTGTTATGATGGCTTCAGCTTTACAGAATCTACAAAAGGTGGATTTTTAGAAACATTTTTACTATTCCCCCTTATATGTCAACTACTACTTTTTATAGAAAAGGTTCATATAAATAAAAAATAATATTTAGTGTAATTAAAAATGTGAAACTTAAATTAATAATGAGCACATAAACCAACATGAAATTAGACTTTTTTTTGGTCAGTTGAAGTTGGGTAAGTGTGAAACCTCCTGTAAGTAACTAGGTCAGTCATAAGCAGAAATACCCTCACAGACTTGGTATACTTTCCTATTTGGACAGACGAAGTAGTAGTGGATGTAAAAAACAGAAGAAAAAAAAAATGAGGTTACTTTTAAGCTGAGGGAAAGCAATGGGGCTTTCCTGCACCCTCCCTTTGCAGCCCCTGCACAGTCATGCTCCTTCCCAAAGCCTGTATCCTCTGTGTGGTTCTATCATACACAGTGTTGTACTTTGAGAAAAAGGATGTTACAGTTCCTATTGTGGCAGTAGCAATGGCATGGCTCAGCTGGGATCTACTGGTCAAACTAAAGGGAAAGAAGGAACTGCATAGACAGTTGAAGCTAGGATGGGTGACCCAGGAAGAGTACAGAGAAGGAAAATTATTCGCGATGGGGTCAGGAAGGCTGGAGCCGAACTTGGCAAGGAACACAAAGAATACCAAGGGCTTCTATGGGTATGTTAACCAGAAAAGGAAGGTCAAAGGAGGAGTAATGGCCCCTGTTAAACAAGGCTGTAAAAATTGTTTAACAAGGATGAAGAGAAGGCCGAGGTACTCAACAATATTTTTGCCTTGGGCTTCAGTGATAGCCTCTCTTCCCACACTTCTCAAGTGGATGGACAGTAGGATGGGGACTGGGGGAGCAAAGTCCCTCCCACTGTAAGTAAAGACCAGGTTCATTACCACCTGAGGAGCCTGAATGTACGGAAGTCAATGGGACCCAATGAGATGCACCCCAGAGTCCTGAGGGAAATGGCTGATGTAGGTGCCAAGCCACTCTCCATCATATTTGAAAAGTCATGACAGTCCAGTGAAGTCCCAGGTGACTGGAAAGGGAGAAACATTGTACTCATGTTTCAAAAGGGTAGAAAGGAGGACTCTGGAACTATCAACCTGTCAGCCAGCACAAGAAGGACATGGACCTGTTAGAGGATAAGAGGGATGGAGCACATCTCCTGTGAGGAAAGACTGAGAGAATTGGGTTTGTTCAGCTTGGAAAAGAGAAGGCTTTAGAGTGACCTAAAGGGAGGGGGAAGAGGAAAAGGAGAAGACACCGTTCACATGAGCCTGTAGTGACAGGACAAGGGGGAATGGCTTCAACCTGAAAGAAAGTAGGTTCAAATTAGGTCTCAGGGGGAAGTTCTTTGCTGTGAGGGTGGTGCAGCACTGGAACAGATTGCCCAGAGAAGCTGTGGATCGCACATCCCTGGAAGTGTTCGAGGCTGGATTGGATGGATCTCTGAATAACTTGGTCTAGTGGAAGGTGTCCCTGGCCATGGCAGGGGGATCAGAACCAAAGGATATTTAAGGTCCCTTCCAACTCAAATCATTCTATGTTTCTATGGTTCTATGATATAAACTCTGTTGCTTTATTTAAAAAATTCTTATTTATCAACAACTGGAAACTCAGAACGAGTTCAAACTGAGGTTATTACAACACACAGGATCGTTTACATTAGCATACAACATTTTACAGATGCTTCTCTCTGAGTTATTCCTTCTGTTTTCAAACACCATCTGATGGTTTAGTTAGACATCTCCAAACAAAATGCCACTGAATTTTGTGTAGTTAAAGTCAAATATTGACCCACTATCTCAAATATATATCTCCCAAGATTCAAATTATAAATAATTTAATAATATTCATGTAGATTTTGTTATGGTCTAAATATTTTCCCAGCTTTTTTCCTTTCTCTCTTGCTATCAAGACAAATGAAACACAACCTTCCCAACAAGAATTAGGATGAAACAGTTTGAATATAGGATAAACTCACATTCTAATTTTCTCCAGTAGAATGATAGTGTTTACAGTTTCACATGGAGGCACCTCAACAAAAGTTTATGCTGGAAAGCTAAAAATATGCAAGGCCTAGAATTAAACAAAATTACTTTCTATATTTCATTTAGTTTTTAGATAACTTCAAGCTTATTTTAAAAAAATTCTTCTAACTTCCATTTTTTCACATTATTCCTGTTCAGAATATTATATTTCATAATAGAGATATTTTCTTCTGTAATAAGTATCCTGAAATCTGAGCCATTCCTTTTTCACTTGAGCAAAAAGGCTCACCCTAAACAAAAAACCTTACACAAATCTGACTGAGTTGTAAACTGAAAATCTGAACTTTCAAACCCTCAAAAGACACGCACATTTCCTTCAGTCTTTCATTTTTTCCTTCACTCTGATCTATTTTAACACTCAAGGGAGTCTGAATATATATTATTTTTGATACCAGCTTGGTCCTATTAAAATGTGCAATGCAAAATAAATCACAAATTATTTCATTCAGGATGAAGTATCAAGAAAAAGGCATGTTCTCACTATGTTTTGTTAAGTTTAAAATTCTACCCAAGACTAGTATCTCTTTGCACTGCAAATTCTTTCTGATTATTATTACTTATCATCCCTTCTTGGCTGTAATGCTTAATCCTGCAGTCCTTGTGTCCATGGAAAAAATCTGGCTAAAATATTTCTGTAAGGCTTTTTTATTGAACAAGTTTCTGAAGTAGTTGGTAGTAGTGACAGTACTCTTGTGATTGCAGCATCCACAAGAATGCTCTGCTGAGAATTTTTTGTGATTTATAAAGACTCAGCATACCCTGCAGCCCATCTGTCAAAAGGTTTTCTTACATATCTAGTCTACTACAATTGTGAACTTCTAATCATTTTAATGATCTCCCAGATTCCTAAAAATCCATTACACTAAATGGTTAAAAATTACCTAGAAGGAGGACATACAAAAAAGCATACACAAGCATGTACTTACACACACCCATTTTGTAATTAGGAAATATATAATAATTCTGAAAATATCATAAAATATCTGAATTTTGCTTTTTCAGTAACTTTTACAATGATGTAACTTTTGCTAGTGCTAATTTTACAGATATGGCCTGATTTGAGATGCATATATAAAGGGTTTTGCTTCATCAGTCATTAACTATTTGTGGCATCTCATATATTTATTGCGTGAAAATTATTGTAAATAGTGATGACTAATTTAAAGTGAGAGGAAGCTTGATGCTCTTGTCATTGTCACCAGAGTCCTTTGATGAAGCTCTCTCTCAGAAAGTAAAATGAGTGTGTCGGTGCTGGAAGCAAATCACATGAATAGATAAGTGTATGAAGGATAAAAAAAGTGTGAAATTCTTTCCTACAGATTAAGTAGTAATACTGGAGAGCAAGAAGAGACATGTCAAAAATGTACCATCCTAAACAGATAGCTCTTCCATTAGATATGCATACAGACAGTCACTACCTACTATGGGTGACAGATATCATCACAAAGGGAATATCAGAATGAAAACCAGGAGATCTGAGCTCAGAAATAAGTTATTTTAATAATGAAGGTGCTAAGTCATGCAGCAATGTTAAGACTGTTGAAATATATCTAGTGGAGTTTTTACGAAATTTGCACAAACAACTTTTACTGAGCAAGGTTTTTCTCTGAGTTTCTCTGACAACTCCCGCAGCCTGTGTTAACACATTATCCTTGGTACAGACTAGTATGTTTATCTACAGACATTATACAAGCACTGTACACTGATCATCAGCTTATAAACTACAGAATTCTGTAAAAAACACAATTGAAAGTATTTTTAAAAAGGTAGTCAGATTGAATAATATGTGTTATAAAAATGCTGTTAGTCCCAATAATTTTCCAATAAATTTTATTTTAGTTGTTAAACCTATATTTACAAAAAAAATCATTTTACATAAGAAATGTATGTTGTAGTCATTATTTTTTAAATCACTGCTGAAATCAAAGCTTTTCTATTTATCGGTTCTTTCAAAGGATGCTGATAAACTTCAAGGACAAATGGCGTCTCTAGAACTACTGAGGAACCTAATTTTAGTACAAATGAAATTGAAGAGCTTGTGCAAACGATTACCAGGCACCTTTGACTCATGTTTGGAGCTGGCTTATTGAAAGGGGATTTCACAGATTAAAAAAATGTATATTTAGCAAAATACCTATGAAGGCTTTCAGGTTTTTTTTTTTATTCCTCAAAGACCTTTCAGAAAACTAGAGTTATTCCTTTCCCTGAACACTTAAAATCCTATGCTTTTAGTGGGATTTCAAGAAGTATTTGGCAGGAACACATTCTACTTCTAGGTGACTGCAACAGAAGTGGCATCAGAGTCACTTAGATCAGAGCTAATTTGAGAAGTGCCTTAGGACAAGGGCAAAAAATGGGACAGCTCTGGACAGTGCTGAAATGCAAAAGAAATAAGCTTAATTTATAGGTTGCTTTTCAATTTACTGAATTTGCTGTTAACACATATAAAAAATCCTGTTTGCATCAGATATAATATTAAGTGCTCTTTTGTAAATATGGAAATAAAGATCCTACTTCAATGCCTGAGCACAAGAAGATAGAATTAGCTGCCAGCAAGACTTGGGAAATCTGAGTCTTAAAGTCTGTGCAACTCAGCCCTGTTTGTCTGTGTGACAGTGAAAAAGCATGGATCAGTTCTCCTGCTGCTCAGATAGGCACATCCATCTGTCTTTTTTAAAGATGATGGACAACATTTATAAGTTCTTAAACAGGGATGTTTGTCTTATGCATCAAAGTCTTATTCAGAAGAAAGGAACAATTTGAGGAAAGGTATCAGGGCTGCCCAGGACACACTTTCTAGGGAATTAGCAAACTTTGAGTTTCCAAGTAAATATACCCTCCGAAAATGAGTACTGTCAATTGGTAGTCAACATGGCAGACAAAAATACTGGAAAATCTCAGAAGAGGTGTCCGCAAGAAAAAAGTGGAGATAAATCTCTTGTCTACACACCTAAATATTGATTCAAAATTCAAACGTCCCAGGTATTGTTACGGTTTTTAATGACCAAATTGACTGAAACAACATTCTACATATTTTGTATTTAAAGAGAATCATTAAATAAAGCATTCAAAAGAACACTTTAGATATCTATTTTGTGTGTTTCAACAGTTTATAAAAATTAAAATTATCCATCTGTAAACAAGCTTTTTTTCATGCAGTGAAAATGGAAGTTGAAGTAGGGAGCTTAACTGTTTTAACCTCAACCTAAAAGCATATCACTACCTGAACTAGGACCAGAATCTTGCTTAACACATGACACTAATAATAATATGCATATTAAAATTATATTTTTATGTATTTGTTTTTATTAATTTTCTATAAAAATTTATTTATAGTATAATAATAATTTATAATTTATGTTAATATAAATGTAACAAACTTCATATTGAAAAAAGGAATTTTACTGCAGGTAGGAAAAAGTATTATATTTATTTTTTAATAATTTTTCATTATATTTATTCCAATCCAATTTCTGCTTAATTATATGAAAATTAAGATAATTATATTTCTAATTCATTCATTTAGCTCTACTGACTTACTTAATTGCACAGACCTAACACAAGAATTACTATATTAGATTATGAGAACAGCTTTATTTAGATTTTATATTGAAAGTACTATCAGAAAGTTCCTAGCATAAATTATGAAAATTGTTAGGAAAAGGATGAAAAAGGTAATGCTTCGCATTGTAAGTTACCCTAAAAACTGAACGAATGTGAAAGTAATATTAAACCATTTGTTGCTGGAGGTGACTGAAGAAAATTCATTAGTAAGAATTTACTGAAACGTTCTCGACAGAAATAGAAAAAATTATGCAAAACTATAGTGTAATAGTTTTAGTCACTTCATGTTGAGAACACATCAAAACTACATATAAAGCTATAAAAAGCAACATGGCCTAGGACCACCTGCTCCAGGTGACCCTGCTTGAGCAGGGGGGTTGGACAAAAGGATTTGCAAAGGTGCCTTCCAGCCTGAGAGATTCTGTGATGCTGTAAAGCAATCCCATTTTTGATAGGTATTGACATCACGAAAGCGATGGAATTTCAGAAGTGCTTTAACTGGCTTGCAAAGTACTTCTCCCTCTGTAGAAACACTCTTTCATGCCCTCTGGTGTTCAATAAAATAAAAAATATTTCTCTCAGAACAATCTCTTCTAAACATTTCTATGTTTATGTCATATGTCATTTCTATATGTCATTTCTAATGACACATCCATAACCAGGTCATTCTCTTCCTTTTGGAGGGGTTTGTTCAGCTAGCTGCCACCTCGTGTGTCTGTGTGGTAAGCTCAGCTGATCTTTAAGCTACACTGGCTGTTTTGACCAGCTCTCTGTCGGCTGCAGTAGCTCCGACACACTGCACAGATCACATCTTTATACAGAGGGTTGTACTAACCTGGAGCAAATTCCTTCCCTGGATTCTTAAGGGCTTAAAACCCTCAGAAAATGGGACTTAGACAACATTTTTAAAGGAAGAATAATTCCTAGCATTTAAAAATGTGAGCTGTGTAAAACTCAAAGTGTTTAATATAATATTATTCAAGCTCAACACTATGTGACTGTAAGGCAGGAGCAATAACAAATAAACCAAATTGAAGTAAAGATGATTGCAACAGCAAGCCTGACTTATGCCTGTCTTCTTAGTAGCTGGGGTTGAAATACAGTTTTTTTCTTAAAAAGAAAAAGCGGCAACCATCTGTACTTTACTTATATATACCTCTTCAATACTTGAAATTGTGAGGAATATTGGGACCATCTCCAAAACACAATTCCCACATGAGCTGCTGACATTCATGCCCAGCATGAATCATAAATTAGAAGTTAATTCAGCAGCTTGGGAACAAGTCCACCAGTAACAGTTTGTGCTCATTACGAAAGGATCAAGTCCTGGGTGTATGAAAAGCAAACACCACTCATTTTCATGTGTGTGAGAATATTTCATTCTGATATGGCTCAGAATGTGCTGGTGTCTTGCACAAGGGCCATTCTTTGTCACTGGTGTCTTGATGTCCTTGTGCATATAGCACCCACAGCCCAGTGGAAAGGGGCACACTACTACCTCCCAGCTCCATCAAGGCAGCCCATTATTTCAACAGCCAGGGCTAAATCTTCACATATACTTAAAAAAAAAACCCCAACCAACCCCTAAGAATTTCACTTACCATGAAAAAAACAATCTAACCCCCAAACCTGTTCACTACTAATACATCTCCACGCCATCTGTTACTAAAAAATGAATGGGAACTGAAGATTAATTCTAAACAAAAAATCCTTTTTAGACAGAGGTTCTGAAATGGAGACAGTGAAAACTTCTTTTCCTCTCATATCCTCACAGAACTGAAAGAAAATGCTGGCTTCCTTATATCCAATAAATTTTCAGAATGGTTCTTTAGATAATGAAAAGAACTATCACCTTTTACCATGACATGAGGTTGCAAGACACATACTGCCTGTCGAGAAGTCAGATACAGCTGTTCATCCACGATTATTTCCTTTCACGTGAACATGTGATAATAGATTTGTATGAAGTTTTCTATCCTGAAGAATTAGACTAGAAAGTTGGAACAGACGTAGAACAAAGATCCAAACAGGTTTAGTTTTTCTTCTTTTCAGAAAGAAAATATGAAAAATCATCAATAAGAACACATGGGAAAAAAAATTAGCAGTGGACATTCCTCAAACAGATAAATGCAGTGATGGTACATTTGGATAACCTTTGTAAAGAAGTTCTTAGCCAAGCACCTTTTTCACACTGTATTTCAGGTTATAAACCCTGATCAGATTGTCTTGCACTATGCTCTCTTTTGCTTATTTGTACACCAAAATGTGACTTTTTAGTAACTATATTTGTTTCTTAGTTTCACATATAAAATTACAGAGTATACGGTGTGTGTGTGTATGTGCGTGTGTGTCAGCAGACAAAGCCCAGAAGTGGAATAGCAATACTGTTTCATGAGAAGTTGAGGCCCAAGAAAAGAGCAACATACCAGTCCCGGAGTCAAGTGCATCTAGCTGAATGTTTGAGCATGCAGAAGACTAATTAAAGCCACAGGAAAGGAGAAGGAAAGGGCTTCACACAGAATACTGTAGTACTCTGAGAAATAAGGAAGGCTGGAAATCTACTAGAAGATCTGTAAAAACAGATAGGAGTTACAGGACAAAGAAGGAATAAGAGATGCTATAAGAAGCACAGAGATGAAAGAGGAAACATGACTGAAGAAACCTCTAGTTTTAACCACAAATAAATTTCTGGGAAAGGGAGTGGGGTGATTTCTAGTCTAAAATACTTTTGTCTCTTTTTTTCCTTTACAATTCATGGAAGAAACTGCTTCATTACCATATACATGTTTTGGTGAGAGAAGAATGACGTACTTCCAAAATTTTCAACCAAAAATTATTTTCCCCTCATAACAAAGTCTTGGTGAAAGCCCATACAAAAATCTAAGCTTTCCCCTCCAGACTTGAAATATTTTATGTGACTTTGGCTGCATACCTTGGCAATTTATGTGAGGCTTTACAGTTGCATTAACTGGTGCAGAAAATTTATTCATGCTAAAAATAGAAATTTGGAACAAAATTACTAGTACTTTTAAAAGCACAAGTAAAAGGAAAATAGAGATCTGAATGTTCCTAGCAGTGGTTTTCAACTTGGTTTCATAACTGGGTTTTTTTCCCTATTTGCAAGGTGTAAGACAGCACTTCAGTTGCTCAATATTATCAAATTACGTAGAAATTGTGATTATATATTGTATTGCAAGGTTACATTTGAAAAAAATGTTGAGTACTATGCTGATTTGCAAAATTAGTCGCCAGTACACTGAAACATTTTTATCAGCTTAACAGTTCTGGAGAACAGACAATATTTAGTTGAATGAATAAAGACATTTTGGAAACTAGTTCAATGATATGTCTGTAAATTGACAGTTGACTGTAACAGATGAAGCTGAGTCATCAGTCAATCAGCTGAAACAAGGAAGTGCAGCTGTAGAGTGCATTGATTTCTTATCTATTATGCTGGTAAGAAATTTTTGAGACGTTTTACCATTTCTGATCAAGTTTTGACTCAATATAGGTCATTTAGTATCATTTAATAATTTCATCTACAATAAAGACTTTGCTGATTGTTAATGTTTGTCCTCATTTTCATATTTTGTCAATATTTCTCCTCACTAGAAGCCCAGATATTTAAAATATTTTCAACCATAAACTTTTCTGATGGATTTACTTTAAGAATCAGTTGAAATGCATCTGTTATGTCGGATGTAAGTGAACAAATTGTGATTTTCATAAAATATTAGGTTTTTGCTGCCTATAGAGCTGCCTTTCCAAGACTGGGACAGATTTGCTGTGTCTGTCCACACTGTGATTTCCCTGTCTTATTCTGGTAAAAATCCCAAACCTAATAAATTTTCAATAATAGTATTTTGGCAGTGTCATGAATTATCCTGCCCATCCGACATCAGATAGACATTGTCACCACTAGAATAGGTGTAGGCTGCCTGGCTCACCTCATACTATCATGATCTAGTCTCTTGACAACTAAAGACACTACCGAATGAAGTTACTCTCATGAACTCCGCTGAGTTTTCCTCTCCAGTTTTAAGAGCTGAAGTTCCAGTTTGTTCCAAAATTATTGCACAGCAATGTTGATGCAGCCATTATTTGACAAGAATAATGCTTTTCAGCTAACTTCAAAGTGAAAGGAAATGAAACACTGCCAATTAAGTAGTAATGCTGCAAAAAACTTAGTAGTTTCTCTTACAGCATCCTGCAAAAAAGCAACATATTCTTTACAGGGAGGTTCCTCTTTGTTTGAGGGCAACAATAATTTTTGAAGTAGATAATGTATCTAATACTGTAATCACAATTAGATCATCCTTTTTAAAAGATAATTTGTACCTTAGTGAAACTGTTTTCAAGAACAGATGTTGGGAGAGTAGAAAGAGCGCCCTGGCATTTCAAATTCAAAGTGTACCTATGCTTTTCTATGTGATTCATCTGCTATGGTGTGGTAACTATGACTGATATTAAGTCTTTTATTTTAACAAAAAATACTACAGTCCCTGTCAGCAAAAGCTTCTTATGTAAATCCAATAATACCCACCCAATTTTTTTTAACATAATTGCCTCCACTCATGAATAATTACATTTAACAATTTAATTACATGTTCATGAAGAGCCACAATGCAAACCATTTAATTAAAAACCATCAAACCAGGACCAAAACAAAATTACTTTGTTTTTCAGGATTCCAATTCAATAAACACTTAAGAGTCAAGTTTAATACAGTATCACAGCAATGTTAGCAATTGGCTTCTGTGAAGGGAAGAGAACATTGGAGCCACTTCATGTTTAAAGTTTAATTTCTGGGTTTTTAATTCAAAAGGTTTTGCATGGCTTTGTTTCAGAGCCTTGGGATTACGTAGCTTGCTGTGTAGTAGACTACTTTTCACTTAATAAGAGCAATGATATAACACTCACATATTGCATTGGCCACGTAGTTTTATGTAGTTGCTGTACTCTTTACAAAACTGCCTATGACATGACAGAATGAAGAAAGTGGTAATTCTGTACTCTTCTGGTGACTGTGTGGGGAAATTTAGTGGGTGAAATGGAGAATCCCTTTTTCCATGTCTACAGTAACTCACAGGTCTCGGCACTGTCTCAGCAAGCCTGGATTCAAAAATCTTCAAGACAATTGGATTAGACAAACTCCTCCTTGTCCTTTGAGGTCTCTTATCAGTTACTGGGGGGACATACAGAGAACTCTTTGTTTTCTACTAGCCCTTTTATTAATCCAGTCTTGACTGCTTATCCAATTAGCAAGCCAATTAATATTTGTTAAATTTTTCTGCTATCTTATATTACTTAAAAAATATTCACCTGTCTTTATTCCAACCAGCTAAGATGCAAAGAGGACTTCCTGTGTTAAAAGAGCACACTGAGAATTAGAACGTGTATATACAATTGATACACAATTACCAATATTTTCAATATTTGTTCTTGAAGAAAAGTCAGGCTAAATGAAAGTGTCTATGACTATGAAGAATACCTTTGTCCTCCTTTTACATTGTGCATTGTGCTACAATCTTTAAGGAAAGGACCTCATACAGCTTTTAGCCACTGAAGTCTTCATCATCCACTAAGATGGAGCTGCAGAGGGGAAAATAAGTATGGATGGATAAGACAAGAGAGAAATGTCTCATAGCTATGTAGTAAATACAGTGGAAAATTACATAAATTGAAGGTTGACCTCATTATTAAGGAAATTGGAGGCAGAAGAAGATAAAGTCATAGCAGTCGTATTTCCTCATATTCTGGATACCTGAGTTAGTTTTGCTAATGTGCTGAGTCGATAAAAACAGACGAACGTAAAGAAAGTTTTTTGTGAACAACTGAAGAGGTTTACTACAAGTCTTTAAGTCATGCAACCAAGTATATAAAATTAAGAGTAAAACTTTGATCTTACTTTTTCTCTATTCAGTACCCATTTACAGAAAGAAAGCAATATTTGCCCCTCATCAATCATCAATCTTCCCGTTGTGAAGAATACTGTACATTCTGCTGTACAGTATTCAAGTATTGCAGCAATGAATCACAGAATCACACACTAGGTGGAGGGGTCTCAAAAAATCACTTTTGCCCCACAAATCAAAATGCCCCCTGGATATGCTTTGCTTGTTTTGGAATACATATAGTCTTACTTTTATTTCGTTCTTTTAATCCCAAAAGGTATTTATCAAGCAAGTTGAGTCTGAATTAAAATACTGAATATTTAAAAGTTATGAATAATTTAGTGCTGTATTTTATGCTATTTCTAAATTATTTTGAATTTAAAAGACTGAATGAAAAAGTTCAAGTGAACATCAGACTAATAACCAAGTAGTGAATCAATTTTCCTGCATTGTAAAGTCAGATAAAAAGCTGTTTAATTCTTAAAAAACTTACACATGCATTGGCAGCAATCCATACTTCACATGTGCATTTAAGCCAGCAACTCTTAACTATGGATAATTATTTTTCATTCTTAAAAATTAAACTTGTTTCTTCAAGGATAATTCTGGGATCTCCAAACTTTCCTCTTTTAGGAAACAGGATCTTAGGAACTGGAACACCCTTACAGCACCATTTCAATCTCAAAATGGACTCATTTTGCAGCAGTCGCTATACACGCACAGAGGAAAGGCATCAAGCCTTCATTTCATAGAATGGAAATTTTGGGATATTATTTTATAAAATTTGAAAAAAAATTTGACTTCTCATCTACATTGTTCTACATTGTTTCTGGTAACTCAAGAAACTGTTCTAGATAGCTTTACTTGTTCCTATTGCAAATTATGGAGGATGAAAAAAATCTATTGTTTTAACACGAAAAGAATTTGCCTCACTTTCAGTTATTTAAAAGTTAGTTTAATTTAAAATATTTTCACTAGTCTGTGTATAGTAATGAACAAAGAAAGGCACCTTGAAAATGTGATTAATTTCACTTGCCTTAAAGGTCAGTTTTGGACAAAACTTTAGAGGTGCCCTTCTCTTTTCAATACTCACAAAAGAAATTTGGATGGTTATTAACAAAGATGCTCGGCTTTTAAATGACTGGGTTGGGAGATGAATCACAACCCAGCTGATTAATTGTTAGGATGTAGCTGTATTAATTTAATTTCTTTTGCTTTCTCAGTCCCTTTTCCTCATGCTTCTAATCTTAAAAGCACATTCTTTTTTGCCAAAGAAATGACTTAAGAACCACACAAAAAGGATAGAAATTTAATTTGGCATTATCACTATCAAGGCTTATTTTCATTTTTAACCAATACTTTTAAACTCTTTTCTTCATTGTGGAATATTGGATTGCAGAATATGTATTCTACATTTATCTTGCTACACATAAAATCAAACACATAGTGTTACTTCTTACTGTAAGCAACTTTTTGTCACACAACTCATTATGCAGCGGTTGGAGGATTATCTTTACCATTTTCCAAACAATCATCTTGTTGGCCTGTTTATCGCCCATTTTTAAATTTTCAGTACACCTGGTTCTGTCATGCCTTGCAAATGAGGGACTGGGAACAGGGCATTGTTATTTTTGGTTCTTTGCCTGGCATGGGAAGAGAAGGGAATTGGCCTAGGAAGTGTCTGGCTTTGCTCAAGCTCTAAAATGCCACAGCATCATGGGAGAGACTAAGACAGTACTAGAGACTCACGACAGACCTAACCCAGATGAATTATCATCATCAAGTTTGTTCTTTCTCGTAGAGACAGTATATTCTGCTGAGATAAATCAGCAGAATATGTCCAATTACAGCTGTCATCTTGAGGACAGCATATTTAGTGGCAGTCGTGGTATTGCCTTGTGTCTGATATTTCCTTTGGGAGAGTCTATTTTGTGATAAAGAATCCACATTTCTAATAATTTTATTTTCTGAAGTTCAATGCTATTTCCATACAACCTTGAAAATGCTCTTTTCAGCAGTTCAGATCTAGCTTCCCTTTGATAAGTAACACTTCTTGAATACGTTTTACTTCAGAGAGCTGCTATATCACATGTTTCAGCAATAATCAGTACTAAGTATGTCTACCCCATGCATTTACTTTCTCATCAGTAGGACAATAACTTATCTCAAAGTTCAACAATGGTATTTCTTATTATCACTGCTTATCATGAGTCACTGTAATACCTAGGAACCTTCAAAGTGAACTAGGGCTCAGGGTTATTAGCTGTGAACCAAGAATATTCCAGCCACAGACATGCTCTTATATTCAAATAATTCCAGCTGGCCAATTAATAAATCAATATCCATAGGAAAAATCTATCTAAATTTATTAAAGTTGATATTTGTGTCTTCACTATTTCTTTTTCTTTTTTTTTTTTTTTCAGGAAAATACAGCCTTGTATAAAGCGCTTTTATGTACACCCTGAAATTCAACAGAAGATCTTTGGGTTCCCAAACTTTCCTGATTAAACTGAGCATAATTCCTAATTATCTATTTCTGCAACCTCTCATAAGCAGAAAATACACTGATATGATTGTTTTCCCAGCCCAAAGAGATGTATTAATGATCCACTCTAATAACAGCAACACTTTAGGAAACACTGTTAACAAGTATCAGAACAGTAGTATCATCTGAGTGATGTATAAGTTACAAAAAAGTATTTTATTAAGAATTTTTAAGAGACACTTAAGTCATTATGCCATATTCTACCTTGAGATTGTTATAGGACTTAATCAGAACAGCACTAAAGCAGATGGAAATGAAAGATGTGTGTGAGCTCTTGCTGTAATACAGAGGACTATATTTGTTGTGTGCACAAACCCTGGAGAAAATTTGGAGTTCTTTAATGAACCAGCAAAGCACAAAGAACGCTTTTTCCTCATATTGTATCACTGAACAACCACCTGCAGTAGCTTACTGATGAAAGAGAGAGAAAAAAATCTACCAGTAGAAGAGAGCAGACAGATCAGAAGCAATTCCAAATACAAGTAATTATACGATTTAGAAATTAGAAAGCATAGTATTGAAATCCATTTGAAAATAACGTCCTGCTTCATAATAAATTAATTTCCATTTTAGGACTATTTTAGATTGTGAAAGCAACATAAAGCAGATTGCGAAGAACACCAGCAAGAGACCAGACACATAAAACTCAAATGAGTGAACTTTAGGTAGCTGTCCGTAACTGAGAAAACCATGACAGAATGAGCAAGTAGGACTGAAATAGCATGAGAGGTACATCAATACCTTTACCTAAAAATATAGTAATAAGCAGCAAGAATTTAGCAGTACCACCAGTCCTTAGTCAGCCTTAGTATGAATCCCTTATACCTAGGCACCTAATCCAAACTAATCTTCTTCCTAAAATAGTAAATAACTGAAGGAGTCTTCATATTGTCTTGAAATCTCTACCTAGGACACCAAGCATATTTGGCTCTGGAATCAGACATTTGTAAACTCAAAGGAGGACAAGTGAAAAGCAAATCTGTGTAGTGTCCAATATTCTGGTTTGCATCAATGCAAATCCTTTAATGCTAATGGTTTATAAGCACCCTTATCAAGTCATGAACTTGCTCCAGAATGTAAGCATCTGCTTTAAATTTCCTTACTTTTGTTGATTTTTCTCAGTCATAAAGCTATTTAAATGTGCATTTCCATTACTAAATTAAAAAAAAATGAAATTCTGCTTATCTATTTGCCAGCATTCATTGCTGGTTCTCATTTACTTCTTAGAAGATATTTGTTAGGTGATATATCTGATAAACTATTTGATATCTATCTGATAGCTATTTGATGTTGCTTTTATTGAAATGTACTGACAGGTAAAGGAAAATATTCAATTGTACTACATGTTTACCCAAACTGTACATCTTACAATTTATCAGGATGTTTAAGAAGTTCAGTGGACAGCTTTCTAATATTTTTGATTCTTAACAGTGAATATAAATATAAATAAGTGATTTGAGATCAATGTTATGATGGATATTTGCCAGATAAATTATAAAACAGACTAGGAGTATTAAAAGTAGAAAAGAAAAAAAAAAAAAACAAAAAGACTATATAATACAAAGGTATTTTCCATGTGAGGGAAGCTACAGCTATAAAACTTAGTATTGGAACACATAAAAAAAAATTTTAGCTGAGTTTTTGTATAACGGGAGAAAAAGGGACAAATTCAAACCTACTATCCAGCTCTCAATCAATTTTTGAAAGCTTGCAACAGCCAACAGCTTTGGCCAAATTACTAGTCTAGAAAATCTAAATGTATACTATACTGGGCCAATTTCTGAAGCACTGTGATCTCATTAGTAGAAATATTTATAAATTAACTTCTTTTGGAATTTCTTTGAAAATTTTTCAGTCACAATAAAGTAGCTTACGGCATCTGCACTACTCCCTTAAATGACTCATATGCCCACAGGAAGGTTAGTAGCTGAAAAACACCAATTAATTATCTTTTAGAAAAGACCAAGGTGCAATTCAGGGGTGCATGAGTGTTGGGTCTGCCTGAGACAGTTCTCCCCATAGCAGCCCTCACCGTGCTGTGCTTTGCAGTGGTACCTAGGAAGGTGTTGATAACACACCTGTGTTTTGGAACTGCTGGACAGTGCTGGCACAGCATAAGTGCCTGCACTCCAACATGCCCTCCCTGCATCAGTAGCCTGGGGATGGGCAATATCAAGGTAGGTGACCCAAGGGTTATTCAATGCCATATAGGATCTGGCCTGCAGTAAAAGCTAAGAGAAAGGACAAAGAAAAGGGCCATTACTATTCATATTTGTCTTCTGAAGGAAGCTCTATGAGTACTGAAGCCCTGCTTTCCAAGAAGTGGCTGAACATCATGCTGATGGGAAATAGAGAATAAACTACATTTTTCCTTCGCTTCCACACAGCCTTTGCTTTGCTTTATTAAACTGCTTTTATTTTGACTTACAAGGTTTTTCATCTTATTTTCTGCCCCCATTGTCCTGCTGAGGTGAAGAGTGATAGAGCCACTTGGTAGGCACCTGGTATCCAGCCGTGGTCAACTCATCACTGCATGTGATGTAATAAGTGTTCCAGAACACGCGCAGAATCCCCATGGCTGGCACAACAGCTCTCCCATCAGACAGAAGGCTTCATATTGACTAATAACTGTTGCCACTCTATATGCTTAGTGTTGCCCATTGATCCCACATTTCAACTTCCCTTTGCACATTCTAAAATATTTCTTCGTAATGAAGGAATGTAAGTGACTAAACAACATTTGTTAAAGTATTAAATTAACTCTTACTGTTGTGGCATGTAAATAACTTCTAGTAATACCCTCTTATTGCAAATTACATATATATATATTCTATAAGGTTTGAATAAATCTTCCAATGACTGAAGACATCCTGAGTTAAAGTTTGGGAATTTATTCAATTAATATTCAATTGCTTTTTTGACCCATGTAAACTCAATGAAAACAGCATGCTTTGGAGAGGATTTCCATAGTTTAACTACACATTTCATGGAAAGGTGTCTCCCTCAGTCTGTTACAGAAGTAATCCCTTCTCCTGACCAGTGCTTTGTCATTGTTCTGAAGAAGATACTGAGCAGCTGTTATCCAGCCATATTCTTCAAAATCTTTCTCAAACTTCCCAGTTGTTCTTCTTTTCTAAGCTGAATATCCGTAGTCTTTTTTCATTTTCTCACATTTTCCCGCTTTTCATCATGTTTGCTATCTTTTTCTGCAGCGTTTTCAACTACTCTTTTTTTGAAATCAAGAGAAATCAGAGCAGCTAACATTCAAAATAAGGCCATAACATAGCTATAAATAATGACCTAACATTTCCCTTTCTGTTCCTTACACTTTTCATCATAACTCCAAATATAATTTTCTTTTCAGCTGCTAAACAATGCTGAAATAATGTTTTCAGGGAACTATTAAAACATCAAGATTTTGCTTCTGAATGGAACTTAGTAGTTCAGAGCCATAAGTTTTGGGGGGTTTGGGGTTTTTTTATCACATGTTAACCTCATATTTATCTGTTTTTATTTAAATCTGTTGTTCTGTTAAATATTCAGCATACTGAGCTCCTTTCCCAGCTCGTTTCTGATGGTATATTTGAGATGGATTATCACCACCATGTTTGTTATTCACCACAATCTACAAGTCATCTCCTAATAGCTGTCTGCAGAGCTGCCGACCTATTTACACTGTCTGTTTCTTCTTTCTAAATACTTTGTACTTGTCTACACTGAATTTCATCTGGATTTGATCTCAGCTGTCCCACTTAGCCTTCTGACCCCTCCTCAGATTGTCATCAAAGTTCTTCCTATTTCACCATTTAAATCAAGATCTCCACACAAGTTCATTTAATTCACCCTACTTGACGTTATATGTTTTCTATCTTCTGAAAAGACATTTAAATCAGATGGATACTCAGTTTATACTAATTTAATCCAAACCAGATTAATTGGTTTGCTTGCAACCCTTTCAGGGCATAAACTTTCCTATAGTTTTCCTTAACACTTGCCCAGTTATCCTGCTAAGACCATCACATTGGTTGGATGCAACTTTTCCCAGTCCAAAAAGCCTGTCAGGGCTCCTTTTCGACTCAATAGTCTGCTAGGTGTATATAAATTGATTGTGTGATAAATCATTAACTAACCTTCTCAGCTTGAAGACTAAGGCTCAAATATGCAGCTAAGTTTAAAAAGTTTTCATTCTTCTTCAAAGCCAAACTGTTGTGTAACCTTTCAAGCTATCACAAGCCACAGGCTAAATGTTTTAAATTCTGACAGACAATATATTATATCATCTAAAATATAGAAATAGCAGAAGGTACTTCTCCCTCACTACTCTGGACAGTAAATTAATACCCAGGGCCAAATCCAGACATGGTTCAGAAATTGATTCACAAATAGATCAAACATCTGTTTCAAAGTTTTGAGCAAAACAGCTGACTGAGAGCACTGACTGAAAGTTTTGAGTTATCTGATTTTACTTTCTATATGTCTGTCCAAGTTCTCAAATCACACTTGTGGAGACTGAAGCTGAGGTACTTTTTTCCTTCTCACTGCAAAGGCAAGAGCTGTTACCAAAAATCAGCTGAAATGAGGTAGCACAGCCCCGTGCCTCAACTATCAGGATGACTGCAGTACTTCCGCCAGCTTTTCCCTCAGCCTATAAGAATGGAGCCTTGTTTGTCCTCATTATTTCTCTTGATCTATCTCACTGTATGAAAATAAAGAATTACCCAACTATTTAGGTCATTTCTTAGACATGTTCAGCTAAAGCTACAAGGAAGTGCAGCTAAAACTGGTTGTTAGTGACAGAGCTGCTTTTCTCGTAGGACTGAAACAGCATTGTTCATTCTCACTGGAAGAATGAGAGACTTCAAATCTCAGAACTATTTTTGGCACATCCCCATGTGTATAAACCCACCATCAACCACTGGTGTATTTGCCTGCAATACAGTGTTACCTAAGTCAGGTCGTTTAGGAAATATCAGTGCTTGATTTCAGAACACTGTTCTCAGTGAACAGAAAGTTTTAAATCAGACCATACTTCCAAGAAAAACTAATATAAAGAAAAATTACTCAGTTGTTCTTACTCTTTTGCCCTCCCCCTCAGGCACTGCTACTGACTATGTAATATTTAATAACTGATTAGTGAACTGCATTCTAAATGCAACAGGCCATGTACACTTCAATAATATCTCTCTAGTACTTATTGCCACAACAAAAAAACCCAACTATTTATTTGTAAACTACTTTCATACTCTGTGAGTCATTGTAATTCCTGAAAATAAACAGTGACATTATTTCTTTGCTGTACTAATTCTGCTTATGTTCAGATTGCTCCCAAACCAGCTGAACACCATCCAGGACAATGGAGGACAAGGTAGAAAAAGGAATTGGAATTTTATGATGAGGAACCTCATCATAAGCCAGTTGAGGATCTTTCTCAGTTTAACACTACACTGGTTTGACCACACCATCACTTACTAAAGCAGCATTTCTTTCAAATGCTCCGGAAGTTTAATTTCAAAAATAATCTACCCTCTGGAGAGTTACAAGAGGGAAAACTGAGAGAATGTGACACAGTTTTCATATGATGAAGCAACACACTTTAAGATTACACCAAAATAAAAAGTAGTTTTTAGAGAGCATTTCAGACAAAATAGAGTACTAAAATGTTACAACGCAAGACCTGCTTGTGAAATAAAGTTGCTCACACCAAATGAGAACAGAACAGAAATAAATTAAACAGCTATTCAGGTCCCTGGTTTGTGTCTGCTTATGCCACAGATTAAGC
The DNA here is from genome assembly GCF_017639235.1 of Corvus kubaryi. NCBI lineage: Eukaryota > Metazoa > Chordata > Aves > Passeriformes > Corvidae > Corvus > Corvus kubaryi. The sequence continues at coordinate 4,559,577 of NW_024581096.1, read as the reverse complement.
ACTAATGATAGGGTTTAATACTCAAGTTTTATATCGATATCCGACTAGCCAAGCGTTCATTAAGTTGTCACTTCCAGCTCTACCAGTCCACCAAACCACTGCACTAATAGTGTATATGATATATTTCAAAGAAAAACATTTTCCCCCTACATGTTGGATATAATTTCCTGCTGTATTTTTTTTTGTTTCAGTAGAAAAAGCAGGTCTTCCTTCTTGGAACAGGATGAGCTTTGCGACATGTTTCACCATATATTAGAACTCATTAATAGCTTCATTCTGTTTCTATGGACATGAAGATGCAACTAAAACATTGCCATTAGTCTAAGTCCTAACCACTGTGTCTTTGCAATTTAAACATTTAATGGATATCATTACAAAATGATGACTAGCTTGGTGATTTGACAAAACCCCATATTTGTACTTAGACGCAGGACAATGTCAGAAACAATCTTCTTGCTTCAACTGGTAGTATTGTAATTCTGAAATTTCATCCTATTCCAGACAGAGCACTAATGCAGAAATTTCAAGTGATACAAAATTTTAAAAGGCTTGCATTTAAGGTTAATTGAAATGTATCTGGTATTAAAAGCCTCAAATGTTTCTCTTATTTGTTTGGGATTTTTTTTGTATGAGCCTGTGGAATCCTTATGATGTAAAAATCTAAAACCAAAAATCTCCTCCGAAACAAAAATTTGGCACATTTCTTCCTAATGACAAAATGGAATGATCAGTTTGAAAATCTTCAAGGAACTTGGTGCTATACATTTCTGTAAAAAGTTTTAGTTTTCAAGACATCCTGGGAAACATCCAGATAGCACTATTGAAATAGAGAAGTGCTTGTCTCAGCTTTGGTAACAGCCATGAAAACATGCATTACATAATTTCAAAATGTATATATTTGTGTGTGTGTCTATGTGTGCATGTAGAAAGTTTACATGTGCACACATAAGTGATGGGGTTTTTTCTCTAAAAAGAAACTTGCATTTAATAATTCATATTTCTAACTCCACAACCTAGATATGACTACCTCTCACTTCCTGTGAGTACCTGGTCATAAAAGATGCAATTACCTCCCCAAGCCTTGATGATATTTTGCATTGATGACAAAAACAAAGTCAGCTAAGAGACACCTTGCGTGTCAAGCAACACAGAGTGTGATATTTGAGAAAAACTCTTGTATCTCATACACCCATTGAAAGCAAGAATAAACAAATGCTACCTAATGGCAAACAATTCCCCTAAAAGTGCTTCTATCCACAATGTACTCTTTTCTATTAGCCACGAAAAGTCTTGTTGCAAATCCTCACTCAGAAAGACTAATTTGCTGTGTTTGGAGGTAGAAACATTCTCAGTGACCCACTCATCTTAAAGGTTGCATAGTCTACTTCAGGTTCTGGCTTCAAAGTTACAATACTTATTTTCACTTCCACTATATAAATACTCCCATTCACTTTAATCCTTTTAAATATTTTGAGTTCTACTCTCTTGCAAGCTCCTAAATAATACTTGGCACAACAAAACTAATAATTATATTTTGCTTAGAAATTCTTCACCTGCAATTTTTACAAGTCATGCCTCAAACTAATGCACTGAAAAATGTGACCCATATATGTTTGGTGTTTATTTCAAATTAACTTGTACATAGAACCTCCTCTCCCTGAAAAAGTCAGCAAGTAGTCCCAACTGCAGAGTACAATCATGCACTGTTTATATGAGTTTTCTAAAGAAGGTGAAACAACAGGTAAAAAACAATGAAACTGTGGAAGATCTTCAATTAGTGATACTATTTTGTTGGTTTTGAACTGATGTGGGTTTGAGCTCTCACAAAAGGAAAGAGAAGAATGGGTAGTCATACAATGCATCTACCTCTTACAAAAAGGGAGACAAAGGTATTACATCAATTATAATAAAGGTTAAAATCTTAACTAGAAGAGTTATTAAACGACAGAGAGTCACCTTTCTGAAAGGCAGTAGTGCAGTAGCTTCTAGATTAGTGTTGTGACACCTTAGAAAGGCCTTGGAGATGAAGACTGACAGATATGTCACATCATATTCAGCAGATGCTAGCACCAGCCTCCCTGCTCTTTCAAGACAGCTGAGACTGGAATACTTTTCCCATTATTAATACAGTGTAACAGAGGAAATTTCTCTGGCTTACAGACAAAAATGAATCACTGGTTGTAAAATCAAGTTATGCATTTGTACAAGATCATTTGTATTTCACTGTTGGTTTGTTTTTCTCCTCAGTATATCACCAGCCCTGATGAAGTTCTATTAATATGTACTCAGCAAACACTGAAGTGTACATGGTGGGGAATCATCTACAGACCAGAGAAATATACCCTTCTAATATCAAAATCAAAACTCAGGCTTTAGCATAGCCTGATACTATCTTAGAACAGAGAAATAAAATCTTGGGAAAAGTTATGTATTACAATGATTTTTCAAACCATAAACAATTAAGACGAAATTAGATTCTATAGCAAAATCATGGTGCTCTCTAAGCATTAGATTTAAATATTATTCAAAATTTTCTTACTAGTTTGGTTACCTTTTTAACAGTATTCTTTTAAAAATTAAAATTAGAAATATTATGGAAAAGTACAATTATTTTTTGAAACTGGAGAAAGGTTTTCATTGAAGTTTTCACAGTAGATTTTTCATTTTCCTAGTCAAAATTTGTTTTTTCTATTTAAAATCTAATGTAATCTTGTCATTTCAAGAAAAAGTACTATGAACTATATAGGCACATGAAGGATTTTGGACTATAAATATAGATTTCACCTGAAATTACTTTTGGTAAGGCAGCTGGTATAAAAGATCCTTTTTTCTTAAGGCAAATTTTTGCATTAGAATCTCACTTTTTTTACTCAAAAAAGCCTCTGCTGAAACACTAATCAGATATCACCTGTTCTCTGATCTGATATCCATTTTTTTTTCCACTGGCACAAAATCAAGGGAGAGTGATTTTTTCACACAAGAAGTTTCAGTAACTCTTTCAATTCCATTAATAAAGAAAGTTCCTCTTTATTTCACAGTTTGATAAAATTGGATGGAAATTCGGTCACAATGAACAATACACAAAAGGCTATTTAAGCTATTTTGCTAAAATACGTAACAAATATACTCCAGAGAAAAAGACAGAAAATGTTTAACGTAGTTCGCGATATCTGACAAGTTGGATTAAGAAATAATTTGTCACTAGTCAAATTCCTAGTATTTTTTGCTTGAAATTCAAACACAATAGCCTTAGTTACCTGTATTTAAGAAATTAAGTTACTTTTCAGCCCTGAAAAGTTTTCTCCTTATTGATAACTGCACATACATACAAAACAAATATAACTTTCCACTGCTATATTTTTTTACTGCTACCTGGTATTTTGCCTTTTTCTTTTTCATTACATTTTTCTTCAATGATTTAATACTGAACACACCAACAATGAAATGGTTTTTATATAGCACACCCATCTCCCCCTCTCTCCACACAAGCTCAGAAGGTTTAAAGGCAGCAAGTTGTAGACAATGCAAACACTTTGCTGAAGAATAATAAAGTCTCATACCGTCTCCTTTGCTGTTTAATATCAATTGGCTTGTTAATAGCATAAGGCGATCCGTGAGTGCAAGCATTCTGGAATCTAGCCACTTTCCCCAGAGCCAGGTGATCACAGCTAGGTGGTAAACTCATTTTATCCCAACAGAAGCAGCACAAGACTAACGGCCCAAAGGATGCATTCCTGGGAAAACTGGAAACAAAATGTTACATAGTCAACATCATTGAAGTGTGCTGCTCCAAAAGAGCCAAGCAGTCCTGTGCCGGGAAAGCAAATGCTCCTCATCTCAGCTGTGTGTATCACCCTCATGGATGCAGGAAATCGGCTGTCTATTGCCACCCAGTCATACTCCGGCCAATTACTGATTAAGCAGATAAAGCAGAAAGTCACTCAGGAACAGTTTCTCTCATCCATGGGCAATAATCTTTTCCCTAATAATCTGTCTTTTTTTTTTTGTCTTTTTTTTTTTTTTTTTTTTTTTTTTTTTTTTGTGGAGAACAGACCATAAAGACAATTTAGTCAGTTAAGACTAATATCTGAAAAAGCCACAGACTGAACTCATTTTGAAGCAGCAGGTGGGCCAGAAGAGATGTTTTTGCATATATCAAAAGATGACAGTGGGAGGAGGAGGATCTACCCACTGGTACACTTAAAAAGGTCAAGTAACTTCTAAGTTTCACAATGTGAACTCAGACTGATTACATTTGCTCTACAAATTATTTCATAATTTTATCTCTATAAAGGAAAAAATGAAGATCACATAATTCATTATATATTTTATGAAGTTTTATATTCTGAGGTATGTTTCTTATTGCATAGCAAAGCATTCTCCACTAACACAAAGTAACAAAATGTGAATAACCTCACCTAAGAACCTACTCTGTCTTTGAAAAACGGCAATATATAAAACTGTTTTCTCATATCTGTAACACATTTTATACAACTCAACAACTCAAAATTATCCGTGGAATTGCCTTTATTTATGAAACTGCATCTACTTGGCCTCCACCATCTCAGCTCTCTGTGCAATGCTCTTAGAGGTCCCAACTATAAAAAAAACCAGAAAAGTAGTACTCCAGTGCAACTTTCACACACAATCAAATTATGAAGTGCATTTTACACTACTGCATGAGAATCTGAGAGATAGAAAGAGATTCATGTTCAGCACAGAAAAAAGCTCTATCATGGAGAACTGGAAAACCAGGGGTATTTTGTGTGTATCATATATAAGTATTACAAGCACCTCAATCTATCTGGCTGGTATTAATCCTCTTGAATTGCTGGCTTTAAATCAAAGGAGGTTGCAAAGGTGGAAACCTAACAGGAAACAAGACAGAAAGAAAGATAAGGCTCCTTGTGAGAACAATGAACTCAGGAGTGTTCCCAAAAGGGGAATACCCTATGCCTGGCTCCAGAGCAGGTGGCAACATATACCTTTCCCAGTCTGCAGTGCACTAGAGAAGGAAAAAGAAGTGAATGGCAAGAATGTGCCCACAGTACCTCAGTGAAAGCAGACAGGTAACAGAGGTATCCAACAGAATGGGAAGCAGGACGCCTTGCCTCGGAACCACTAAAATGGAGTGGAATCAGGGGTTCAAAAGTTCACATGCATCAGACAGGGGCTCTGGCCTGCAATCACAAGACAGCTGCTCCATGTGCTGCCACCCTCAGTGCCTGGCTGGAAACAGAAGCAGTTTGTCATGAGCCCTTGACAGGTGTCAAAGTCCCCATAGGACTTTGTTAGGTGATGAAAAAACAGGCAAAAGGTGGACAGTCATCTACAGCGTGTGCTTCCTTTGCATCTAATAAAAACGGATAAATGTAACACATAAGACTTTTTATAGGTGGTTCTTAATTCTCTTTGTGTCCTGAAACTGTTTTGTCTGTATAACAGGAGTATAATTTTGCATGCACAGATATTATAAGATTGAATTCAATCCAGGTAAACTTTTTACTGCATTAACAGCCACTCTGAGGAAACAGAAGGCCATACTCTTGGAAAGATGAAAATGTGACAGATGAGAGCTGAAAATCTGCATTAGTCTTTTAAATGTGATTTTAAATGTGACATTAGTATAAGGCTACATCTGATTCTACTTAGGATATAAGATACCAGCAGTTAAAAAACCCTTTAGAAACTACTTCAGCTTTGTACAAAGGAAAGCTAAAATAAATAAATATATCTAACCTAAGCCTCAAGCAGCCATTCTCCAACATGCAAATACAGTTATGAAAAAAAAGCCACCCAAACTAAAAAGCAAGCAACCCAAATATCCTGCCTATTAGATCTTTACTTAAGAAAGAACAAGAAGAAAAACGTAAGGAAAGTAGGAAAATCTAAAAATCAAATAAGAAAAATCAGATCAGAGTAAAATCAAAAGGTTTTTTCTCAGTTGTGGCTTGTTTATTGGGTTCTTGTTTGGTTGGTTTTTTGTTTGTTTATTTATATTTGGGGTTTATTTAAGTGTAACTAAAGATGGTTGTAAACCAGTCTTGTTATATATGGAACAGTTTCTTCCTTGTTAATAAAGTGGAATAGTTTCTTTCCATTTCATAATGGGTACATACGCACAACTGGAAATATTTTTTCTAGGTACAAAATTGATTTAATTTATGCCTTGAAGATTCTTCACCGAAGAAGGAATTAAAGTGGGCACAACAGCACTTCATATGCCATGCTGTGTCAGTAAATTCTCCATTGCTATGCTGACGCCTGCGGCCCAGCCGCCAGGCTGCCCTCAGCAGCACTGGACTGGAAGAGCTGGGAGGCTCCAATCTTACTCCCAGTCTGTCTTCAGAGGCCATGAAAATTTACTGGGAAATATATGGCAAACAACATCTTCCCATCTCACAGTTTGTCGTCACATGTGGGATGGAATATCATATCAACTGCAAAGCACTTTCTACAAATCTGAACAGCCCATTGGACATGACTATTTTGATCTAATTTGGCTAGATTCAAAGTATGGAGACTTCCATAAATTGGAAGTCTCGCTGACACCAGATATGCTCCATGGAACTTGTCTTTTACCTGAGAGCTCTTTTGTTCCTCAGTGAAGGATGAATTTTTCAAAACTACACACTAAACACATCTTCAGCTTTAACAGCTTTGTAAAGTATGCAGCCAGAAAAAGTGAACTTACTTGGACATAATGTTTCCAAAATAATGTGTGTGCAGGTAATTACACCATATTCAAATTAGTCTCAAGGAAAATTTCGATGGGACAGTTTAGCATTGGGATATATCAAGGCATTTTGAGATGGGATTGACTTGTATGGAATTTTTGCACAAAAACTAAAACTACTTAATTTTGATATCCTAAGAACAACCTAAATTTTTCCAAGAAGATGTGGTCTACACTATCTTACGATATTCAAAAATTCTCTAAAATCAACATTTATGTGAAAAAAAAATCTTCAATTTTTCAATCTGATGTATGAAAGTTGGTGTAGAGCTAAGCCATCCGAGATTTTACTGTGTGGATGGATATTGATATTTTGGATTGACATACAACTTAATTTAAGTATCTTAAAACACTTGACAAAATTTAAATTAAACTTAACCATAGCTTTTGCCCATAATGCAATTGAAGATTCAAGTATTACTCAAACTCATCTACCTACTTACTTGTCTTATGAAAAGTTCTTCAACACTTTTTTTTAATGTTTAAATTAACAAAAGCTACATTTTTATTATCCTTTATTCATAAGCCCGAGTCACAGTGAAATGTAGAATACTAACCTTGTGTCCTTTAAGGAATTACATTCATTTTGGCATATGGTATATGGGTTAGGGTTAGACTATTCTATGTATCAAATTTCAACAATGTCTGTGAAACTTTTGAAACTTAGTTTGATTTGTGTTTGACACCAGGAAATAACAAGATATTAAAGAATAATTAGCAAAATCTTCTCTTGCTGTATGGGAGAAATTACATAAGATTTTAACTTCTATTACTCCTATTGCTATTAGATTGCCTAGTTTTGACTAGACTGCCTCAGCCAATGTCATGGGCTTCACTAGATTACAGAACATTTTAAGGAAAAGGCAGGTGTTCCGCACTTCACAGCCCAAATATATGAAAAGATTTTTCTTCATCTATATAGTGTCAGTTCCTCTCTACTAACTAGACATTTTTCCTTGTGACAAGAATTTCTTCCCAGAAATATTCTGACTGTCAAATAATTGACAGATGACATGAAAATGGTTTGATGTGACAAATTTTTCTGATGAAGATGTGGTCTTTCCAGAATACAATAATAACTAAGACCCTAATACATAGATTAATAGATTGGACAAAGCTCCCCTCCCCTTAATTATTTTGAAGATTTCCCCTTTATACATATTTATTTATCTAAATAACTATTTTAAATATTGCTGTTGAACATTCTCTAACTGCTGAATATGGGCAATTTTTTAACTCCTAATTGAAAGGCAAAAGAAATATGGGAATACAAATGCTATTTCAACACATTTCTTCTAGAATGATGAATATTTGACTGTCCTTCCCATTTCTTAGAGGATGGATTTCCTATAAAAAGTACTGCTAATTTACTTATAAAGAAGATTATTGCTTGAATTGTCCAAAACTACTTGCATGGGTTTTTTATAAAGTGCTAAGTGTACTCTGATTGATAGTAATCTAAGTATGCTATATGTCCTACAAAGTGCCAGCCAAAACAAACACACAAACAAAAATTCATAACATATGGGTCATATAATAAAGTTATGAATAAGAACCAGCTCTTGCTTACACCACTGCACAGATTGCACAGACATATTGTGAGTCTGCCTGTTACATATGCAGATAACAAAAATGGTTTTACATAGTACATATCAAATATATACTGGAAAAGACCCCCAGTTCAAAGGAGTGAGAAAAATATTAAATAATGGCATATACTTGGCTTCAATTTTTAACGTTTAAATTTGTCTTACAAAGATGAACCTGGTTTTAACATATGTTCTTTTAACTCTGCCAATACAATTTTGCTATTGAAATGTAGGACTACATGCTGCTGCCCTTGAAGGCCCTTTTCTTTCAACTGACTCCTACACACTTTTGCTTCCCTTTATCTCATTAAATAACCCAGGGAATCTTTCATGAAGGCCTTCTATTCTCTTCCTCACATATCATTAAGCCATTAGAATAGCCGCAGTGGGTCCATTCAGCTCAGCACCCCATTTGCAACACTGGCCCAGAAACCTTCCCTTTCTCTGTCATGCATCTTAACAACAAAACCAGAAAGGTTCAAAAAATTGAATTTCAGCTATCTCATTGCAAGGAAGTCATATTCTTCTGACAGAAAAATTATTTAAGGGCATAAAATAGCTGATGAATAGAAGCAATTAAAAAATCAGGAGTTCTCATTAAAGTCAGTCTGCAAGCATAGATAGTGTCACTGTATGTAATGTCACTCATTAAAAGACATTAATGACATACTGCAGTAGTTACACAGCAGAACAATTCTGTTTATTCATCTCTCCAAATGAACATCTTCCTTGAACATCAGCTGCAGCTACTATATTTAGAATACCAAGTTAGTATTGACAGTGCTGTTTATTGAATAGGCAAAATAAAGACATTTTAGAAATGTTAGGTGCTGGTAAATGTGCATTACTTCTGCGGCATACTAACTACAAATTTGTCTATTTAGGATTAAATTTATATTCTGAATATTTTGTATAGGTTAATAATGAAATAATTTCTGAGTCCATTTTTTTAGGTATATACCTCTATTCTTTTTATGTGATATCACCTTGTATGCATTTCTTATATTTCCAAAACCAAACATGTATTGTGCATTTGCACACTCTTCATCAGGGCTAAATTAAAATTTACTATGTTGTCCTGGTGTCAGCTGGAGTAGACTTAAGTTCTTCTAAATAGCTGTTACAGTGCTGTGCTTTGGATTCAGGTGAAAGCAGATATTATCAGGTGTTAATAACACACTGATGTTTTGGGTTTTGGGTTTGCTAAGTGGTGCTCATCCCAAGTCAAGGACTTTTATTTTTTCCTTGTTTCATGCTCTGCCAGTGAGGAAGTATGCAAAAAAACCCCAATCAAACAAACAAAAAAAATCCTAACAAAACTGGGAGGGAGCACAGACAGGACAAGTGACCCTAACTGACCAAAGGGATATTCCACACCATAGGAGTCATGCCCAGGATATGAACTGGAGGGAGTTGCCTGGAAGTGTGGCTGATCTGGGTTCGGGAATGGGAGGTCTGGCTTCAGTCAGCAGGTGGTGAGAAATTGTATTGTGCATCAATTGGCATTTTTCTGCTTTTTATTATCATTGTTATTATTTGAAATTATTATTTTATTTTATTTTATTTTCAATTATTACACTGTTCTAATCTCAATATACAAGTTTTACTTTCACTCTCCTTCCCATTCCTTTGAGAAGGGGGGGTGGGGGAAAGAGAAAAGGGGTTGAGCAAGTGGCTGCATGATACTTCATCTGTTGCTGGGTTTAAAACCATGGCAAATATACAGGTGAAAGGCTATGTGTTCCACTACAGGTTTCCACGGACAATAAATTTTCAAGAAAGGTATTTTCTATCAGAAACTGGAAGCTTGTAAAGGTTATAACTTCTGGTTAGTTTTCAACTTTCATTGGTTTTTTTATTAACAACTCCATGAATAAAGTGAAGAATTGTGCTGTCCTCTTTAACACTGACATTATGAATGCTTTCTGATTCCCATAGAAACCTGTAAGGAGTAGATATCTCTACCTGGTATAAATTCACCTCCACATTCCGTGATATTTTAGAATTTATAGTATAGATCTAATAGTGTTCTTTATTTCTTCCCAGAATGATATAACTGTTCTAAAACTTTCCTACAGAACAAAACAAAATAAAAACACTCTCACAGTGATATTGTCCACATGGCTGTCACACCCCACACAAATCACACATGAGAGAAAGAACAGGAGGATATGCCTTCAACTTAATCTAACTGTTGGAAAAAAAGGTAGAATGACACCCTTTCCAGAAGGCAAAGGAGTCTTAGTTCTACATTGTCTAGGAAAAGGGAGGAACTTTTGCTCTAAAAACAGGGCGATGCAATATAATTACGGGATATAGCTTGATGTACGTCCTAACAAGCTGAGTTCATCTTGCTCCAAGAAATTTTCACAGTACCTTGTTTACAGCACTGTTTAATATGATCTATCAATCTAAGGATTTAAGGGCTTAGGAATCAAGACTGAAATATGTTTTCCTTATGTTTGAAAATAGAATAACTCTTAAGATCCTGAGTGTCTCACAGCAGTTTTGACTCTGCCGCAACCAGTCAGAGCAGAGTACATGTGCGTACATACACATAACTGAGCTGCATCCAGCTTCCCTCCTGCTCTTGTTGTGTGGCTTAGGGTGCTCATTTGAGCCCCCAGTGAATTGATTCAAGTTATTAACTGAAAGAGCAAAGAAAGAAGTAATGATTTGCTAAGACGAGCATTCAAACTTCTAGAATGAAAGAAATTATTCCCAAAGAATACCGATATCTTTTCCATTAAAAAAGCCTAGTGCACCATCCCTAAATATAATGTCTACAGTAGTGATGTCTGCCTTTAACCAGGTCTCTCATGGGATCCTTACTGCACCTTTTGTGGAAATGTTGAATCTTCATTTTTAAGTGTTTTTGGTAAGAGATGTGACCAAAAAGATGCCATAAAAAACAAACACAAAATCAAAAAATCAGACTGTTGGTTTGTAAATTAAATACCCAAAATATGTATATATATAATGTATATCTTTGCCATTAATCTTCCTATGCCGGACAATAGAAGAGTTGCTAACATTTTAGATGTTGAGGTTACTGTGAAGATAAATATACAGATCCAAATATTATACTATTAATCACTTCAGAAAAATGAACAAGAGAACTGACAATTTTTTTTTCCCAGTCAGGACTCACAATTCTATTGCCTGTGGGACTGAGTTGCTTTTTTAGAGGCCAAAAAAAAGGTAAGGGGACTCTCCACAAAAAACAATGAAGATAAAATAAGAAACTGTCCTGTCATCTCATTGAATACATAAAGTTAAGGTCCTTTGTAAAAGCTCACAAGTAAACATCTCAGGATTATCAGTCCCTGTATGCACAGTCAAAATTAACTTTATTAAATAAGGATAATTTAATCCCTTATATAATTAGAATGTCAAAGTTTGCAACATATATGTTTCTTAATGCATTTCTTTTGGTATGGAATTTTAATTATGTTGTAGCAGATGAAGAAAATTGAAAAGGTGAGAATATTCACAGTTACAAAAATACTGCATAAACCACAGTTTGTATACAAAACCCAAATCCCCTTCTTTCCACAGAGATCTTATAAATACTGCACTTTAGCATATTCACCATGATAGTTGTAACACTTGTGCTGCACCAACCATGTTGAGTATTGGACTCTTCCTCGATACTATCATCCCAATTCCTGATCTCTGCTACAAATAAACTACAGGCACTGCAGAGAAAATTACATGCCGATTTGCAACTGAAATAAATAGAGGATCTGCTTTCACACATAGGGACACAGATTCTGCATTGCTGCATGTGGTGTGACAGGTATGCTATTATAATTCTCTTTTTATAATAAAAGAATGGGTTAATTTCTCTTGTAGGAAATGCTGGGTAGGGTTTCCTTTCTCCTTTTCAAGTGTTTAAAATAATTAGTATTTAGTCATCCTGTCTTCCAATGTAATGGATACACCTGTTTGTATTCTATGTCTATTATGGATAAGTTCTGATTTCTATCACAATAAAACTCAAGCCACCACCATCTCATAGAAAATATTTCTTTACAAAATGGCTTCATTGTATGAAATGATTCATATTGCTTCCTGGGGTAAGATGCAGAGCAAGAGTTAGGGAGAACAACATTGTCACTAAGTATTTGCAAATATTACTAATATCACACTCCTTCCAAATTTGTTGAGCATGTGTTGAAGATCAATATAAATGTGAGGAGAAGAATTAAAAACAAGACCTTATCTCAATGTTGTATTGTAAATAATTGTTCGTGCATAATAACTTACAGTAAAGTGTAAATAACCATAGTCACAAAGCTCTTGAGGCTTTATATCAAAGATTGGTTTTCCTTTCCTGACCTTAAATTTGAAGTCCATTCAAACTTCTCACTCGAACTGCTAAAGATTACCGATTAAAGGCTACCTACTCCTGTGTTATCAGAGCCTTAAACTAGTGGAGAAAATTAAATAAATCTACTCTGTAGTGTTGTTAATTAGTATGTTATAAATACAAATGCTAAGGTGACCCTTGTCAACACTTTAATATTTTCTATGGCTTGAGGTTAAACCTGAGAACAGCATCAGATGACACATGATGCCAACTTCGTTACAACTGCAGCAGGTAAAACGCCAGGGAAAAATTTCAGGAACATTGCCTATCAAGCCCTGAGAGAAAAGTAGGCAAGTTATTTTCAGAGCTGGATTTGGGCAAGTTATAAAGATCACAATCCCTTTTGTTTTATGTAAGTGTCAGCATAGATTCAGTTGTGGACAACTGACAGATTTTACCCCCTCAGGATAGTGGAAATGAGGAGTGCCAGCATAATCAGTCAGACTGTAATGCCACTTAAATTTGTCATATGATCCTGTTAACTTTATATGCTTGACACAGCTGAACATCATGTTGCTTGTTAGAACATTTTGAGAACTGCTCTGTCTCCAAGATAGACTCTGAGAGTCTTACTTGAACGTGGATATGTGGATAGAGCAAGCCTTCATTTTGATGGAAGAGATACTCAAATATACACTCTGTGATCATAGCAGGACACAACTCTGTGTGATCTTACAGTGTTTTTATCGATTCAGACAAACTCAGTCACCTTTTTTTTCCCCAGAAATCACAAAGACTGTATAGTGTTGTTCTTTTGATACAATAAAGCATGTATGAAAGTAAAATTTTGTAGATGTTACCAATTAATTAGTATCTTGATTTCAGTGGAGTTTTGAAGCTACTTTAGTAGCTGATTTCAGTTGATGTTGCTGTGAAGAGTCTTTAGGGAAATTTAGGCATTATTGTGCTCAAAGCCTTTGTGCACTTCCAGTTAAGGAAGTAGCCAACCGAAAAAGAAATCTGCAGAAAGAAGTGGCGTAAGCAGAGCAGTTTGAAAAAGGCCAAAATGACACTGCTCATGAATCACAGCAAACTGATTGTAAGTCTGAGGAAGGAACACACTACAAAGAGAAACCTTCTTTGGTACAAAGCATGTAACAGAGTCAGTTGTAGTGAAGGCATTTGGACGCCGTAATAATGTGAAATCAGATCTCGGAGCTACATAAGCACAGAATGAATTTGTTCTCTGGATGTAGTCACTATACATCATAGTTCCATTTCAGACCAAGACAGAGCCTCATCCAAATACAGTTTCAGAATATGGTGGGATTTTCTGTTGAGAACCCCAGCAAATAAAAACAATCAGATTCAGGCTGGCTTATGTCTGACAAGTTATTTCCATGACAAACTTGAAGTAAAAAATGCTAAGATGTAGAAGAAACAAGAGTAAAATTTTGCGGGATAGCATCATGATATAGTATAGTTGTGGACAACTTATGTGTAGAACACTTAAAAAAGATCTCAAAATACAGTTTTTTCCTTTTTAGAAGACTAAAATATTTGTAAACACAGGACAATTTTTTGGTTTGTTTTCTGGAAGCTGCCAATGAAAGACAAGGTTGGGGACAACAAACATAGCATATGCCCAAAGGATATATGGATTAGGGGAGAAGGTGGGGAATAGAGTCATGCTGATAAAGTAGGACAGGTTGTGCTGAGAGACAGGACAGAGAGAAAGAAAATAAAGTCCATATCCACCCAACAATGCTAAAAGTTTCCTGTGCATCGCTGATGATAGGGTGCAGACTGGCATGTTGGACTGTATTTGTCCAAAATGAAAGAAAGTAAAAGCACACAACTTATAGAAGGGTCAGGAAACAGGTTACTCTTCTGGCCTCAAAAAGGTGATACTAAAAATTTTTATTAATTTAAAAAGAAACAAAAATCCAAAAGCCATGGAAATTTGTTACAGAGAGCACAGAACACATTCTGTCCAACTGCCACAATCTCATTTGTGTTGCAGGGAAAAAGACTTCTATCTTTTTATTACTTACTCAGTGGAGCGATTTAGAAAAATTTACCAAAGGATTACTACCCTCAGATCAGTCACAAACCTAAAATTAAGTGGAAAAACACAGGTCCTGTAATTTCCTTCTAGCTACCTTGCATCTTCTACATGCAAGAGGGCACCAAAGCCATCTAGCTCTACAGTGCAGACTTATTTGTATTAGGATTATGCAGGAGTCTGAGCAAACTATATTATGTTAGTCATTTTACACGCATTCCAAATATGGAAAGTATGCAGCAGCCTTATAGTTATCTGATGTTATCTTAAACATGTGAGAGTACTTGCCTCAAACTCAGATAAGAACAAAGATTTTAAGCTTATCTTAGCTGCAACAACACAAACCAGGTACATATCCATTTCTGCTGTCATCATCTGTAGCACACATTACCCATGATTGCTCCTCTTTTATTCACACATTTGTTCCAAAACTACAATTTACTACTCCTGTTCTTATGAGTTCACAGCTTTAATTCTTGTAACAGCCTGTTAGAAGACACATTATTTGGTCTTTTGAAGAGCACATTCACAGTGCTTAATTCTGTGTTTGCACTATGATGCAACAAGTACAGGGATGACAAGGAAAATGCATTCAAAACCCAGTAAAAGCCCACTCTGTGATAGATAACAAAGGTTTCATAAAAAGTAAACCATCAAGCTTTTAAGTCAATAAGATTCTGCTACAAAATACATGATTTGCATACAGTTTTCCTTTAGCAGAAAGAACAGCTGCATATTAAATTGGTTTGACAAAAGATGTTAGAAAAACATCAGCAGAAGCGCCTAGAATGTAAAATGCTGATATTTAAACACAAAAAAGATTGGGTTAAAAAAAAAGTAAAAATTAGAAACAACTCCAAAGCAAGGCTGCATTTCATTTCAGCTTGCTCTGTGTTTATGAGAATGCAATTACGTTTGAGCCATTTCTCAACACTGTCACTTGTGCATGCATGAGGTACTGCAAGATATTATGTGTATACACAAGATATTACCTAAATAGGACAATTTTCACAGTTGAAAGGTCCCTGCAGAAATAAATAAAAGATCCTGCTTGAAATATGACTGTTTCTTTATTTTTGAATGGTACAAAAGAAACTCGTTCTACCTTCCAAGTCCCAATTCCTTTCCTCTTAGGGCACTGTTTCTAAATGGTTCTATTATTTAGGCCTTGAGGATGGCAATACAGGGATCACAGTAGGCAGTTCTCAACAGGCTTCTTATCAAAGAATTCACAAAAGTCCAGTTCAACCTAATTTTCTGTCAGAAAGCATACAGCACTATGCAATCTGCTAGCACGAGAAAATTAGAGGTTGCAGGCCTGTGTGTCATGGCTGATTTTTGCCATACCACAGAACTCACTCCTCTCCCTCAAAGGATGTTTTAAATTACAAGAATTTTAAAGCTGTATGGAATGGACACATAATCACAGGTGTGTTTTATATATATTTTTATATATTAAAAGAATACATATTTAACCTCTCCCTTTACATACGATGGATTACTCTGAATGAAAATCCAGTGGAACATGGTGTTGAAAGCTTTACAGGATTTTACTGGCTATTAAAATGGTTTTGCTTTTTTTTCTTTCTAGGACTACAGAGCAAAAGATATTTTACCAAAATAAAAGTCACCTTGAAAGATAGTTTCTATTCCATGACAACTCAGAACAAGATATACTATTTTAGTGTCTTGAGCAGCAAAATGTAGTAACAATTTGCAAGAATTTTTAAACTACTTATAATGAAGCCTTACTGAATTTTCTTATTTCCCTATTCAGCCAATCACTTGCTATGCTAAAACCCTCACGTTGCACTCTACAGGCTGATTTGGTAACATACTCCTTATCAAACCGTTTTTTGCCTGAAGTACTTTATCTCCTATACATCTGAACAATAACATCTATCACGAAAAGCTTTAAAATATTTCTTTATCATAATATTAGCCATTATTTTTCTCCCTAATCTTCTCAAAACAAATACAGAAGTTTTAAAGATCTCAGTACAGTCACTATGTAGATTCTCCTAGAAGACATTAAATGAACATGTAAAATGTGAAAACAAACAGCATATGTGGCTTTTGATTTGTTGTTCTTGTTGCTCCTCTAAACTTACTTAATTTTCTTTTAATTAGAGGAATATTTGATTTTTATAGCTAGATTATATGATCTAAATATGTACAATAGACAGAAAGAAGTTCACATTTACAATAGGCATTACAATCTCTTATTTTCAATAATTTGTAACCTTTCAAGGCAATATGCCTCCATGTCTGAACTTTTTTAGGTGTTAAAAAGCTCAATTAGCTATTCTTTAAAATGAGGGAAATATTGCTATAACTAAAATATTGCTTCTATTCTTTTTACTTTTAATCAAGATTAGATCTTTACCCATCATTCCTAAAATTGCAATAAGTACTGTCTCGTCCTTTTTAGCCTTTGAATCTTTCTTCAAGTAAAATATTTTTATTGAGCTATTTTAATTTTCATTTTCCAATCTAGCTCAAAAATAATTTATTTGGCTTTTTACTATGGTTTCAGATATACATATGTCTGCATGTCTGTGAACACAATTATAGTGAAGCTTAATGTAGGCAGTGTATAACTAGGCAAACTAAACTCATACAAGATTAAAATTAATAATTATTTTTCAAATGTGTGAGAAAAGCTTTAGTGTATAGCAAGCACAAGATCTTGAGTTTTGCAATGGAACATGTATAGATTCCTAAGCCAATATGAGTCCTGGGGCATTTACCAGTTTGACACTGGTACTACAAAGGACAGGTACATGGATGAGATTCATCCCTGCTAACATGTCAGCCTTCCATGGTCATGTCCAGGACCCCTGGAATCCCCTTAGCACCACTAACCTTTCAAAACTCTGATTTGGAGAGTGAGTCCAGAGGACATCATCACTTCAAATATCTTTGGTTAGGTCCTGAAAACCACTGGAGTGTGAGATTTCTGTTTCTGCTCTAAAACATCCACTTGTGTCATTTACCTTGTCATTATCCTCAGTCTCCTCCTCTGCTCTTTCTCTGTTTCCTCTCTTTGGCCATCCAACTAAAAGTTATCAGTCCTAGCTGGCTAAGGGTGCATCCTGCATTCCTGCAACTGTAACTACAATGGAAGCTATCAGTAATGTCATAAATAGCTTCAATTCAGCACAGTCAATCAGATTTTGGAGAAGTTCAGAAGGCCATCTGTTCTACTGCTTCATCAAACGGTTCTAAGACAAACTAAAAAGAACCACAGTTAAAGGCATTTTCCCCTATTTTTCACTTTTTGCTATTGCCTGTAATTGCCTTGTTTCCCTTGAAGGAAGCAAGATCAAATTTTACTTTAGTAAGCACCCCATTACTGCTCCACATACCTTGAGTAACATCTTTTCCAAAAGGGCAGTTCCTTCCATCTTTGATATGAGACAAACAACTTTCAAACACAGAGATCTTTGCCGTGGAAACTCTCTGGATAAGTACTTCAGCCTTACAAGAAATAGAAAAGCCTTTACACTAATAGTGTGACCCTAGACCCCGGACAGGAGGCAGTGCTGTCTGCAGTTCACCTGGGCGGTCTGACAGTACCACAAGCATTTCATGAACAGTTGCTCTAAATGGGTCCTCTCACCAATTCCACCCAAGCTAATCCTCTGTGACAGGTGCATTCCTTCAATCAAAAAATAAAAAAGTAGATGAGCTTGTAAACCAAAGTAAATTCTTACAAATGGACCTTCATTTTTGTCGTCTTGATTTTTACCTCTTTCACTTAACTTCGAGAAGGCAGAGAGGAATGTTAGGAAGAAAAAGACAGAGAGTACTTACCTAGAAAATAGAACATTAAGAAAGAAATCATTAGAACACAGAAGCTTACAATTTTTACTTATATCAATAGCATGCAAAAATGCTTACAGAAGCACTAGAAAAAAATATTGTTTCTCCTTAGGTATTAATGCTATTTTTTTTTGTTATTGCACAATTAATGTAACGTTAGCACATAAATATACATATAGGACACTGTTTCTTATATATTCAAAAGTCTATCTGAATTTTCTTTCTTATAGTACTTAAAATTTAATTCAACACTTATTTTTGATAGCTTATATACAAAACATCTGTCTCTTTCTGTGGACAATATAATAAAAAATTTTATTTCAATTACCAGCTACAATCACTAGCTTCCAGTATATATCTTTGTGCAGTTGAGTTTAAAATTAGTTTTACTTTAGCATTATTGAACATAACTGTATTTACTAATATCAAAACATGCAAGTAAACTTTGAGTTCTCATACCTTCATAGAAAAAGGTTATCAGTCATTGTACATATAGATAGATCAAATTTTAGATGGACTAAAAGTGAAATATTGAAGGTATTTTAAGATCACTAAAGTTTCTTTGCTATTTATTTCCATCAAAAAAATCCATCCCACAAATTGAAAAAAGATTATAAAAATTACTTGAGTTATGGCAAGAGTTATGGAAGAGGATACAAAAGTGCTCTGCATTTAAAATATGACTAGACCACCAGGAATTTTACCAGTGCTCAGTACAGTGTTTTCCTCTAATAATTAATCCAAGTTGTGCTAAAAATAAACAGTAAAGAACTAGTGTTTTAAAAAAACATCATCTTCAGTATTCTAAAAACATAAATGCTGTCATCTCAGTCAAATATGCACAGAAACTGCAGGCCAAAAAAAAGCTTTCCACAAGTAAAAAACTTAAAACCAAAGAAAAAAATTTCCTATTATTCAGTGCTACTGAATTTACAACCTATTATACTTTCAGCAGAAGTGAAAATATGATTAACGAATGTCTGAAAGCTCAGTCCAGAAGTGACACTGAAGAGTCTCATGAGGAATACAAGGTTATACAAGTGGATTTGATGAACATTAGAAGCCATTGCCACTGTAAAACACTTCTCTCTATGCTTTTCTATTAGTCATTTCTTTGTCCTGTTTTTGATTCTCTCTCCCTCAGCAAATACCACAATCACACCCTGCTGTTGTGAACAAGCCTAGCACCTGGCGTCTCCAGACTTCATGATCTACCTCCTCTTGGTATTGTCAGCTGGACACAATTAATGAGACAGACTCCAAGTGCCCACCAATCCAGACGTCAATCAATGACCGGGGCAAAATGGGGAGCATAGCAGAAGGGAAAAGTTATTTGTTAGAGGTCCCATAAATCGTCATGATTTTGTGCATATGATACACTCCTGCAAATGCTGACATTATATTTTATTAAAAACACTGGTTTTTTCTGTATTTAATAGTTTTGCTTAATGATTTAGAAATGGAAATTAATAACAAAATCCTAGCAGAAAAGTATGAAAAAGAGCCTTCTATTAGAGCCCTTACAAAACTGAAGTTTATATTGGACATAACTCTTAGGGGGGAAAAAAAGAGTAGAAATATTTTCTGGAATAGGTACAGCATTCAGCAGAAACAGGCTGAAGACCTTAAGTGGCTGAAGGAATGAATATCACTAACTAAACTTCTCAGTACATGAAGGCTAAAAATATTTATAGTCAGGAGAAGCTGAAAACTGACACTTTCATATTTTACATTGTAGGCTGACTTACATTTTCACTGATTGTGGAAACCGGTTTTTAAGACACCTCTTTTGCTCTCATTACAGCTATTCTTTTGCTCTTAGGGGATAGCAGAAATAAGAAGATTATAAGAAAATACCTGTGACAAATGCCACAAAGAATATCTTCATATCAAGGCCAAAAGAAAGATCAGCATCTAGCAAAAGAATCTTCATTTTAAAGCGTTGTTTTTTTCCTGTTTTAACACATGAAGGCAGTACGTTGTACTGCTGTAGAGTATAGCTAACTTTGCCAAGCAGTGCAAATAGCTTTAGATACTTCTTCAGACCCAGAGGATCAAAATATCATGCACATCCCTGTATGCTATCCTAAAATAGCACAATCTATCATCTTCTTTCCTCATGCTTGCTTCAGTAATAAAAGAGCTGCAGAACAGTTCTTAGAAAGGGAAGAAGATTTTATATGTCATACAACCAGCAAAGCGCTTAGGGTAACTGGGTTAGCTTTAATTTAGCTAAAGAGGCTATAACTGTTACATATAAAGCTAGAACATTCATGATTTTCAAATGGCCAGACCTTCAAAAGATACCAGCTTCTGACAAAGAGTCGTAGGTCTGCTGGTTGAACTATAGCAGCAATAATTCATACCCTGCCAGGCAGTGTCAAAGCTTCTGCTAGCAGACTTAGGTGCAGGAAAAACAGGAAAGCTGTGCTGTGTAATTGTACTGGACAGAGTCAAGACCAACTTAATGTATTCCCTTTCTCAGTGGGGCTTATTAGCCCAAGTTAATGTGTTAACTTCCTCAGTGGGGCTTATTAGATTGTCTGCCAGACTGGCTTTTACCCCAGGCACTTCAGATTATTAATGGAGCAATCACAGAACTTTTCCATTGACAGTAGGAAACTGGTGAGAGTTGAATGGAGGAATGTCTTCCTGAGACATGTGGTGAGGAATGGCGAGTGAACAGGGTCTGAATAGCAGGGATTATGAGAGAGACATATAATTACTGTACTCAGCTACCTATGGGAAGGATATAGAGAGGCAAAGCTGAACTCTTCTCAGCCTTTCACGGAGAATAAAGAAAAACCAGTTGCAGTTTACACAAAGCAGTATTTCGAATACTACAAGGAAACACAAGGAAAGAATAACCTTCACAACTATGATGATTAAGAACAGAAACCTGATGTCCTAAACTTTCATGGAATCTCCGCTAGCTTACATGCTCAAAGCTTCACTGGTGAAGCCCCTGAGAAATCTGATCAATCTTCAATGTTAGCCCTGTGGTCAGCAGAAGATTGGATGAAGTAGCTTACAGGGAAGCCTGCCAAGCTAACTGATTTTATAATTCTAACTCTGTAGTTACAACTAATAATAACACAGTTTTATAAAAGGAGAACAGAAATGAGAAGGCCAAGACATTCTTTATACCTTTCTCTTTCGTTCATGTGACACCATGCTGTAAACATCACTCCATGCCCTCCACACAGCAGGTCAGAATTTTATTTTCTATATTTAAAAGACCCTTCTTATTGCCGTCATTTTTTTGCAGCCCAGATGCTATGTAAACAATTCTCTACAATTAGGCTACAAATTCCTGCTCAGAACACATAAGTTTTGTTAAACATTTCCTGTTTCATTAAGTAACATGTTATAAAACAGTTTTGAAACTCAGGCAAAGGAATTAGAGACTTCCTAGGAAGCAGACAGTGTTATCAGTGTCCTAGCTGTACCTCTTAGATGTGTAAATTGATACTTAGTTTTTTGATCTTTTTTAATCTAATCCATTTGAGATTTGCTTTTTAAATGCCTAGGACAATTTTGAAATGTATGTAAACTTTTCTCATTGTAGCTTGTACTTGTGGATTCTGGGCTAGATTCCTAGATTGTTTCATAATGGGGTCTGTTGAAAGAATGTTATGGAAATGACACATAGGAACAAACCCAAAGTATAATATTATTAAAAACAATGACACATTGAATTAGTATTAAAAAGTATTAAAAGTGTTATTTAGTAATGTTTGTCTACCATTATTTATTTTGTCAGTTAGACATGCCCCTAATGCCATATGAGACGGACGCATCCAGGAAGTACTTGGCAGTCAGTATTTGTACGTCGATATTTGTATATATCTGCAGATGGAGGATGGAAAGGATGAGCTTCTGTTATCATTTAGATGAAGTTCTCTGATAGTTTAAGTACTGCAGCCGAAATAATCATGAAGCCCAAAATTACATACAACTTTAGAAAGACGTCCCATCTTTGTAAACATATTTTCTTTACATGCAAGAGCATGTACATCTATAATGTTCAAATGTTGGCATTGAAGGATAGATTCTCAGTGGTGCTGTTGCAGAACTAATTAAAGCCACAGCTGGAGGAAGAATTACAAAGACAAGAAGAAATCTGGAGCAATTTTAGTTCCTCCCCCCAAACACATTCAAATCCTCTCAGCCTTTTTTGTAGAAAGCAGATGAAGAAGTATAATTTGCTTCTCACTAGACTGCGGAATAAAAATGCTTGGATAATGAATATTTGAAAACTGACTGCTATATAGCAGTGCCAGAACACAGAGGGCATTAGCTCTCCTTCTACTCTTTCACTTATTCTTCTTAGTAAAAGAGATCAAAGATGTCCACTCTGAAAATAATGATTCTCAAATGCTGGTGGCAGACATCAGGTAGAGAAAGTCATCTTTGCATGCTTCTGCTTTCAGTTTATGACTGAAAAACTAACAGATAGAGGAACTGACAACTGAAGAGGCATGTATGGGCTAATGTTGTTTGAGTTTTCATCATAAAAGAAAATGTTATTTACTGTCTACAGCAGTATTTCTATCACCCAATACAGTTTTCTTCCCTCCTCCTGAACACTTTCTGTCTTTCATACACTTCTCTGTCCTTATTCTAGCATAGAATCACTTCCTTCATGTCCCATCAGGTCCCGCAGGGATCCTGTGTGACTGTGAAGTGACTGAGAGTTGCCGTTCTGGCTGCATCTGATAACCCTGCTTGCTGCATCAGCTCTGATGCCAGGGACATTAGGCCTTTTAGGAAAGCCTGTTTCCCATGCCTACCAGGCAAGATAAAGAAAGCAGTGATGAGGTTTCACCTATGAATGCAGAATTTCCATATCTAATTTTTTGAGTCTTAATTATGGGCATACCTTAATGTGTAAATCCCACTTGAGCATTATGTAGACTTCTAAATCACATAATTGAAAATCAGGATGGCTAGAACAGAAAACATGTTTTAAAGAGATTAATTAAGGGATATTAGAGAAGTTGTAGCACTGAATTGCCTCCTGTCCACTGCTGCTCTGCCTCTTCACCACTGCAATTCCCCTCTTCAAAGCTTTCCTTATATTTAAAGAGTGGCTGCAGTAGTTATAATTCCAAAATATCTCAATGAAAAACATACCTCTGGAAAATAAATACACGTCGCTGATAGCTCTTTTTCTTAAGATTATGTATTACTTTGTGCATAACTATATGACTATTTTAGCAGTATGAAATATGAAATTTCTGATTTTCTTTGCAGGACTTCATTCCAAAGAAAAGAACATGTGATACACTATATTTTAAGGATTTCAAAAGTTCCTATGGCAATGAAAATCCTGTGTTATTCAAAGAAGTTAGGAAAAATGGCCAATGATATCACTGAAATATGATCAAGATAACAGGAACAGCCTTATATTTGTTAAAGGGAAAGAACACAAAAGGGTTCTATACATGGGTAGGTATGGATTATAAGATTATGTTAGTACCATCCTCATCCATAGACACCATATTTTCCAGTTATTAGTTATTTTCATAATGCCTGTATCCTTTTCTCAATAGTATTTACAGAGGCAGGATAAGAAAGTTTTACATGAGAAACTGCTGTTGTATTGCCCTTTACCAGTGAGACAGCACTTCCCAGAAATACGTTAGGAAGGGACAAGCAGGTGAATTCAATCCTGGAAACACTTAAGAAATGACAGACACTTAGAGAACAACTGCTTCCCACAAGTTCTAGCTGAACCAACAAGTCTGTGATCCATGCTGCCTAGCATGCCAGACCAAATCTAAGAACTAGTAACCTGAAGTTTCCTTACAATATGGGGGAAACCAGCTCTCTGTTTAGCAAAAGTTACACAGACAAACAGTTCAAAAGTTTAGGCCATAACACATGGCTAACACACTGGTTCTGCAGTAAATATTCCTATCTGTGGCCAGTCAACTCCTCCACTACCTGGAGGAGTCTTATAAAAATCAGTGAGAGTCTATAGTCAGATAGCGACAGGACAAGGGGCAATGGTTTTAAACTGAAAGAAGGCAGGTTTAGATTAGATGTTAGCCAGAAATTCTCTACTCAGAAATTGCTGAAGCACTGGAGCAGGTTGCCCAGAGACACTGCGGATGCCCTGTCCCTGGAAGTGTTCAAGGTCAGGTTAGACGGGGCCCTGAACAACCTGATCTAGTGGGTGATATCCCCACCCATGGCATTGGGATTGGAACTGGATGACTTTTAAGGTCCTTTCCAACCCAAACCATTCTATGATTCTAAGATTCTAATTCTCATTCATATCCACACGGATTTCAAACAGTTGGAGACTCCAGAAACATTTGCACTTTGTAGAGTACTGAATTATGAAGAGTCATTCATTTAAGAGCTGATGAGCATTCTTTAGGATAATTATGAATATAAATGAAGCATAATAAATTCTTCTTATTATCTTTACAGCATCACTATAAATTTTTTTCCTGGCCATCTATAAAAAAACATAATCAGAAAAGTGGCTTACGTCTAAAGTTTACCAAATCATCCATTTTTTGTTTTCATTTGCTTTGAATTATTAAATATCTTAATTACGAATGCATAGAATACAAAATTCATATAGCCTTACATGTTGTAAAGCAGAAGTCAGTAATATAGCAATACTAACTGGCAAAAAACCCCCATTGTACCTGTGTTAAATTAACTCAAAGTGACATTCATCCCTGTCACTTTGGATATTTCAGAATAGTGTCATTTACTAGCAATAGGGAGTTAATTTAACTTTTTATTTACTAAGAATATTAAATTTTTCCACAATAAATGTCTTGTAAATATGTTGCTTAGGTAGATAAGATAATAGTCAATTTCTGATCTGTAGTGAGATAATAATTGGTTAATGTTACATCTGCATACAACACACATTAAATATAAAGAGATGCAAATTTATATCTAGAAATACTGAATTCACCATGCACTGCTTGGCATCCAAGGTGATCAGTTATTGCTGTAAAAAAAGCCCTGTAAACTGGCTTCTGGGTAGCCAAAGATACCAAATTACACTCCCTAGAGATCATCTGGTCTACACTAAACTAATTTTCATTATGCTTTCTTCTTAGTCCTTAGTTGCAACATGCAAACACTTTAAACTAATATGTAAGAGTAAGTAATTTTAGTAAAATGGGATAAAAAGCAAAAAATGTCCTTGGACAAAAAAAAGTCTATTAGCATGATTAGTGTAAAGTTATCAATAGCTATTATTGTGCCTCTTTATAGGTATATTTAGATAGATCTTATGTCATGCAGAAATCTTGTAATTTAATTACTGAATGTAATAATGCATCTTCCCTGGTGGTAACAGAATATTTCATTGCATTACATCATCATGAGGGATAAAAATTGCCCTAAGTCAGAACTGGACTCTGTAGTTTTTAAATAAAAATAAGTAATATTTCTTTCCTATTTCATCAGGGAGGGACTCATGTAAAGCAGAGTGCCCTTGTAATTAAAGATTTCAAAACAATGCTCACACTAAGGGTGAATTGAAGAAACTACTTTTATACTGACATTTTCTGATTCCCCAATACTTCACTTGAAATCTTTTCTTGAAAGTAATTAGATACCTATTTGCTTTTCTGAAATGTGAAGTCCGTGACTATAAGCCAGGAAATCTGTTTGCTTCTTGTTTGTACCCAGTGAGCATGCATAATTTGGGGCAAATTGCTTCACTTTCTTGTCCTTTAATTTGTTTGTAGGAGCCCAAGGAAAGTATGTTTCTAACAGCTGGCACTGAGTTATGTAAGAATGGGAATTCTGGCCTTTAAAATAAAATCCTTTACTGAAAGTTACACAGAGCTTATATCTATCAAGTGTCTATAATCAGGGCGCCAAAACCAATCCATTTGCAATGTCTCATGTCTCTTGATATTAAAGCACCCAGAAGATAATTACATTTAGGATTTATGATCTAAAACATCCTTCACCACATTTTGATAAATGTTTTAACCTTTCTGCAGATCTAGCCTCAATACCCACATATGTTAATTAAAATCTAAAATGTGTAAAAAATTAAACAGATCACACATTTTCTCCATCCTAAATTTCTCAAGAAATATTCAGGAGCTAGTAATCAGCTGTATGCAAAAGAAGTTTTATTTAACCCTTTATATACTGTGTTGCTTCTTTTAGTACATGTACATAGAACTCTGAATAGCTGGACAGAAGGGAGCTCTGGAGATCCCTGCTAAAAACAGGGCAAACACTGTGATGTTTTTAAGAAAGAAATGTGGCAAGTTTTTGAAAGGCAGTCAAATTTTTAGTATTTCTTCACTCTCATTGGAGTTTCCATAGAGTTTCTATGGATTACTTGTCACAGATAGCAAATCAGTTTAATTCTCCTTCATTGCTTAAAAAGATACTTCCAAAAGTCCAATGAAACACAAAGCTGCTGTGATGCTGCTGCTGCTTTCCTCTTCTGTACACCTATGAATTTCATTTAGGTCTTGCCTGCATCCAGTAGAGCAAGTGGAAAGAAGCAAAACTCCAAGAAGTTTAATCTTGAAAATTTTAGGGTTTGTTGGGAAGAGCCACAATACTGCAACTGGACCTATGTTTTTAGACTGGACCACGTGTGCCTGGATATACACCTGCATGACAGAATCACAGAATAGTGAGTAGAATGGTTTGGGTTGGAAGGGACCCTTAAAGGTCGTCTAGTGCAACTCCCTCAGCAATGAGCAGTGACATCTTCAACTAGATCAGATTATTCAGAGGCCTGTCCACCTTTGTCTTAATTTGTTTCCAGGAAAAGGACATCATCCACCACCTCTCTGGGCAACCTGTTATGTTGTATCACTACCCCCATCCCAAAAAATTTCTTTTTTATATCTTGGATGAATCATCCCTCTTTCAGTGCTGTCTTTTCTTTCCAAGTTCTCACCAATAAACCAAACATGATTTGCTCCAACCCTCTGCTTTTCCAAACACTTGAGAAAAACTGCAAAATCAAGCAGGCCGTCTTTGAAAACACTTGATAAGACAATACAATTTTCTATGGAATGGAAATTTATTTTATTTTCATTGGTGTTACTGATTTTTGCAGTACACACATGCTACCTACATCTACCACATTCACCATGTACTTTTCTGACATAACTGCTGCAATTCCAGACATAATATTGAATATACATATGAACAATTCAAGTTTCATTTCAGAAGTGTTGTATCTAAACAACTAATTGAAGACAACTTCATCTAAAAGTAAAGTTTCAGAGAAAAGGACATTGTTCAACTTCATTTGCAAGAAGTTGAATATGAATTTCATTCCTCTGAATTTATGTCTAATGGAAGAATAGCAAAGTCACAACAGAGTCTTAACAAAGTTTTGTGAATCACTAATTGTGAAAATTCAGAATAGAATATAGATCCAAAATTACATGAGTATATTATGCATTCTTCTTTTCACACTGACTCTCAGGTTATCTTTACATTGCAGAAGATTAAAAGCATAACATTCTCCTTACCAGAAGAAAACCCACAGAAGATAACTTCCAAATTGCTTTCAGCATTCCCAGAGCCAGTGATGCCAGGTTGCCTCAAAAGCTCTAGCTTTTACTTAGCCAGCTTCTGACATCTCTGAGGGTCCCATCTCTCCAAAATTATTTCCAGCTCAAAGCTGACCATTATAACTTTGCAATACCAGGACCAGTGATTACTAGAATTCACTCATTTCTAGCATATTTTCCCTGACCTTATTTTTTTTTTAATAATAAACATACATGTTTATTTCCTATTAATTGTTATTCAAATTCACAACCAAAAATGCTGACACTTTTTTGGAAGTGTTTGGAGTTATTTGGGGGTGATTGACAAAATCCTGCTCTTGCCACAGAAATTCTAGGCTTTGTTTCATATTTTCTTGCATTTTTTGTTAAACAGTCTTTAAGACAGATGCCACCTGTGCCCTGAGCAGCAGAGTGCCTGTTGCCAAGGAAACAACACCCTTCTCTTCCCTCCCCCTCTCCTTATTGACATGCCTCAGCATTAAGGACAAACAGAAAAAGGCTTCCATGATTGCTAACAAACGAAAGAATAATACCTTCAAATACTAGCATTCCAATAATATCAAAAATTTTGAAGTCCTGTTAGCAAACCTGCAAACTACAAACTGTGACTTTTCATTAAATTTTTACTTTGCCATAAATATAAATATATCCTATGGGTATGTCCTATAGATAATAGGATATTTATAAGCATTACACTCCTACTATGAGCTGTAGAATGCAGACTGTAGATTCTGCTCAGCCATGGACACAGAACTAAAGATAGTCTGAAGATGAGCTGAAGAGGATGCTCTGAAGAAAAAAGTTCTTTATCATAACTGCCTGTGGCACAGTGGAACAACTCAAATAGATTGATTACATTTGGATGCAACAACAGGTAGGAAGATTTTTCTTACCTGTACAGCCAAGATTTAGTAGCCAATTACTTGCAACAACAACAAATCTAAGTCCAAATCTAAACAGTAAAACTGGATCAAAGTAAACTCTGCGCTCTAATCATGATGGGTTTCCTGTAAGTTCCTTGTTTCCCAATAGCCCATTTCTATTCATCTGAGCAACTAAAGAAGAGGTGAGGTTGCCACCTGACCTGCAGATGTTTAACTCCATTTTCCCAGAGCCAGAGGAATACACCTGAACACCATTATCTCACAGCACTTTTTTTTTTTTTTTAGGAAACCAAATCAGTTCCCAAATATTCTAAAAAACCAGAAACAGAAGAAAAGAGGAGCCCAGGTTCCATTTAGTCATTAACACAAAGCCACAGGGGGAAAAAAAAAAAATGCAGAAAAGGGCCCAGAAATAGATATCATTACTCAGGCCCTAGAGAAATCATAGGTTAACTATTCCTGACTGCAACAGTAACTGCATCCATTTCTGGCTCCAGCAGATAGAGCAGGAATTGCAACCAGAAACTAAATGCTGTTTTCAAACCTTTCAATGCCATTAGGAAATAGTGGACAGAGATGCTGCCAGGGCTGTGGGCGCACCAAGCAACTATGCTTGCTGTTCCCAGGCTCACTCCCTCTTCAGGAACTGGTCCAGTCCTGTCCCTCACAGCCCTTCCTACATTTGACACCTCACAACCAGTTTGCTTCAATGGCTGAATGTGCAACCCAGGACAGCATCCTGCTGCTCACCGCTGCTGAGCAGGGAGATGGAAGAGATTGGTCTTTTACTCTGAGGAAATCTTTCCCAAAGCTCTCCTGCAAAACATTTTCATTGTCTTGGTTTAAAAATGAAAAAGAAGAGTACACCTATTATAAATAATTTAGTAGAAAACAGACCTCATTTATTGACATGCCACATATTGTGCTCAGGTATTTTGTATCTGAAGGTATCAGAAGAGGATACCTTCACTATCAAAGGAGAGCATCCCAAACAAGAAAATGCTGCATTTATGAAGGGTCCTAGACCAGTCCTTCTCTGCTGCAACAGAGTCATGGTCCTTATACTTAATGCTTTAACAAAAGTATTATTTATTCTGATCATTGCAAATTTGTAAAAAGTTTGTAATGGCGAGTTAATTTAGGATTTCTTACAGAAATCTGGAATGAAATTAATTTCTCAGGCAGAATTTAATGGAGATCAACTTCTTTGCCATATTTTCCCCACCAGATCTCCCGGCATACTGTGTGATCTCCTTCAGCGAAAACAGCAATAAATCCATTGGCATGCTCAGATGTGCAGCAGCACTTTACAAAATTAGTATCCTTTCACATGATTTTATATATTTAACTTGACTAATAAACCTGATAATGAATTATTTGGATACTCCCTCCATATGTTTTGAAATATTTTTACACAAATTGAATATTGTGCATGTTGATTGTATTTTGGGTTTATAATATTTCATTCTAAAATACCCCAGATGAGTTAAATACACCAGAGTGTATTTAAAGTGTATTTACACTTAAAGTTTTGTAGGTTCTTCCATTATTTAAGTCCTAATATATATAAAATTAGAAAGGGATTTTAATCTCTCTTACTTTGCAACAAAATTACTTTATAGAGAGAAATAAGCAAACTATAAGCTTAAATTAATTCTTAAAATCCTTAACAAATGGCCAAGGAAACTATTATTTCCATAAGTATATCCATACGAAAAATAGCATTACTGTTTTAAATAACAGTATAATCACAGCATTTTTGAGCACATATTTTAGCTTGCCTTACATAACGAAATCTACTTATGTCAGTAAAATTAAGAAATAAATACCAGAGAGTATTTCTATTAAATATTTCTAACCGTTATATATCTAATTTATTCTTTAAGTGAAAAATATCTATGACTAGAAGTAGTATTTTCATATAGTTCCAAATCCATTAGCTTGTAATTCTGTAAAAAGCATTTTTGTTTTTTCTGGCAATATTTTTCTTGGTCATGGAAGATGAAAATAACCTGCTAACCACGAAATAAACATGCCCAAGCAGTAATTTTATTTACTTGCTACTTTTCCTCTTCAATTAAAGGAAGATTTATTTTTTCTCCTTAAAGTTAACAACGTTAACAGCCTTTCATCATAAACCGTAGATTGTCACAGCGGGAAATAATACAATCAGATCCAAGTAACCAAGGTATCTTTTCTTTTTCTTTCTTACATATTCCAGTCCTACCAGGAGGTGATGTTGAGAAGATGAAAAGAATAAAAATAAATCTGAGAATACTGTGAACTATGACATTGAGCCAAATTACCTGCTTCTAGGTGAAGAAAACTCCCACTGAAAACACATCAATAGATGATTTAGTCTTTTATGACAGTAGAATTTGTTCTTATAATGTAAAACTATTCTTCATTTCTAATGCAGTATCTCAGAAAATTTCAATGCTTCAAGATGTGCTGCATCAAGGAAGCCCTGTTGTTCTTTATAGAATAGAATATGCTCATAGAATATGCTCAAGCCATTGTTCTCTGACACATTTTGTAACTGCACACTTCAGCTTATGGATTGCTGCAGCTCAAAGGGACATGCAGATAGGGTCCTAACACTCAGTGTGACTCAAAGGGCCTTGGGGATGAGTCTTGTTAATTTTTGGGGTTTTTGGGAAGCGGTGGGAAAAGTTGCCATTTCCTTAGCACAAAAACTGCATACATGTAGTTACTGAAGAAAGTGTATCTTACTAGTGTAATAGCAACTTTATGAATGTGTTCAGGTCATCAAATCTTTCAAGACTTTTTTTCTTAGATTTATCAACAGCACTGTGCTACTAGTACAGCTTTTTCTTGTTGTTTTTATTTTCCAAAGTAGGGTCTTTAAAGTTTATCACCTCATTGAGGACTATCAATACACAAGAAAACCCAACATTTAAATTATTTAATATATATTTAATAAATGTCATGATGAGTTGTGTTTTTCTACCACACCTTGACAATAGTTTTCACTTCTCATAATGAATGCATAGTCAGGGCAATGCCTGAATGAAGGTTTTTTTTAACTTTAGACAGCTAGTACATTTCACACTTGCCTTGGCATCACTCTTGCATATCACAGCCTGTGGAAGGAAAGATACTGAAATACTGTATCTTCTATACTGAAATGCTGTACTTCAAGCAACAGAAATTGCATTAGAAATCATGAAGCTAAAATGGACTACTGTGATCACCTAATCCAACTTGATGAATAAGGCAGATTCTTAAATTGCACCAAATTAATCATGTTTGAAACACAACATATCTCTGAAGCATGCTGTTGAAGAAACTCTGCAAATGTTGGTAAATTAATTTAGTAAATACCTACTCTGTTTAAAATTTAAATATCGTTTCTAAAGTTAATTTTCTAGCTTCATCTACCAGCCATTCGAGGTTAAATTTTTTTTTTTGTAATATTTCTCTTCCCTTATTAAACTGTTGTGCTCTTGTCCATATGTCTGTGCTGCCACTGGACTATCTTTCAATTCTTTGCTGGAGAACTAAAATTGGTTAAACTCCCTCATTTAATCACTACATATTACCTCTCAATTTTTTAATTTTTTGGGTTTTTTCACAAGTGGATTTCTGTTCTGCCTGCTACTCAATGAAAGAACAAAACTATTAAATCCTTTTATTTCCTTACTATTGATAGGTTGACAGCTTACATCTCATACTATATAAAGTGGATTGTTAAAATGATTCACCTAATAATCTTGTAAAAACAGTCTTAATTCTCTTGGATTTCCATCCCTCTTTGCAATCTTTCACTTTATGAGGTTTCTAAACGGATTAGTTTCTAGTTTATACTTTATACTCAAATTCTGTCCTTGTCACAATTCATGTACAATTGTCTCAAATAAGTATTTGTCTTCCTCAGTCAAAATGTTTCAGCTTAAATCTAAGCTTTGTAATAAAGATGGCTGAAAGTTCTCACAGCATCTGAAAAATACAATATTTTTGCATAAGCTGTCCCTTTGTTAATACATTTTAGGATCAAAGGTAGCCAGCACCTTCTGCTTATCTCAATACATTTCTTGAGTTCAGAGCACTGGTATCTCCCTGTTCCTGACATTACATAATCCTGAAAATATAGGAAAATTCAAGGAATCCTCAAACAACACTTTATAAAGGAGAAACTATTATTTCACAAATTAAAGTTATTTCAATATTTAATCCTTCTTCCTCCTTTACTAGAGCACAAATCTTTGCTCTGCTGCATCAGTTAAGAAACCTGCAGGACTTGTAGTTGCATAATTCATTCTGAAAGACAGTCAGGATCATAGTTTCAGCCTTTCAACTCCGTGCATTATCAAGGATATATCCCAACAAATACTTCTTCCCTTCAAAGATAAAACTTTTCAGCTTAGTTTTTTTTTTTGCCTTGGTACCGACCCTGATTCCTCAGTCTGGTGGGTTAAAAAGATTGCAAAGATACTTTTTTACAACAGAGGAAGTCTAGCAATTCTGGCAAACCCTGAAGGCAAAAGAGCTCATCAGGGCATTTAGAAATATCTATTATTATAACAATACCAGAAAATGTCCACCAGCATAATAAAGAATTGATTTTTCCATCAATATTCTTCCAGGAAAGGCTGGTGAAAGAGGAGCAGGAAATTAAATTTCTTTGCTTCTTGATTGCCTCTCACAAATACATTATGGAAGTATGCATAGCATCAAATCAAATACCAATATTTTCAGAAAAGATATTTTCAGGGAAAGAAAATAAGACAAATATTTAGCCTATAAATCAGCATGATTTTGAAACAGAAAGTAATTGGAATTGTCTTATGTCTTGATCTTCAGAAATAAAATACTTTTTTTCTTTCTCATAGGTAATGTCTATTACCACCAGATGCTTAAGTTAGGTACCAAGAGTAGTTAGATGACTCAAAATTTGTTTCTCAAAGAGAAGTTTTCCTTCCACTGTTTTAAAGTACAGACTGGACTAGGGATCATGACAAGACTAATAGGGACCCATGTTACTATGAAGTGACTCAGGCTTGCAGTCAGCCAAGGAGAAATTGTGCACCTTATGCTTTAACCACACTTCGTTTTAAATTATAAGCATACAACATTTACATATCGTAAAAAGTAAAGAGTTCAGGATCCTAATGAATTCAGCCTAGTAAAACAACTTCTTGAAATCTTCACTGAAATCTTCACTGAAATCTTGCATTGACTGCAACAGTTCCACCTATATCCTTTAGAAAATCATTCCTATGCGTTAAGTGGAACAAATTCTTTGATCTGACTCAGCCTGAACGCCTGTAAAAGAGAGGTAAATTTCAAAGAAAAAGGTTTTTGACAAGGCTGTATTATTTGTTGTAGATAACCAGGCAGAACAAATCTTAGGGGCATCCTACAGCAGGGGGAGCTCCAAGACAGGTTGTGCGAGCTAGCCTTGCTCGACAGTCAGATGTGTGACAGGGGAAAGGAATGCAGGAGGGAGAGGAATTTGGTGGTGAAACAAAGGTCAGAAAGTATTTTCTAAACATATGTGAGAGAGACACAGAAAAGAATTCACCGAGGGTATCTCAAAATATAATGCCAAATACAGGACATTATTTTACGGATTAGAATTTATTAGAATATAGCATGAAACTATCAGTTCCTACTTAGAACTACGGCGTGACGTGGGGAGGAGGTGAAAGGAAAGTCAGAGACGATCATGAAAGCATTTTGACAGATCCTCTAAAAGAAGAGTTTCAGAAAAGCAAGCTCTGAATTTATCAGCTAATTCTTCTAACAACAACAAAAAGCATGTGAAGAACAAGTATCTTCACTTTCCCCACATGTTTAACAAATCATATCTCAGTAAGCTACACTAGATTTCATTGGTGTCTTCATGTTGATTTTGCCCTTTTAATTAATAATTTGAACATTTCTTTTCATTACTCTTCTAGCTTTTTAAAAACAGTTTGTTTTTAAAGTGCTTGGTTTTTATTTGGTTTTGTTTTTTTTTTTTTTAATCATGATTATTGTCCTACTGATTAACCCTAGCCTTGGGGCCAGATAATAAATAAACAAACAAATAAATAAATAAATCTATCTGCATGTCCAGCTGTTTAAACGATTGTATAGATAAATTTGAAATGTGATGAAGTTCTCAGAATTTGTCTGCTGAAACCAAATATTTTATGCAATTCCTCAGTGAGAGTAGAAAATTCTTTTTCAGAAGATCATGGACACATATCTCTGTTTCACTGCAATATCAGCATCCCTGGTTGCAGAGCTAAAAGCAATATAGGGCTATTAAGAAACTGTATGCATCTTGGTGTCCTAAGAAAAAAGTTATTAATTCTATATAGATACAGATAAAAAAAGGCAAAGATAAGAAAAGGAAAAGAATTAAAAGTATTATGCCCAAAATATTATCATTGTACCTTTTGAAATTAACAAGTAGTCACTGGTGAAAATTTGTCTGCATCAGTATTGGGTTTGTTTTATTTTTTAAATAATGTCTACTGCACACAATTCTATTACAGAGAGAAAAATATCCCAAACAGGGACATGAAAACTACAGAAATTCAAAAAACTATAGTAATGAAAGGCTTTTTGATTTACGAGTCAAAGCAAAAGAAAATATGACACAATGAAATTCAATTACCAGTTGTTTCCCGCGTTAACTAGGTAATCATTTACACATTTCAAGGAAATAAGTAAAATGTACAAAATTGATGAACATTTCAAGATAATTCTATGAACAGCAACAACAATTATGAATAGGAGACAATGTGAACACATGTGTAAGAGGGCAATGACACAGAGAATCTATTTATTAAACTCTTTCATCCTGGAAGTGTCATTTCCTAGCCTCAATAGCTGTGGAAACATGAAATGGCCACTAATTCTTTTCTTACAGGACAGGTTGTAAAGAGTACTCTGTGAACTCTTTTGTGTACACGGGTGAGGGAACTCCTCACATGGACTCTGCAGTAAATCAGCTGGCATTTGGAAGCTTATCTAGTTATACCTCTCCTGGCAGTAAAATGCTAATACTAAAATGTTAATTCTAAAAATATTTGACATCATTTGAAATCCACTACTGCACTTGACGCTATATTAATCTCTCAGCAGGGAAACACACAGACCAATTAAAACATTGTTTCCTGAATATCTTTTTACAATTTTATTGCATTAGAATGTATACAATGGCCATTGCTGTTGTTTCTCTAGGACAAGGTAAGACTCAGATTACAGCCACTGTACTTTTTTAATAACTCCAAAAATTTCATTTAACTTGTAACCAGAGGCAGTGAGTGGTCCCATAATTCTAGTGCTGATGGTTTTTCCAACTTGAGGATGTACAGGACTTCAGTACACAAAAATTATGACTTTTCACTTGAGGCTTAACAGCTTTAGTTTCATCACTGAAGATTTCTCCTGCCTAAACCTCCAGTGACTAAGCCAGGATGTCAGGTATCATGCTATGTCTTACTTATATATGTCTTACTCACTTTGGGAAACTACAGCTGTATTGAACTGCTAAGAGCAGTTCTGCCGCTGAGAGATAAGCTACCACTTTTTAAATAGAGTTTACAGAGCCTGAAAGAGACATGACACAAACTATGGGCCTAATTTGCAAAACACATTTATTTCCTCCCTGAGAAAGCATACTAAAAAGCTGTTGATAAAATGAATAAAAAGTAGATGCCTTTGCTGCACTGCAAAGCACTTAAAGTGAGAGTGAAGGACACAGTTCCCTCCTTAACTCTGGCACAGAATTGTGATTAGAGACTAAATTTCCTTAGTATCCCCTCATCTTCCTTCCCACCACCCTATCACATTTTCAAGACTGTAAATTTATTATTAGGAATAGACAAGTAAATTTGGCTTCAAACAGTAAAAAGGAAACAAAACAAAACAAAAATAACGGATCTATCGCATATAGCAGAAAGACTGAATAAAACAACATTATGAATCAATGGCATAATTTTTTTAAATTATAATTCATATTCCAGTAATTTCTACAGACCCTCTGAGTTACTGTACTTAATACTGTCTACAAACATGTGAGACTGCTGTTCTATCAAAAGCAGAACAATTTAAAGGGGAAAACCACAGAAATTAACTGGTCAGTTGGACAAAGGAATGACTAATAGAAATTTGATAAGCTCAATTGTTTTATATTTTAGCTATTTAAATAATAAAAGATAGTTAAAACTAATGAAACAACTTCTCATTTCAAGTTTTTCATATAAGAATAAGATCACAGTCACAAAGAGCTACTAAAACTCAAATGCTTTATTTCTGTGCTGGAGATCAGAATAGTGTGAAATTAAAATCTGGTAATGAAGGCTGTTAGGACTTGCAGAGCCAGGGGGTTAAAGATATCAGATGATCGGGTGAATTCTATTCCCTCCCTCAAATATGGGTGAAAAAATCCTGGAAAACCAAAATAAATAAAACAACGTAAAAAAACTGCTATGATATATAGATGTGTGAGAGACAGTGCACATGCAAGAGAGAGAAATTGCCACTTTAAAGATTGCACTTACACCTTTTTAGAATATTAAAGGTAAACATAAAAAGGAAAATAAACAAGT
The DNA here is from genome assembly GCF_017639235.1 of Corvus kubaryi. Taxonomy (NCBI): domain Eukaryota; kingdom Metazoa; phylum Chordata; class Aves; order Passeriformes; family Corvidae; genus Corvus; species Corvus kubaryi. Next base: position 4,522,063 of record NW_024581096.1, on the reverse strand, counting down.
AACACAAAGTATATCATCAGTCGCTCAAGAAATGATTTTAATAGGTTTCAGAGTGCACTTGAGATAACTTCTTGACCTAATTGGTTTTGCTTTCAAGTTTTGGGCTGTTTTTTAATAAGCAATACCCCAGTTACTTGAATTGCACCAGTGGTTTGGGGTCTTAAATAAAAGTAAGTGGATGCTAAGACGAAAAACATTTTAATTCATTAGGCAATCCATCAAAAGGAAATAAAATGGGCAGATAAATTGCTACAAGTCTAAGTTGAGAGTAAGGCAGTGAATAATTGTATAATCTTTCAGGTCTGTCATTATGGATTCTGCAGAGTTGCTATAGTTAGGCTTATACAAACCCGTTTTTAAAAATTTTTTCATGCTCCAGCAATTTGATACACCTTGGCACTAAATTTGTAATGAATGCAGTGGCTTTGTAAATGGTACAATACACAGCAGTAAGAGATTGCGCAGTCATATTATTCATGATCTAACTTCAAACATCACTTTTAGAATATTATTCTATAAGTCTGATCAATATCAGGTGGTTCCAGGTTTCCCTGGATTTTCTTCTCACAGTTTGTCTTAATCGTCTAATATTTATTGTGTTCAAAAGTAACAACACTTTTCCATGTTTGGCCATGAAAATATTTCTCTATTTTGTTCAGTTCCAACAAAGAAACTTGAAGAACTTAGCCCAGAATCAGAGTACTTCTAATAAAGGGGACCGAATGTGACGGAAAGGTAACTGCACATACTCTGAAGCTAGCTGCCCTTTCAGGTCCCTGCTACTGCGTACCTGAGCCTGCCAGATGCTACTGTGAGCTGGAGCCTGCTGCCTCAGGCACACGGGTTTGGTGGGAAGTGTAAGGACTCACATGCTGCAGGATGCTGCAGGAGGGACAGGTTTCCAGTGGGAAACTGACACTTGGCAGTGTAGTAAAAAAATGCCTGAGATAGACTATTGCTACCTTCTTTCAGAGCAGCACAACTTTCAGATAAAGGCCAAACCTGGTCCACATTGTTTCATTACTTATCTACTTTGTTTTAACAATACAATGTTATTATTCTTTTCTGCAGAACTGAAGCTAAAATAGAATAACTTTTCAGAGTAAAACCTAAAATATCTTCAACCTGCTAAATCTTCACTAACCAGTGTTGAGAAATGGTTTAAGTTCATCACAGTTCAGAGTAAATATGCATCACAGGGTGTAAACCAGATTTGGTTTGGAGAATATTTGTTGGCGATGTTGAATAACGTTTAAATAGATGGCTCTTGCAGATATCAGCATCATGAGAAATTTAACAAATTATTAGCAATATTTTAAAATTCTGCTTCAGTACAGTGAAAAGTATGAACTCCCATCTGAGCAATTTAAAAGTCATCATAGCTTTAAAGCGCTAAACACATTCTCTAGCCAAATGAAGACATTTTTTATGGATACTCCTTCTTACAAAAGGAGTACATAAATACCTCTTGCGTTAACTACACAATACACTGTTCACATGGTTGTCTCCAAACCAAAGACCACATCCACACACACATACAAAACCAGCACGTAGTGAACCTATCTCCTTATTTTCCTAGTAAACAGTATCAAGGACTGAAAATCCTAGTTTGGGGAATATTTTATGAACCATGTTATATAGGCCAAAAGTTGTTCCTAACATTTGCAGCACCCCAGGTACACACAAAATATGTACGTGAAATCTCTCCATCACTGGCACTGTAAGTTTTATAGCTTGTCAATCCTAATACTTTGAAGTCACTATGACAAAAAAGAAAAGCTTTTGTAGACAAAAATATAATTCATAGTTTTTGTAGAAGCTTGTTAATAATTTTCCCAGTTGTAGTAACTATTTCAAAGCCTGCTGAAAAACTTTAAAGTACTGTTTGACATTTTTCAAAATAATAACAGGATATTATCTTTTCCCATTTAATATAAATATAATAGAAGTATTGTCATATTATTAAGTATTGAACCATTTAAAAACAGTGGCCAAATAATGACAGTGGAAATACTTGGTAGAGAATCGTCAGGAGCAAGTGAAATATACCCTAATGTGCTTTTGTCTGTCACATCACTATCTGGAATAATACTTAAGCGATTTTTTTCATGAGCTGCAGAATACTAGTGAGAGCACAGGGTACTGGAGAGGGCAGACAACGCCAATACGTAAAAAGAAGAAGGAGACAGCTTAACTCCAGTATGAAAAGCAGATCACTAACCAAGACTCTAAAGGACAAAATTATAATAAACATCCAAAATAGCTTAAAATCTTGCCAGATTATTTTGACTTTCTTTGGTGAAATAACTAATCAGATACAGGTTGAAACTAAAAGCTGCAGGTTTCATATATCTTGAGTTCAGCAAAACTTTAGGTAGTGCTTTATGTGATATACACAGGAATGAAACAGGAATACCTGGGCTAGATTCAAGTAATATTTGACAGAAGGAGAGATCACGGACAAAAGTAAATATAAAAAAAAATTCCGTCAAGTAGTAATAGCACATCTTGAATGAAGTCCTTTAGACTATATCATGTTTCCATTACTGTCTTGAAGTAAAGCATGACTAAGAGATGATTTTATAAGTAGAAAAGGGATGAAAAACTTTAGACAGATTAACATGCAAGTGATCTTGGTCACTGGACACTGAGAACACCACTGAAAAAAACACTGGTTGATTACTCTCCTTGCTCTCTGAGCTTAGACAAGAAGCTTGCATAATTTGGAGCCAGGGCAATTTGGCCTAGATGCCATTTTAAAGATAGTGATGGCCAAAACCTGAAACAGATTTCCTGCTCATTGGATGTCATACACAACAGATCAATTAGGTTACTTAAAATGTTCATAATGTTCCTGGTGGTATGTGATCCTGCATTAAACTGTTACATAATGATCTCTTCAGTTACCTTCATCTCTTTCATTCTGATGGAAGTAATAACACCCATTCAGTTCAATTTTCAAAATTATTTTTCAGGCAATCAGTTTGAAAGCTAATTTATGAATAGTAATGAATATATTAAAATATTAAAGGAACACCTGTAAATTGGGTGAAAAATTGAGTAAATAATCAAAAGTTATAGAAGAGTAAATATATGTGGTTTTTTCAAATTTAAAATGACAATTGTCAACATTTAGCATCTTCAAGGGCCTCCCACTGTTATAAGAATCTTTGTATTCTGTATTACTACACACTTTAGGAACCATATATCTACTCTGTTAGCTGCGGAACAAAACAGCAACAACAAACTTGATCCCTATCTCCAAGTCCTTAGATTCTAAGGAAAAGAGATTGACATAGGTAGACCCAGGTGAATTAATACAACCAAGAAAACAAATTAAGATAATGGCATAGTATTGGTCAGCATGGTAGGGAGCAGGCATAACATATCAGAATCCACAGAATATTTTAGATTTTCTGTATGTTGTGGTACTGAGAGTGGCATAAAGACCTACCTAAAAACCTGTGCAATATTTATCAACAGAGCAGATAAGCTATCTTATTGAACTTAAATAGGGGCTTAGTTCACATTCAGCAGTCATAGGATAGAGGTGAAAAAAAAGAGAAGCAAATAGGCAAATTAATTTTTCATTTCCATTTGACTGCTTCTGAAAACTAATACCTTTTTTTGAACTCTCTTCAGACTGTTCTCATGGAAAATTAAAATACTGACTGCCATTCAAGCCACTGGAGATTTTGATTCTCTCCTCCAGTTTAGGTACATAACTTCCTGTATCAAAATCAATAGGCATTAGACACTTAAATGCACAGCATTATGGCCAGAATAAATTATGCTGAGAAAAAGGTCACAGATCATAGGTGTGTTAGCAGCCTGTATATGAAAAGAGTTGTCCTTTTGCCACTTTCATTTTCTCCTTTATTGCAGATTTTTGTGATACATAGATTGTTCTTGTGTTCTAGCACTGTTTAATAAGTGACCAGGTGATAATTTTAGATTTGGCCTAAATTTTCTAAGGAGAATAGGCCGACAAGTCTCTCAACTATTACCGTATGGATACCACTTCAAAATTCATGATTATACATTAAAACTGGAAAACAAAAAGTAGTATAGAGTGAGAAGGAATGTAAAGATGTGACAAACTCAACTACACACAGAAAACCAGAACATGAGAAAAACATACTTTCATTTTCTCTTTTTATGTAGAAATAATGAAATGAAGAATTATTTTAAATACTCTTTTGACCTTTGGAATTCTTGCTAAAGAAATTCTCAAAGAAATTCTGGTGAAACTGTGAGAAAAAGGCATAGTCGAAAAAGTAACGGAGCTGTAAAATATCATAACAAACAGGTGAATTGCTGACTTTAAATTGAAGTGTGCTTACGTGACTTTGTAAATCACGTTAGAAGTAATTCTTTTTCTTTTCTATTTCTTTTTCCCCTCCCAAATAGATGGTTTCAAACATAGATTAAATTTCCTATAATTCTTTATGATTGCATTAGATTCCTAGACTACATATGCATAAATAAGATGAATATGCTATATTTCTATAAAATTTTTTTTAAAGATAGCAGAATCTGAAGAAAACAGTAACAAGGCTGTCTAAACTCACAATTCTGCTAGTAAAATACAAATACAAAGAAAGAGAACAGTTTCATTCCAAATACCAGCTAATTGAAAAAGAAATATAAATTCATTTAAAAATAGAGAAGTCTGTGAAACATAATAGAACAATATGAGGAAACCCCCCGGGCACCAATTTACTCAGTCTAGGACTATAAAAGGTGCAGAGAACCCAAGCATACATCCTGCATGTGGTTTTCCTTGCCATTATTTACTTCAGGAAATGTTCCTGCCTGCTGTATAAAGTCTGGCCCGTGTTCACGCAGAGCACTGGGATGTAGGATTATGATGAAATTCTTAATTCTTAAAAGGCACAAAAAGCACGAGAAAGGGATATTTGCCCTGCAGCCTGCATAGTGTTCTTCAGATAGACAAAAAGAAGGAAAATTCAGTCCTGTTAAATAGGATATGATGAAATACAGCACTTGCTCTGTAGAACCATTACAGTGTTCATATTACACGTACTGGAAGTGTGTAGAAAATCACTGGTCAAACCAATTTAAGCATGTGACTAATGGGTTAAAATTACAGAATATTTTTAACAATTCTTTGCAATTCTAAAGAATTCCTCTCAAACACCTTTTTAAATCCTCAGCTGTAGGAGGTCAACGAGAAAGTTGACATTGGTCTCAGCAGGATCTGACATTTTACCTCAGATCTTCATAGAAAAATTAAATATATTATTTATTGTTATAAAATCACAATTTGAAATTGCTAAGACATTTCACCAATCATGTACGGTTCCACCATACATATATTTGAAAGCATAAGGATTTTCAAGCTTCTGAGACAAAGCAGAAGACAGAGAACTTCAAGGGCGTACAGTTCACAAACTCTATTAAAAAAGCCTCTATTTCACCAATGTAGTTAAAATTTCTTTTCAGAATTGACTAGAAACGTCAGCTGTTCCCAAGTAAGAAACAAAAATTTCCACACAAACTCTATGAGAAATTAAAGGGGCCTTTTCAGGCAACAGACTGTAGACGCGTTCTACCACATTGTGCAGCTGTCATTTCAAAACCTCACATTCTTGGGGTATTAGGTAATTGCCTCCACATCAGCTATTCTCTGTTCCAGTGTAAAGGTGACTTCCATGCAAAACAAGTCATCTACTCAGATTATTTTAAAATCAGAAATTGTTGCTCTCAAGGATTTTCTTCTTTAACTAATGAAAAAACACTATTACTTGACTTATTTTAAACAGCATTTTGTTAAAACCAATTTTATCATTAATTGTTGTTATAATCTGAAGGACTTCTTGTTTCTCTTTTGATACCTGAATTTTAGGATTTTCTCCAGAAGCATATTTTTCCTGTTACTAAAGTTACTGCACAAAGAGGGCATTTTTACTTTCATTTCTTTCTTGTCTTAGAGACAGAATTTCAAAATTAATGCAATGTACTCTATATAATTTACAAGATTTATGACCTTTAATGCTGTTTCTGAATTTTTGGAAAAAAAAGCCATTTTCTTCAGAAAATTTATATTATATATTGAAGTTCGGCAGGTACAGTTAAGGTAATTACCTTAATAAAGATTTGTGTGGTCATATTCAGTCTTTTTATTTCTACTCACCACGCTTCTCTTCTACCTCACATTGCTTCAGAGCTTTCACTTACTGTTGAATACCTAACAGCTTTTCTGTGCTGAGTTTCAGACAAAATTTAAAATTAACTCTTCCCAGTTTAAAAAATCATTTTCATTTAAGAATGGTGGTTAGACAATTACAAGGATTTCAACAGAAAGTACCTTATCAACAATAGCTCCAGTTTCCTAAGGAACAGACATAGATGTGCAAATATGGATATTTATTGTTATCTTCAAGCTTCATACATAGAGAGAAACATTAATCAGCATATTTTTCTACAAAGCTGCAGTATTTCTGCAAAGTTGGTAGGAATTTCATTGTTCATCATATCACTACACAAGCTGACAAGACCTTGAATTTCTTTCTAAAACATTAGCTAACAAAATAACTGCAAGATTTTAACTTTTAGTTCCACAGCCTGTTCCCAGCTTCTCTAGGGAAAGCTGAAGATGCAATGCAGTGATGAGCCCATTTCAGGTGTATAGTTGCCCATTGCAGCAGGCCACCACACGTAACTGGGGATCCAGGGAGGCGAGGGAGTTCCCCAGGCTGCCAAGAAAGAGGGCAAGCTGCTGGGGAAGCAGAGTCTGCTTGAGCAGCATCTCTCCCTCCACACACAGAGCTCGGAAGGCTGCATCCACTCAAGTGACAGTGGGATGTTGAGGATGGCTCTGTATATGAATGGTGACCCTTTTAAACAGCAAATTTACTACCACCAGCTCCTCACGGGCAGTAGCCAGGGAAGCAGTTTCATCATTCTAGGGCACACGGTGCAACTCACCAGCTGGAACATACTACAGTTTTTGTTCTGGAATGACAAACCTCATCTGCATTACTGAGGACCCTCAAGCATCAACCCAGCAGCAATGACAAGGATTTTTGGGGTTTAAATCTAGCATTATTATAGACAAACCTTGGAATCTATTTTTTAGTTTTTGATCCCTCAAGGCAATACAGTTTATTAAAATTAGTGAGTGCCTGTAGTTTCTTTACACTAAATGAAGGCATTGTTACGTACTACAGAATTAATTAGAGAAGTTCTTCTTTCCCCACCTCCTTCAGTGCTCAAGTTTTCATCACTTGCAAAAAAAAAAAAAAAAAAAAAAAAAAGCCTGAACAGGGAACACAGAAAACAAAGCAGCTACACAGTCTGTATAAACTAAGCATATGGTTTACCACCAACTCACTCTTCCCAGCTTCTCTCAGAAATTTAACACCCAACCCCATTTTTGCAACAAATATTTTTGCTCTTATACCAGATTGATAAAAATTTTACTTTAGTTAAGTAATACATTAAAATCAGTATTTGCTAGAGTCAGCAATAGACTTTTCACAGTGTACAATTTCTTCCAAAAATTAGAATATCAAGGCATGGAAAATTGGTAAAATGTACAGACTGAGACCTGCTCCCTCTGTGAGACCAGAAAAAATACTGCTATATGAACCAATTACCTGCCTGTGATTCTAGCCCGCTGCACAAGTACTTCTGCCAAGTCTTCAGCTCCAGCTACCCTGCACTCATTTTTCAAATGCCCAGGCTCAGTTATTTATTCAGGACAGCTCATTTAAACAGCTAAATAATTGGTGGAGTCAGACCACATTTGGCCTCCAGCATTCCTTGGATGTCTGACCTCTAGAAGTGTACAAAAATTTATTACAAAGTGTACAAGTCTGGAGTGGGACTGCAGAGGCTATTTGCCTTGACAAGATCTCTGTCAATGCCAGTTCAGGGGTGCTGTCAAAGCCAGAAAGACATTTACCCCACTTTTTTTAATGAGATGAGCAATAACACAGCCACAACAGCTTGTAAAACATCGAATACATTTCCATAAAATGCTTACTAAAACTATATAGTGAAATCTCAACACAAAGAACTATTTTTTAGATCTCTTCCCATTACATAGCTCGTAGGGCCATTTTCTTACTAGCGATCTCCCATTACAGTTATGAGACAATACTTCATTTACTACTGCTGTGCTTCCTACAAAATATTTTATTTTTTCAGTACATTTTTTTAAAAATATCTTCCTTTCATATACATTTTTCTTAATACATGCTTTTAAAGAAGATTTATCATTTAGTGTACGTAAAACAATGAAGAAATTGCTCAAAGTGCCTTTTTCAGAGTAACAGTAGAACCATACAGGTAATGTAATTAATTTCTACACACATTCACAGACACAGACACAGAGGAGCACAGAGTCACAATGGGAGAGGTGATACCCCACCTGGCCAGTCAGAGAAAGGGAGTCCCCACCTGGCCCCTCCCTGAGGAATTGATGGGAGAGGCTCCCCACTGCACCTTACAGACTGCAGGGTTACTGCCATGGGGCATGGGGTACCAGGGAAGAGCACTTTGGGCTGGGATGAGACTTAGCTCAGGATGTACCAGAGAGGAAGCAAAAGTGGGGCAAAAGACAGATAAGGTGGTTTGCAGAGAAGCAAGCATGGTAAAATAGAGGGATAAAGGGTGAAAGCAGGTGGTTGGTTCCCTTGTCTGACTATGCCCTGTGCCAGAACCCCAGAGTATGTTCTGTCTGCTTATTAAACTGCGCATCTTACTCTATTCCTTGGAAAGGGGCTGTCTGTTCCATGCCAAAGCAACTGGGGCCAGACAGCTTACAGATGTGCCAGCTTCTCTCTGAAATTGAACACCCAATCCCATTTTTGCACCAAGGACCAAGTCTTTGTGTATTTGACAATGAGCATCAAGACAAGCTAGCCAGTGAGCAGTCTGAGTCCCTGGGAGCCATGCGCTGGGAGTGAGGCACCTGGAGAAGGCAGCTACCAGAGGGTCCAGGTTATGGCCGATTTGCACCAGCCAGGGTTGGATCGGATGCGTCTCTAAGCCTGGCCATGAAGAGATCCAAACTGAATGTGGGTGTCCATGTGCACACATGCACACTCACACAAATGAGGAAACCAGAGTCCAGCTGCTGGACACACAACTGCTGAGACTTCAGTCCAACTCCTGGAGGGGCCATCAACATAAGCATGTCCCAATAACAGACCTTCATCCTGATCAGCTGTACGAGGACATGAGATGCAAACAGAGCTGTTTGGGCTTGCCTTGAATGCTGAGTGGTTCTATCTGTGCTGATACGTATGGCCATGACCATGTGCTTATCAGTGCTGCACCCCACTGAGTGCCCACGGAGAAGGCACACTCATGCTGTGTCCAGGGTGGCCCTGACAACACGGACCTGCAGCACTTAACCTCCACCAGGCACAGATGAAGATACAAAATCCAAGAACATAAGCAAAACTGTATGCATCGTTACCCTTAAAGAAAAAAAAGTTACATCCCATAAAGTTGGAAGGACAATTGAAAAGAGAAACCACTACATTATTTCAAGAATAAAAATCAGGACAACTGAAGAACAGAAACCATTAATGCCATCAACATTCATGTTGCTGGGAACTTTAGTATCCATGACTAACGTCATAACTACATATGAATTATTTACTCCTTCTTTGTATTTTGTGCTATAGAAGAAAGAAAAAGGAATCTGTTCAATCAGATCTTTGGTGGATGGTTTCATTTGATCTGTGGAGGAGTTTTCAGTAATTAATAGACAGCTGCACATCCTGATATAATGCCAGATGGGTCCCGTATCATTAAGCATTACTGAAAAAGTTGCTATTTATCAGGTAATAGTCCAGGAAAATAAATCCTTGGAAAAGCAATATAGTTTTCTTAAGAGGCAAAGATGTACTTAAGGATTAACCTGGCAGTCATCATTTAATTGCATTTAAGAAAAAGTAAGTGCATAAAATACTCTTTCTTGTGCAAATTATTAATATATGAGAGGGACAGAATCTAGTACTAATTTGCATTTACTATTCAAAGAAAGTTCTTTTTACAAAATGATAGCACTGTTGATCACTACAATTCCTTGACATTTCTTTCAAGATGATATTTTTTAGTTATTTATAGATTTGCCTAAAATTATTCATCCAATCCGAAATCTTTATACTGGGTATAAATCCCAAGATTGTTCATTATTGACATTGTAGTTTTGTAAAATGAGATTCTGAGCTCCTGTGCGATAATGGGGCACCTAATATCAGTCACACCTACGCCCTTCAAAAATCTCCACAGGTACCTCCCTCAATTTTGGCAGCGCTTAGCTCTGAACTCTGAAGATAGGTTAGTAGAAACAGAGTATTCCCAACTGCAAAAAAGTTGATTTGAACAGGATTTGTATTATGTTTTGTACTATTGAAGTACTAGAAATACTGGATAGTTAGTTTCTGAATACTGCAGATTACTTACTCCACATTCGTAGGCAGTTCTTCATATTCCAAATCCCTATCTTTAGAACAGATGTAACGATATTTTGTCAGTGCTGTTATAGCACAGCTTTTAATCTTTGTAAAGCATGTAGCTTCTCCAGTGGGAAGAGATCATGAAGAAATAGGCCCTTTCAAATCGGGTGTAGATATTAAATTGTTTATTTTGAAGAAGTGCTGGGTTGTCTACTGAACAAGAAATACTGGGCAGCTGCCAAGGCACTGAAGGGATAAGGTGTACTGTGGAAGCTATATTGTGCTTTTATGCATTTGGAACAAGTAACTCACATGCGTAGGAATGCCTACTTTCCAGTCACCATAAGGTGCAAATTACCAAAATTGTAACATTTCCTAACTTTTTTTCCCTCAAACCTTCTTGTTTTTAACAAGATTTGGTTTGTTTTCATCCAAACTCATAAACCACAGTTTCACTCTTTGCTACTAAGGTGACTTATATATGATGCTAAATTTATTCAAACAGCTGCATGTGAAATCATGCCTTAGTACATTCTGTAATCTTCAATGAGAGGAAACAGGGAGTCTATTAAAAAGCCTCTTTGCAACTACTCAATTTGCATGTGTATAACAAGCTCACGAGAATGTAACTGGTGATTTCCACATTCCCCATCATTAAACTTTTTGAACGCCTGACATTTACAAGGCACAACTGGTTTGGTACAGTCAGGAAAAGTATTTAAACACTTTTAAATACTTTTGTGAATGTAAACATTTTAACTCTGAATCAGAACAATAGCATTATATCCCACTATATGGAGGTACATGAAGTAAGGATGGATAACTGTTTATAATGACATTGCCTTCAAAAGTGGGTATAAAAGGTTTCTGGCCTTATATTTCTATTCCCACCTATCCCTGGCTCTCAAGGGAAATAAACCCAACCAAAAATGTTTTCCCTATAGTGTAAATGACAAGACAGAAAAAAAAATTAACTGTAAAAATAAAATTTCTACAGCAAGAACGTGTCAACCATGAGATAAAAAGTCCAAACCACTAACATTCAACTTTGCTGTCAGGTACTATCTTTCCATCTGAACACAGATAAATAGAAGGCAAAGAATTGCATGACATCCAGAAATTTTTAAGAGATGTTTTTCTCAGGCTTTTGCAATGACCTTATCTGAAAGAGGGCAAAACAAGGTTAAAGGCCGACAAACAATGGTTATCAGCCTCAAAGATGATTTCTTTTTTACAGATGATAAAACAACTTTTTTTAAAAAAACCAAGACTGTGAACAAGCTTTTCTACAGTGAGAAACTTGATAATATCTAACAGTATCCAGTATTTCCTGACTAAGTTTCATAAATCTAAATTTCAGTGAGTAACCAATTCAGAAAAAAATACTATTTGACGTAACCTAACTACATTCCAAGTGAAAATGGAGGATGTTCTCCATATAACAGGTTGTTGTTACTTGAGGGATTTCCTGCCAAAGGATGTTGAAGATGAAAAGGCTTACAAAGTTCCCAGAAGACACTGGGCAAAAGCTTAGGAAATACTTGAGTTGAAAATAATTGGAGGATGGGAGAGTAGTTGTGGGAAGTATCATATTGCGCTTTCTCCTGTGAACATCTGCTTACAGCCTGAATGCCAGTCTAGAGGTACCATGGATTTCACCCATTACATCCATCCCTAAAGTACTGTTAAACAATATAACAGACCATATGCAATAAGACTGAACTAAAACAATTTTATCTGGACAAGATTAGTATTATCTAAAGAATTAGAAAGTAGAAGTTAACCTTCAGGGCCCCACAAGCATTTTGTCCTTGTTGTGCACTTCTCTCTACCTTTGAATTCTACACCACCCCTGCCCCTGAATTTGGATTAAAATCTTCAAGGCAGAGGTTACTTCTTACTACGAATTCTAACAATGTCAACTATCAAAACAAAAATCTTAATCTGGATTATAACCTTTACACTCAACTGTAATAGCAACAAGTAATATATTTTTAAAAAACAAACACTACAGGTGAAACTGCTTTCTGTGCTTCCATTTACCCCCCTGTAAATTTGGTAAACAGAAAGGAATGTTAATAATAACCTTTACAAAATGAATTTTGTTATCATTATAGGAAACACAATATTAAATCAAAACTTTACCATTAAAATGAAAAGTCCTAGAAAATAGAGAAATAAAATTAATAAGGAAATAAAAATAACAAACCTTCAGTTCCCGCACATAAGAAATATTTTTAATAATAAGCTACTCATGCAAACATTAAAATATATTTAAAATACGATGTTCCTGATTTCTCTCTGCAGTAGTGTTCATCATTCAACTGAGCCACTAGCACACAAAAGTGAGAGAAGAACCTTAGAACTGCAGATCCAAATTCCAGATTTCTTAAGACAAGAGAAAACTATTTTCCAACTTCCTGGGAAAAGGATGCTACATGTTACTTTTCACCTCTTCCCCATTCCTGTGATCCCTCTTCCTCCCCGCCCCCCCCCCATCCCACCCCCACACTCACACAAAAGCAATTTCTAACTCCTTTAGAGAAAGGTATACATTCTATCATTTTCAAGATGGGGGGGTAGGGGGAGGAAGTGACATTCCTGTAGTTTAAATAGAAACAAAACTATACCTTCGGCATTTAGGTTAGAAGCTGCCTTGTATCTCTCTAGCTCCAACACTGACAGTCAGAGAAAATCACTGTGTTATCAAGGGAGATTTGGGGAACATTCAAAATTCACATTTATCTACAATCTTTTCACATGAACTGTCACAGAAAACACTTTGATGGCCTAGAACCCTTTTTAATTCTTCCCAAATCTAGATGTAATGTGACTTGTGCAACAGCACATCATATCCGTATGGATATCATCATATCCAAGAATTGGTGTCAAACATATTAAGCAGGATGCTAAGATGAAGACAGAATTGAAAAAAGCTGTGTTTTTTCAGTATTTGAAAGATCTCTATTAACCTCTGACACATACTCCTTCCTATAAAGCCCAGTACTTCATGTCTGCAAATGTCATATTGCATATAGTGGTAGTATTATCTGCTATAAAAAACCCCATGAAAATTAGGATACGAGGTTGCCGTTACAGACACTTCACTATTTCCTCCAAAGATTCTATATGAGAGAAGCTTTTTTGTAGGTTTATTTATTAAAACAACATAGGGGTTTGTGATTTTTTTCACAAAAACGTACTTGTAAATATTGGGTGTTTTATTTATTTTTATGATATATTTGAAAATGTTGGCAGACCAGAATTGAAATAAAGACAGACCTTAATGATTCTGTGATTCTAAGTGTAAAATAAACTTACAACGAGATACAGCTTTAGTGTCCTTATGACTGAGAAACAAACTGGATGCTTAATGGAGCATGGAAAAACGAAAATTTCAAGTGTTCTATCAAGGGGTTCTCTTCATCCTTTCAACAATCACACTTTGTATAGATCTTATGTTCTAATTAGTGGGACAATAAATAAGAAGTGAGAGAAAACCCCAGCAGATGACATTGTGCCATTTAGTATGTTGTGAATATATTGATACCCTTGAGATTTATAGGCCCTCTCATTCCCCTCAAATTTTACATTAATGTATTTTTATTGCTGATAAACTTAGCCTGTCTCTGTTGAAGAAAACCATGATGCAGAAAGGTACTTCACAGTGGAAAGAAGTAGTCTGAGGATAAACAAGTCTCATCTCTTACTAGTAGTTACAAAAATTTGGTTCAGAAATATTGTGTTTCCATTACATATAGAGTGGTAGGTAAGAAGATCTCAAAGTGACAAATGAGGCATAGCACTTGTTTTCTCTAAAAGTTTTTCTGCTTTTCTGAAAATTTCAAGAAATCCATATTTGACCAAAGCAAACCACAATAAAAATCCAAACATCATTAGTCCTTCCTTCTTTAACAATACCATGTATCACCTCCATTGGTTGAGCTGGAGGCAGAAGCATTCCTGCCATCTAAGAAAAAGAGCTATACCATTTAGTCAGGAAAAAAAATTCCAGCCAGTAATTCCTACCTACACTCCCAAAAAAAATTCAGCCTTCCTACAAGTGCCACAGAAAAATTAGGTATTTCAATTCAGTTTATTTGTATGCAATTTTCTTTTAACTGTTTCTTGTTTCAAAGAGAGAATAAAAGGTGGTACATCAAAGTTAAGCAAAAGATCTTTGTCTCTCAAAAAAACGTTACCTAATGCACAGTTAACCATTTAGAATGATCACCATCAAGACTGATAATATGGAGATACCAGCTCTACACTTTTAATGGGTGTTATTAACAATATGTAATTTTAGGCTAGTTAATATCTTGTGAAAGCATAGTTTCAAAATTATTCAGAATGTTAGAAACCAGAAAAGAGTTTGGCCTCCAAGAACTGCCATCCTTTTACGGAGGACATTATCATGAGTAATAAGCACACTGTGGCTTTGATGAGTGTGAGCCTCAGGTCTTCCACCACACATGGTTCACTGAGTTGAGTACTGGGCTGTGGGGCAATTTGGGTTTTTCCTTGCCACAGCATAACAGCTGAAGACTTCAGGGAATCCCTGAGAACACAGCAGCTCAGTCAATATGCTATTTCTCACATGCAGGGAGGGGGCCACTTCCAGGCAGAAACCCTAATGGGACTCAGTGTCCTGTTTAAGACAATAAAATGCTGTTTGACACAACTTCTTTTGTTTCATATTCCTAAAAGGCAAAACGTTTATCCTCAGGAATTTGGTTTGACATTGAAAAGTATACAAACAATGACCTTACTAATTTTGGGAATAGCTAAAAATAAAATAATTCTGTACTATCATATTAAATGAAAAGCTATCCAGACACAGTTTTCAAATTCATAACCTGGAGCTGGGAACATACACAATAATGCCTTGACTTTGACACATATTTAGCAAGCTCAGCTCTCTTTGACTCATGTCCATATATTCTAAAATTAGAAACTGATTATTTCACTAGTTCCAAAAATCAAACTCTTGTACCAGCAAGTGATTTTTTTAATTGCAGTTTAATAAAAACCAGAAAAAATAAAATAAAATAAAATTAAATTAAATTACAATATTAATAATCCCTGAATTTTTAATTAAGCAAGGATATGGTTGCATTTTGTGGGATAGGGATCTAGATTATTTTAAATACCCACTTTTTAACCAAGATTTTTCATTCAAGCATGTTGATTTCATTAGATGAGGATTCAGATACAAAAGAAATTGCAGTGAAAGGAAAAAGTGAGAGAACCCTATCTCACACACCTGAGTAAAAAGAGGGTACTAAATTAAAAACCAAGGCCATTCTTTCCCATTTTCCCCAACCTGTCTCAGTATGTTGTTCTGTGTTCAGCAGTGTGAGTGGCTGGAAAGACATGACCATGGTATCTCAGGCTGAGGATAAGAAATTATTGGCTCCTTCAGTAGTAACACAAACTTACATCTCCTTAAAGAGAAAGAACTAAATGTCAAAGAGATCTAAACATTGATTTGAACAATGTAAGCAGTTAATATATAAAAAGAGAAAAAGAGGGGGAAAGGAAAAAGGTAACAGAAATACTACCTGGCGTTTAATAATTTTATAATAATAAAACAAAATTCATTCAAAAAATCTCAATGTGAAGCCTTGGTTCTGCAGAGTCAAGCCTTGAAAAACTCAGTTTACTAATTACTAGTAAAATTTTCAAAGATACTTAAGGAGGCCATTTGAGAACCCTGGCACAAGTTTTTATTGCTGACATTAGAAAGGAAAGACCATTTTAAATTGTCAAAAATATTTTACAGAATAAAAATAAAATCAGGTATGCAGGGTGCTTTGCTCCTACAATCATGGCAATTTCTCATATACCTTTTGAAAACATTTTTATCAACAGATATCTAAAGACAGCAACTACTTTGTAGTGCTTCTGCAAATTATTTAACAGTGGCACAATTTTCAAATTACACACATTCTCTACTTTTAAAGAATATATAGAGTATCACTATCCCACCTAATTATTTTCATAAGCTAATCATGCTTTCCCCTAAATCTACCCTGAGTTTTTAGGTTTCCACTGTACCCACTATCTTTTAGCCACTTCAAATTAGAATTCTATTTAGTATTCAGTCAGAATAGATTCATGACCACTGGAAAGCAAAAGACCATTTGCTATATGGAAGATTTTAATTATCCTTACATTCCTTGTAGCAATGTACCTTATCCTGTCAGCAGATCCATAAGATTATTCTGCAGTTAATGTGATCAATAATATTACATTATTTTGGCTTGAGTTTTTGTTTGTTCCTGCCCGACTTTGATGAGAACACAGGTCCTTTTTTATCAAAAACTTAGTCCAGAAATCTGCACATGATCCTTTTTTTAGTAAGACATGAATGTCAAAATAAAAGGGCTTAATGATGACACAGTAGAAGTCAAGTCCAATTACATTAAAACAGGTGTCTGATGTGTTGCAAAGTGAAAGACATCATTAGGACTAGAGAAAGAGGAGAAGAGCAGTCACATGGGTCCTTAAGAGTGATACCAGCAACGTTGGTGAGAATAATAGCTGCTGACGTCTCAGTGAAATTAGCTACAGCAGAGCTGGATTATGAGGCACTGAAATAGTACTCTGAGAACTCAGAATTGACCTATTAATCACATACAGAGCTAAAAAGCCCTACTGGGTACTAAAAGCTCACCAACGAGAATATAATTCACTAGAAACTTTCTGATATTTATAGTCACAGTCTATACACAGAAGTAGGGTATGTGAGAAAAAAAATCATGCAATAAGTATTCTGAAACTTCTTCTGCAGATATTTCATCTAGATTGAGTGGGGGGGAAAAAAACACATTGTGAAAATAAGGTGAGATGTTTTCTAGTTGATCATTTTTCAGAATATGTTTTCTCAATAATCTACTACCCTTAAAAAAATTAAGGAGAGAAAACTCTTTATTAGGTTCCAGCAGCAGGCATGTTTTCCATCCTCTATGTTATTGGTATCAGTGTTCCATAATGCTTGCAGTGAGACATGCGGCAAGAACTATATAGAAAAAACGTATCAGAGGGACTAGTGTGGTCTTATGAAAAAAAGATATAAGTATTTAATAGAAACTAAAAGTAACTGACAATATAATTATACAAGTACAGCAAATAGTAGTGAAACGTGAAATGTAATGCAAATAAGCACCAAATGTACCAAGAAATATTGAAGAAATAAAAAAGAAAGCATTCTTAAATACAACTCAAATTACACACTTGAAAGGTTATCTGGAAGCTGTTGAACAAACACCTTATAAAAATCATCTTTTAAAACATCTACCCTTTCTCTCTAGTGAGGAAAAGCAAAAACAATTTAACATACTGCCAAATACTCAAGCTAAATCAAAATAAATTTTTTTCTATAATTGAATTGAATGAGATAGAAAAAACATAGTATGCCTGTCACTGTACTTCAGATATTACGTTACAATAGAATATGCACAAAGGAACTAAAGGGATATAAAATTCCACCCAAATAATTCATGAATAATGCAAGAGAAGGTTAGGCTGTCAGTAAAAGATATCCAAGCTGTTAGTAACAGTATAGCATGTTAACAAAAAAAAACCCTAAAAAATTTCTTTTGGTTACTTAGTTTATTAGAAAACATTATAATTCAGAAATTACAGAAAATTATGCACTTTGTCTGGGCATACAATATCTTCATACAAAATCTTCAGCAGAAATAACAGAATTATTAGATTTGTGATGCATAGATAATAAGTACACTGTACACTTTATAGTTAATCGATTATTATCTTGGGACTATTTTAAAGAGATATTTCATACCAGATCAGGTTGGAAATACTTGAATTACACAGCATAGTGAAATTGAAAGCTATCATCAAAGTTATGTTCAGTTACAGAAAGTAGTTTTGCTCAGCTGGGTTAGTTTTTTTGATCCAAATGAGGTGTGAGCCCTGTGTATTAAAGGATTATAAAATAATCTAACAAGGAAAGTGCAAAAGAGGTTTGCAAATAATACTGCTGGAGTAAATAGATTTTTGATTCAGTTGTCTAATAAAAAAACCTTAAAAATCAATTTGGATTATTCATAAATTATTTTTAATCTGTTTTTCTCACTGAGATGGAAAACCTATTGAGATAAGAAGCCGCTGCTAGGGGCATCATAATTTATTAAACAGCTCTGCCATGAGACAACAGGATCTAAATTTAATTGCTTCTGCTGTTTGCTGATTGCCCTATTCACCTTGATACAGAACCACTAAGGGAGCATTCTATGCAAAATGTAATGTCTCAGCAAAAAGAACTGCAATAAAGACCCGTAAGATTACTATGCAGTCTAGTATTCAGGGCACTCTACAAGCCTCTGGAATGTGAGAAAACAAACTCTCTGCATTCTTGCTGTTATTTTTGGTGGACGAAGATATCATCAAAACCATAAACTGATTTGAGCTTGGCAGAGTGCTCCAGCACAGAACTACTTTTATCCAATGAACTACCTTTTTACATGTTGAAATTATTAATGCAAATTAAGCCAAAACTTCTCTTGGTATTGACGGAAACCAAAGAATGGTTTTCAGAGAATGCATTGGCGCAAAAGTTTTCTACTGTCATAAATCTCATTTTCGAAGGTTTAAATGACTTTTTGAACTTTCTTCCTGGATGTGTTATTACACCAAGAATCTACTTTTTTCAGAGTTTCATCTATCTCTTTTTCCTTGTTTTCATAACTTTAAGAAAAGGAGCTGATCACTAGCCTGTAGCAATTAATTTTTGAAAATGTAAATAATTCATACGCTATTTTTTAAAAATAATTAATAGTTAAAAGAGAATGAGAATCCAAATGCATATCAAATATAATTTAAAATATACTTAAATATGAAGTTTACACATTTTACATATTACTTATACTTACATATATTAGCAGTTATATCACTAAAGCAATTCTACCAGATGCCTGTTATTCCAAAAATTTAGTCTTCAAAAATGACAAGTAAAAAAATCCAAACAACCAAAGAAAGAAAATGAAAAAAATCCCCAAACAACTAACCAATGAATCAAAAAAAAAAGTATTTAAATGAATTCATTCACCAGAATGGATTTTCTAGCTGCCCTGCTGTCACAGGCTCCGCATCATCCAAACCTTTTCACGACTATTTTTAAAGTGCAACAGTCAATTACTTTCATGCCTTTCTCCAATATGCTATAGAAAGTCTGTTCCAGTGGCCAATTAAACCCCATTGATTTCTTCTATTTTGCCAACACAGCTCTAACAGAGAAGTATTAGAAAATCCAACGGTGGATTGGACTGTAGCTGAATCTGCCTAGCTATGTTTGTTAAACTTGCCCTTAAAACTCTGCAACAATAGAGGACCCACAGGAGAAACATTTCTTTTACTATCTCAAGCACATCTTTATCAAGAGTTACTTTTCTAAAATTATGGGAGAATTTTTAACAAGAATTCTCTTAGACTCTGCCATCTCCTATCATTGCAGATATGTATTTAGAATACAAAAATTATCTGATATTTGCCATCCCATTTCACAGTGAATGAAGAATTCTGACATTCAGTAGTTGAAAAACCATGTGCAATAACTATATATATCATATTTGCACACCATTTTTTTTATTTCCCTGTCCTGACTTCTAATGTAAAGAAAAAGAATTCAATAATATCATACATTGTTTTCTCCTGAAAAGGAAACTGCATCGATTCATAACTTAAAAGTCTCACATGAAAATCCTTGACTGTAGCTACCTAGACATCATGGCAGTCAAGTGAAGTCCCTTGTGACTGGAAAAAGGAAAACATTGCATCCATTTTTAAAAAGGGTGAAAAGAGGACTCTAGGAAATACTGACAGCTTCCCTTCTGTTCCTGGGAAGATCATGGAGCAATTCTCCTAGAAACTGTGCTAATGTTTTTGGAGGACTGGGAGGTGATTCAAGACAGCCAGCATGGCTACACCAAGGGCAACCTGCCTGACCTGCCTGGTGGCCTTTTATGATGAAATGACTACACCAGTAAACAAAGGAAGGGCTATGGATGTCCTGGACTTCTGTAAAGTCTTTGACATGGTACCCCACAACATTCTTCTCTCTAAATTGGAGGGAGATGGATTTGATGAATGGACTATATAGCAGATGAGAAATTGGCTGGATGGTTGCACCCAGAGAGTAGTGATAACCAGCTCAGTGTCTGGATGGAGATCAGCGATGAGTGGTGTCCCACAGGGATCTATACTGGGACCAGGACTGTTTATTATCTTCATCAATTACATAGCAGGATCAAGCAAGTTTCCAGATGACACCAAGCTGAGCAGTACTATTGACACACCTGAAGGATGGAATGCCAGCCAGAGGGACCTAGACAAGCTCAAGAAGTGAATTCATGCGAATTTCATGAGGTTCAAGGCTATGTGCAAAGTCCTGAATCTGGGCTGGGGCAACAATCAATATCAACACAGGCTGGGGGATAAAGGGATTGAGAGCAGCCCTGCTGAGAAGAACTTACGGATGCTGGTGGATGAGAGGCTGGACATGACCCAGCCATATGCATTTTTATCTCAGAAATGTGTCCTGGGCTGCATCCAAAGTAGTGTGGCCAGCAGGGCTAGGGAGGGGATTTTGCCCCTCTGCTCTGCGCTGGAGACCCCACCTGGAGCAGAGTGTCTCAGCACATGTCAGAAAGACATGGACCTCTTGGACTGAGTTCAGAGCAGGGCCATGAAGATGATCAGAGGGATGGAACAGCTTAACTACAAATAAGCGCTGAGAGAACTGGGGTTGTTCATCATGGAGAAGTCTCCAGAGTGACATTATTGTGGTCTTTCAGTAATGAGAGGCGGATTATAAGAAAGATGGTGACAGACCTTTTAACAGAGTGATAGGACAAGGGGTAATGGCTTTGAGCTGAAAGAAGGTAGACTCAGTCTAGAACTAAGGGAGACTTTTTTTTGTAATGAGGGTAATGAAATACTGGAAGTTGCCTAGAGAGGTGGTGGACGTCCTTTTCCCGGAAACATTTAAGGTCACGCTGGAAAGGGGCTCTGAGTAACCTGATCTAGTTGAAGATGTCCCTGCTTATTACTGAGGGGGTTGGAGTAGATGACCTTTAAAGGTCCCCTCCAACCCAAACCGTTCTTTGATTCTCTGGGATCCCCAAGAGACTCAGAACACCAAAAAAATGTCTTACTTTTTTAAGACAGGCGAGCACATTTGTGCTTTCTTCAAAGTATCCCCTAACAATCATTAATGGTAGTGCATAACGTATCCAGGATGCCAAACCCTCTTTTGATATCAGAAATGTGATACATCTTAAAGCCTGTAGACTCACTGCTGCTATGACAAATCTCATTCCAAATGTATTGGTGCCCTCAATTCCTTACATTCCTGAAACCTAAAACTGAGGCATCTTGAGTACTCAGCATTTTTAGAGCACTTCAAGCACAAGTGAATAGCTAGGAAAGAAGAGTAGGTTTTTATTAAATTTAGGAATGCTTCTAATTATCTCATTCTGTGTTTTCTGCAGCTGACAGTTAAAACACTGAGCACATTTTTCATAATGAAAATATTACATCATTGTTGTTCTGAAAGGTTCTGGTGCTTTCCCAATCCTGTCTCTTACCTACACCATTGATAGTGTGGAAGGGAGCTGGACTAGCCTGCCATTCTGTAGGGACAATCTTCTTCAAAAGTTCAAAGGCAGCTAAATCACTTAAGATCTTTATGAGGGATTCTTGAAAATATTCAGAATATGATGTTAAGAAATTAACATCTGTGGCTATCAGAGATATGGACTAATCATTACTGCAGACTCCATTCTGTCTGTGTTTCTGTCCAGAACGTCTACATGGGTAATGCTCGGACTCTACTGGTTCTCACCCATGTGTAGTAACAGATTTCCCTGGCATCGTCACAGTACACCTGAATTGCAAGAGTAAGTTGTTGCATAAAGTACATGAAGCTTAGACATTTCCCTCTCCAGTGACACACCAGCACAAGCCCAGTTTGAGGGCACAGGAGGCAGGAAGCACCGTGCTGACATACAGCTCTACAAGAGCTTTGCTTGGCCATTGCCAGAACACAGAAGTCATTTCCGTAGGGATAGCACAAACTGAAGGCATTTTCTAACCAACACTGCTTTATAAAAGATCTTCAGTTTTAAAATTCTATCATCTAAAGTTTGGTTGAAAGCAGATGACAGGTTCCAAAGCTATAAAAGGGAGGATCATGTAGGCCTCATTTCTTTAAGAAACCGGGAAAAAAACCCCTCCCATATATAAAAACTTATATATGTATCTATGAGAGTTTCAAAGCACTTCTTCCTGCCCAGGATTCTGTATCTGTTCACTTGTTTAAAATCCAGTAAAATACCTGTGAATATATGGAAAGTAAATAACATTTCAGGAAAGCAGTGAACTTAAACTCACAGTCCCAAGTATGCTTGTGTATTTTACATTTTCCAAGTATCAAAATCGTTATTAAAAGTACTACATAAGGACATAAGAATTTTCAGGCTTTTTTTGTTGTTGTTAATTTGGTATCGAGGAGATGGCAAAAATGAAACATTTCAATGAAAGTTGCAAAGAAAAAGACTGAAAATTTGCAGGTATATTTGTTTTCATCAGTGATTTTATTATTTTGTTATTCTTAATACAGATGCCACTACCTGTATGATCAGATCTTTTCTATATACAAGTTCTAAAGGCAGATTCTGATACACTGTACTGCATTCTGTTTCAGAAAGAAGTTTCATTTTGCCTCTCAGAATTTATTAATTTTATTTTATATTTTGTTATTGTTGTATAACAAATGAAACAATGACCTGAGCATCTGATCTTCTAGTAGGATTGCATGAAGCGGTGGTTCAAAATTGTTCATTATGCAAAAAACCTCTTAAAACTTTTATTCATAGTCACTTTGCAGGGGATAAGCAATGTTCTAAATCATCTTCTGTAAAATCCTTCTACTTCATGGAACAAACAAGTGAGCCTCTAGCTGGTACAATCCCTACCTTATTATGACTTAATCTCTGATTCCTGCTTGGTTGCCATAAATAGGCAGATATTAGCTCAGCTGCAGCTCAGCATGCATACCTTTTTGTGACTGTGGCATTCCCAGTGGCAGTTACTTCACCACAAGCCACATCTCCTTGCAAAATTAAATCCTACAGAAAGAAATATGATTAGGCTGTGAGGATTATACAGTGTATAGAGATTCCACTCTTGCTAAAGATACTGTATAGCATATAGCTCACCAATGTGTGTTTCAATGATTTAAGCATAAAAGCATTTAAAACTTGAAAATACTTATTATACATGTAACCAACATAGCACCTTAACTGTATTTTTACCCAGATATAGTGTCTAATATTCCAAACTAAACCCCTCAATAAAAATCTGCCTAATATTGGAAAGGATAATTTCAGTATTTGTGGGCTGGATATGCAAAATACTGTTGAATTAGAAAGGGGAATGCAAAACCAAAAACACGGAAGTACTTTCCTTGTCTGGGCAATTTCTAGGATTATTGTATCTTCACAGGACAGGTCACTCTGCCACAGATATTCCATTAAAAAGACTAGTTTCTATGCCAGTTATTCAAAAAAAATGAAAATTCTCTGGGGGAACTGCACGGTGTCTGCTGTACTTCTACCCTGAAGAGCACTCCCAAGACATTTAAGGTGAAAAGTCCAAACAGTAACAAAGAAAGAAGAGGTTGATTTGTAAACTTCCCCAAATCGCCAAGATTTCGGTGTTAAAGACAAGAAAACTACACTCTCTCAGCATTTGAGACAACCAGTAAGAAATGTGGAAGGGCTGAAGGTGTGTCAAAAAATAAGTGGATGTAGGGCTGGGTATGTCTCAGCCTGTACATGAAAATACGCTTTTCTGTATGACACTACCCTAACATTCAAGGAATTTATCTCCAAGGTGTAAATTTCTTCATACCTCAAAACTCTAAGTAGCTTACGGGGAAAATGATAATTTTTATTTCACCTCATCTGTTTCGTTTATGAACTCTTTGGAAACAAGAAGATAAAACACTACAAAGATGACACGATGGATGGCAGAGGAAAAAACTGTCATACAGTAGAATGCATACAGACACCAAATATAGCAAATGAAATTGTGTGGCTGATTTGGAATGTCTGTAAAGGTTCAGACTCACTGTTTACAAATCAAAATATTGCAGAAAGGCAAAACACAGAAGCCAAATAGCAGTTATAGGCCACATTTGTTAGGACAGTTATGCCATGAGACCTATTGCATGAAATACTTTTAAATGGGCAGGAAAAAAAAAAGAGTGACAGTTGCTGGGAACTTTCAGATCCTCCATAAGTTGAAGAGCATTGGATAAAATACCTCTATCTGAATTTAAGAATTAAATAAAGTATCTGAAGTTGGAAGACAAAGTTATTATTTAGATGCCTAGATATAAGTAAGTGTATGAATGGAGCAATCAAATGCAAAGCTCAATATATTTACTTCTTACACCAGTACTATTTTATTAAATAAAACTGCTACTGGAGGTTGGTATGATGTGTAAATTGTTATTTCAATAAATAAAACCTATTAAAATTGCATTTTTTTGTCCTTAATATGTAAATTTTAGTTTAGTCGAGCACTGATTTCCATACATTGCTGAATGTATCTAGATACTGAACTTGACATTATACTTGTTCCTCTGTCTGAAGTTCTGAGAGTGGGTATAGATGACATGCCTCACTCCTTTTTTGATTATTACACCTACTCAATTAAAGACAAATTACCCCAAGAAGTAACAGTGGAAGATGACATTCTTAAATTCACAGACTTTGAAAACAAAATTTCAAAAATGACCTAAGATGCATAAAATCCTAGATTTACCTGGAGAATGATTAAGAGCAGCTTTGGGAAAAGAGACTTAGGGGTATCTGTGAACGAAAAGTTGTGTGACTCAGCCATGTGCACTTGCAGCTCAGAAAGCCAGCTGTACGCTGAGCTGCATCCAAAGCACTGTGGCCGGCAGGGCCAGGGAGGGGGTTCTGCCCTCCACTCTGCTCTGGTGAGACCCCACCTGCAACACTGCACCCCATTTTGGGGTTCTGAGCATCAGAAGGACATGGACCTGTTGGAGTGGGTGTAGAGGAGGGCCACAAAAATGATTACATGGATAGAACACCTCTTCCATGATGAAAGGCTGAGAGAGTTGGGGCTGTCCACTATGAAGAAAAGGAGGCTCTGGGGAGATCTTATAGCACCTTCCAGTACCTGAAGGGGACCTAAAGGAAAGCCAGAGAGTGACTTCTTACAAAGACATAGACAAGGAGAAACGGCTTTAAACTGAAAAGGAAGAGGTTTAGGTTAGATATTAGGAAGACATTTCTTACTGTGGGAATGGTGAGGCACAGGACCAGGTTGCCCAGAGAGATTGTGGACTCCCCATCCCTAGAGGAGTTCAAGACAAAACTCGATGGAGCTCTGAGTAACAGTAACCTGGTCTAGTGCAAAGTTCCCTGCCCATGGCATGAATGTTGGAGCTAGAAGAACCTTTAAGTTCCTTCCAACCCAAACCATTCTATGATTCTATGATTTTTTTGTACCAAGATGATTTTTTATTGGTCAATATTTGGTAAAAATAAAAACAGCAACTGAAGTCCAGATCCACCAAACTAAATTTTCTCCTTAAAATAGCAGTCAAAAACACAGTCAACCTGCTATTTTTAATATATCTCAAGTATTTAACTGTACACTAAATGAAAATAACACTGCAATCAATCATTTGATAACTAAAATCTATTCTACTCTTCCCTGAGGGCATTCCATGTTCCCTGAAGGCATTATTTGCCTATAGAGAATATAGTTGGATACTGTAGAGGAATAGGCTGTCACAGATACAAAGGCAAACAAAACCAACTTTTGAAATATTTCTTCCCTAGTATCCAGGTGCATATATCACTGGGGTCTATAAACTGCTAAGCTTGGTGCTTCTACTATTACCAGAAAGGCTACCTCACCATGAAGGGCTTGTCCTGCTCTGAATCTCCAAGGTATATAAAAAATGAGTTGTACCTTTTTCTTTCCAGTTTAAAGGAAGCTAAACTGAAAAGTTTTCCTTGTTTGTGAGTAAAAGAGGGTATACTGACATCAACAGAAAATAAATTGCTCTTGCAAAAACTGATGGTTTAAGAACTTGACCTTTAAAATCTGTTCAAATAAATTTGTAAAGAAAAATAAATTCACTAATAATGTGAATAAGACACATGAAAGGAATGGAATATAAAATGTTATGACACAATATGAAATTCCTTTTTTTTTCTTAAAATGTTCTAAAGATCATGTTATTGTTCAACTAGGCAAAGAGCTGACCTTAGAATTTCACCAAATAACTGTTGTGCCAAGCCCAACAGCTTGAAAAGGACACACAAATGTTGGAGTTACATCTATGTGATAATCCATATGATTTAAACCTCAGCTACTAACATTAAAAATGTATCCACGTATCACATCAAACATTTGGTAGTGGCTAAAGCTAAGAATTTTGTCAGTGTTATACAAAAATCATTACATAAGGAGCTAGATTTCACTGCAGATGAAAGGAGTTAAAGTCATCTCTTTTCACCTCTGTAAGAATTATCTGTTTTCATGAAGGGAACAAGCCATCATCTGTCATACCAAAGTAAACCAATTAAAAGGAAACAATATGAAATAATGCAATCTAAACTAATTGCTTCAGACAATTTAAAATACGAAGCCATGCCACTTCAGCAAAAAAATTAAATCTTCCACATTTTTTGCCATGCTACTGGAAAGTCATTCAGTAAAATTAAAATTTGTGATGTAAGTAGACTAGAGATCATCTTTCTGAGAGATTAACTGAGCCAAATAGAACTAAAAGAAACAGATTCCTTCACATAACTGAATTTGAGACTTGGGTATACTCAATTTCAGTGTAGCTTTCCAGAGGTTGAATATCTTTAATATTCAGGGAATTGTTTTATTCAGTTCGCAACAGCAGAACAGTTAGTGACTAAATAAGGCAAAATAGAAATTTACATACCATTTTTCCCTACACATTTTTTAAAGCAGTAATAAATTCTCAAGGTAATCTAGGAATATCAATTTAGCTAGTTGTAAAATTAGAGAAATAAATGCCCTTTCTCTCTGTTAATATTTTTACATGCTTCATAGTATAAGTGGATCAGACACATAAAAACATTTTCTCAAGTAAAATTACTCATTCCTTTTTCAGATGCTGTGCTTGATTCTATCCACTCCTTTGAAGCCTTTTATTTTGTGCCCTCCATTTTGCTAATTCCATGGAGTGAGTCACAGAGGGAAAATTATTCTGTTATTAACATCTACTGACAAGTAGCTTTTACTGGAAATATTCTTGTATTTTGTAATGGTTAAAATAACAATTACCTTAAATCATTCTGCTATGATCAAAGGGTTAAGTGAGTCACAAAAAATATCTAGCATCATGTACTCAGTTTAGGCTTCAGCAGGCAATACTGAATTAATATTAGAATGAAAACTGCCATTTAGTATAGTGTATCAGTGAAACCTAAGTAATTGTATTTTAATGAGATGACACTATAATAAGATGTAAATTATAACTGTTGACCAACCGTCTTCATTTTTTGTCAGCTTTCAACATTTTTTGTTGTTTTCTCCCCTCTCTCTACTCTTCTCCCTGCCCATAGACACTGTATTGAAAATATAAAAAAAATAGTCAACCTTCACTTACAAACCTGGACAATTCTTTGGCTGTCTATGAATGCCAAATGCATGGATTTCAAGTAAACCTGCTAATTTACTATTTTATTTAACACTATAATTTATTTTTCCAGTAGGAGCCAAATTCCTCAAATGAATGGCTCTGTGAATGAAAGATCATATCCACTCAACCCAGGCTGGAATATTTAGAAACAATATAAGCACCCACTAACCTACTTACAAAATACTTTATAAATTAAACAGCATAAATAATATGTAATCAATCATATTTAATGCAATAATAATGTAAATGGGTTTGAGAGGGTTTTTTTAATTATTAAATTATACTTAGGAGGTAGTGGTGTAGGATAATTTTTGCTGCGTGAAATTGCAGTATGGACTAACTCTTCCCAACTAAAAGGCAACTCTTTGTAAGCAGGTAAGCGTGAAAAGACTGTAGAAGAACTGCATAAACACTTAACAGGCATTTTATGATTAGAAGCTTCAGTTTAGTTTCTATTACTGTGACTTGATTTTACAAGAAGATATAAATCAGGACTATATCTAGTCATAGCAAGACTTTCTGCAAGTTTATAGGATGCTTCAAAAAATAACTTTGACTTAGACTGAAAATGACTGGTTAAAATATGTTCCTTACTTATAATGAGACATAATGTTTCAAAGTGTTTTCAATCCAAATTAACAAAAACAGTAATACATCAAAAGGATCAAGGTAGAAAATAACAGCTTCATTTGCAGATTATATGATGAGGACAGAAGACCAGAAGACAGGGCTTGGCAAGATCCACATTTCAAATATAAAAAAGTTTAGTTTGTGTCAGTTGTGGTAATATAAATATAACAGTAATCTGAAAATGCAGGTTATGTGACCTTATTCTGGAAAAATAGATTAAAATCCCAACAGCATACTCATGTATCTAGGACATCCAATTTGAGAAATTAGAGTTTATATTAGCTCGTATGGTTAAATTATCTCACCTGAACAGAAATTTTGCATGCAAAAGTGATATAATTATTTTATGGTAGGCTATAGAGCACCACTGTGGTAAGGGGTGTAATTTATATACACATATACAGATACATATCTAACCTACCCATCAGGGATGCTGGCAGGCTTAGCTGAGTAGGGTATCTGGAGTACCTTCAACTTCCCACAGGCAAACATTACAGTGAGTCAAACAACTGCTAATATAAAAAATAAACAAATGAACCCTTGCCCTGTTTCCAAATAGCAGAAATTATTTCATCTCTTATCTGATATTCAGTATGCTGAATGCTGGTTAGATGCTACTGGGCAGATCAGGCATTAACAATACAAAGGAAAAGGCTTAAGATACCTTAAAATTAAACTCTTTGTTTCAGTCAGTATCTAACTACATTCATTCTAACTTGAGAAAAAAACTTCAACTATGCCTGGAGAAAAGTTACTCCTGTCATGGAGCATAAGAAAACAGGGATTTAGGTGACCTTTCCTATTTAGCAGTAAAAATCTACTGTTCAGAGACCAAAACTCTTTGCTCTTAAAAAGATTGCTTCTTCCTTTAAGAAACCATTATTTTTTTTCCCAAATTCAGGTTCAAATCCAGATTTCCAAAGGATAAACTGAGATGTTCCTCTAGTGTTTTTATGTTAAGAATAAAATATATGAAAAATAGTTACATACTGTATTAAAATGAGTTAGGAAAGAAGCCTTTTTTCTTCCCCCACTATAAAATATAAATAATAAAACTCTTCTAGAAAAAGCAGATGAATAAATACTGCATGAAATATTTCACTTAAAAGTGAAGAGTTATGCCATGAGAAGGTCATAGCACTGGTCAGATTCAGTTCCCCATGATTACTTCGTGAGCTGAGGTGACTCATCATATCCTAAGAACATAACAAAAAGTTGATTTCAGGAATCAGCATAATATCTTCATTTTCCATCAGTTTTCTTTACAGTTACACATTCTGCTTTTATAAACTGGAATAACATGCATAATAATGGAAAGGCAAACCAATTTTGGCTGGCTGAAAATCATGTACCGTTCCATAAGAGGCAAAAATTTTAAAAATTGCATAATTATTTTAGAGTACTGGCAAAACCAGAAGATTGAAGTTTAACAGTTTAACAATTGCATTAATCCAGGGATTTACTAATCACAGAATCATTTGAGTTGGAAAAGACCTTGAAGATCATGCAGTCCAACCTTACACTGACCATCTTGTCAACTAGACCATAGAGCTCAGTGTCATGTCCACTCGTTTCTTGAACACCTCCAGGGATGGTGACTTCACCACCTCCCTGGGCAGCCCGTTCTAAAGCTTATCAACACATTCAGTGAAGATATTCTTCCGGATGTCCAACTTGAACCCCTGAGGCCATGTCCCCTTGTCCTCTCATGTGTTTCCTGGGAGAAGAGGCCAACCCCCACCTGGCCGTAATCTCCTTTCAGGCAGTTGTAGAGAGTGATAAGGTCATGCCTGAGCCTCTTTTTCTCCAGTATAAACAACACCAGCTCCCTCAGCTCCATTGTCCTTCTCTGGCCTTGCTCCATCACCTCAGTGTCTTTCTTGCAGTGAGGGGCCCAGAACTGGACACAGCACTCGAGGTGTGGTCTCACCAGTGCCCAGTACAGGGGGACAATCCCTGCCCTGGTCCTGCTGGCCACACTATTGCTGATCCAGGCCAGGATGCCATTGGCCTTCTTGGCCACCTGGGCACACCCTGGCTCATGTTGAGCTGCTGTCACCAGCAGCCCCAGGTACTTGGCCACCGTGCAGCTTTTCAGCCACTCTGCCCCAGCCTGTGGCAGTGCCTGGGGTTGTTGTGACCCAAGGGCAGGACCGGGCACTGGGCCTTGTTGAACCTCACACCACTGGCCTCAGCCCATGATCCAGCCTGTCCAGATCTCGGTGCAGAGCCTTCCGGCTCTCCATCAGATCAACACTCCCACCCAGCTCGATGTCATCTGTGAATTTACTGAGAGTTCACTCAACACCCTCATTCAGATCATCAATAAAGAAATTGAACAGGGCTGCTACCAATCCTGAGCTCTGGAAATCAGCACTCATGACTGGCCACCAGCTGGATGGAGTTCCATTCACAGCCACTCTCTTGGCCCAGCCATCCTGACAGTTTTTGACCCAGCAAAGGGTGCACTCCATGGGCTGCCAGTTTTTCCAGGAGAATGCTACAGGAAACAGTGTCAAAGGCTTTACTGAAGTCCAGGTAGACAACATCCACAGCCTTTCCCTCCTCCAGTGGGCAGGTCACCTGGTCATAAAAGGCAATCAGGTCAATCAAGCAGAACCTGCCTTTCCAAATCCATGCTGGCTGGGCCTGATTCTCTGTTTGTCCTGCAAGTGCCACATAATGGCACTCAAGATTGTCTGTTCCGTGACCTTTCCCAGCACTGAGGTCAAGCTGACTGACAGACCTGTATTTCTCCAGATCCTCCTTCCAGCTCTTCTTGTGGACGGCTGTCAAACTGGCCAACCTCCAGTCATCTTGGGCCTCCCCTGTTAGACACCACTAATCCAAATCATGGTTAATGATGACAAATGACAATACTAAGAAGCTTTTGGAAAACTAGTTAGTAATGAAATTTATTAGAGGCAAAGGGTAACATTTATAACCACGAATTTTCACTGCATTTCATTTAAGTATTTAGAGCAATAACAGTCAAGTAACTATGGTAGTAGTAAAAAGGAACCAAAAGAGGATATTTTTTCTTTTATTCACTGCCCTGATAAGCAAAATAAATTTTTTTCAAACTTTATAGGCTGAAATTTGATTGAAAAGGATGAGCAGTCACAAGTTACATTTTTGATTCTGAAATTAAATCAACTTGTGAATTAATTTTAAATCTTTGTCAGTTTAAAGGCAGTTATTCTTTTTCACTTATATTTTCCTTACGGTAAAGCTAAAAGGCACATGCAATAGTTGTTTATCCAATTAGGCAAGCTAAAATTGAATACCATATTTATCTTTATTTGGTTTGTCATCACAAATGCAGACAGAATGCAATGGAAAGGAAAGCCAGGTTACATAACTCAGCAGTAAATGTTTCTAAAATAATATGCACTGTGAATGGCAGTAGGCTGCATACTGTTGGTACATAATTTATGCTGCACAGTGTGTAACGTGCTAAGTTGCTATAAAATCTTACTCCTCCGATTATCACCACAAATGTGTCAGTATTTCCGGGCCTAACTTTGTCCTCACCCAGGACATCACTTGCTCCAACCACTGTACCCTTTAATGTATTTTATATTTGCTTCTCCATAATCCAAACTCTGAAACAGTTTCAGACCAAATACCTCTTTTTTGCCTACTCCAGTCTCAGTTTTATAAGCTGTTTAGTCTACATTCACATTATAGCTACATTTATCTGTCTGATATAGTTGTGCTATACTGCCTACTGTGTCATACTGCCTAGAAACATATATTTTATGGCTGCTTTTTGCCAGTAGTCCATTCTTACCTATTGCTAACATTACCAGGAGGGTTCAGATACTGGAATTCTCACTACATTTACTAAAGTTTATGGGTTCCAAATCAAACCCCACTCTATAGGCCACCACTTTTTGGCTATTCTTTCCCTAAATCCTAAATCCAAACAGAGGGACAAAAGACACATCCACTCCCTTGACTTGTTACACAACATTAAATCCTGGATATTCAAAACAACAAATTGCATTTCAGAAAGGTTCATATTTTTATTTCCCCACAACTCTTTCTCCCCATATTCCACGTGAAACAAGCAGGAACTGGCACATGAAGGCATACTGCATGTCTCTAAGGTACAGAAAATACCTTTAATATCAATGAACTACTTCTAAAATATTTACTTCTGCATGCTCATAGAGGTTACATACATCATGAAGCATATGACACAGGCCACAGGACACCTTTGATGTGTTGCATCAGCATTAAAGTAACATTATTAAAGATGATCAACTAGTATTTGTACTGAATAAACATAAAACTATTTGTGTCCGATGAAAGATAGTCTTTTATCTTCACTGTCATCCTTTAAAGGACATCTGAAAGTAGCATGACAGATTATATACATAGAGAACACTTTATGACAATTTCTATTCACAATAGAAAAGGATAGCAAACCTCACATGGTACGGACTTTTGAAGGTTCAGAATTAAAAGAAAATCAGTGACTGGCAACTTAACACCCTGACACTCAAAAATGCCCTTTACAGACCTACCGTAGCATGAATAAGCAAATTTGCCTAATCTCCAAGAGCTGAGACAAACAACAGCATGCTAAAAACATTTTCATTCTAAATTAAGGCCTGTGATTAGGTAAGCAGAAATGCAGGCAGAAACCATGGTATGGTTTGCATTCAGTTAGAATAGCAAATATAGAACATACAATTATCTTCCTGTCTTCCAAGCAAACACTTCTGCTGGGCTTCCCCACACAATGGGCTCACATACTGTGACAGACAGCAAGGGTTGGCAAGGAGCAGACAGGAAAGACAGGTAACCAGCTTTTAGGGAAGATGGATAAAAAACGGCCGGGTTGTTCCAAACGCCTTTCAGCAGACTTCAGTGTTCACGTTTGAAAAATGCTTAGTCAGGAGATTTAACCCTGCTGGTTAGGGAATGCTTGAAACGTTTCTCTAAGTTAGTAAAAACAGAAGTAAACCACATTCTTGGAAGACAATGGAAGCAGTTTCCCTGTCAGGTGCGGGTACACCTGCAGT
The DNA here is from genome assembly GCF_017639235.1 of Corvus kubaryi. NCBI lineage: Eukaryota > Metazoa > Chordata > Aves > Passeriformes > Corvidae > Corvus > Corvus kubaryi. The sequence continues at coordinate 4,488,212 of NW_024581096.1, read as the reverse complement.
GTCCTTTCCAGCACACTCTGCTAAAGAAAACCGCCAAAAAGGAAGATGAAAAACATCCGCGATCTCGCTGTTAATTTGTGGGGAAATGTGGTCTGAAGCTGGCTCTCAAAGGACCTAACAGAGGCTGACACTGTCCCACGGCAAGGTGGTACCGGCCGTAATTAAGAGCACAAACAGAGGCGCGGGCAGCAGCGCGCGCCCGCTAATTGTCCGTTCGGCGCGCCGCCCCGCCCCCCGCGTGACGCGCGGCGCGCGGG